>NC_081768.1:31502765-31809848 GCF_963082965.1 Carassius carassius | reverse complement strand
GTATCGCACTATTGAAGCAGAGCTATGAACCATTTTTCGCGTTTCCCTCACTGGACATACGCGAAACCATAAACAAAACCATAGTGACATGGTGTGTAGTGTGGACTGAAGTGATGGAGGGAAAACTTTGTGGAGTTATGGCAAAGAAAAATAAAAATAAAAGAAAGAAGAAAACGCCTGCTTACCTCCAGTTCGCATTGCAAAATGGATAAACCATATTGGCGACGTATTCCGAGCCACCTGCACGTCCAGATATGCTGACGCCTTTTTTTTTTTTTTTTTGATGTTTCAGCACTAGGGCTGGGTAAAAAAAAATATTTTTTGATTAATAGTTTTTAAAAATGTGGTCGATTCAAAATCGATTCTCAAAGGCCATAAATCGATTTTTTCCATTTTTATTTCCGCAGACATTGAACATAAGATTTAGCATTAATCTAATTACAAATCTTCTTCAATAGATGTCACCCTCTTATGTGCCTTGTGCGATGTTACCAACGAACCTGTCATTCATTCATTCAGTGCTTAAAGCAGTGGTTCTCAACCCGCGTCCCGTCACGAATTCAAATGCGGCCCACCATATGCTGAACACACACACACACACACAAAACTTTGTTTTACAATTCATTTTATTTTGTACATTAATGGAAAAAATGTAGGCTACTAAAGAAATAGAAGCTATTGCCTAATGTTTTTCTGTGAAATTATTTTGTTTTTCATAAATTATTTTCAGACATGAGCAGACTTACATATCATTACGAACATATACAAGCGCGCACTTTGGCAGAATTCAATTCAAATAGTCATCAGCCATTAGTTCGGTAAAAGGGAGAAAAAAATGAATGTGGAGAATGCCAGCGCCTGAACACATACAAAAAAAGAATAGTCGCAGTATCAGTAGTGAGGGAGGATTTTCGGTTTGCCCCGCAACTCACTTGAAGAAGTTCAAGCAAATGGAAACACCATATACTACGCAGCAATCATCCTTAACCCTCTGGAGTCTAAGGGTATTTTTGGGGACTTGTACTTGGACCATAATGCAGCCCGGTGGAAAAAAATGTTGAGAACCACTGGAATAAAGGGTTTCAGGTGCTTTGTCGACGTTGATGCCACCTTCACATAAAAAGTCAGCATGGAAGTATGGAAGCATTTTAGATTTCATAAGCAAGACGACGACGATAGTGTTGTGGACAAGAACAAAGCATTTTTCATCTTGCATCAAAATTGTATTTAACATAATTGTATGCCTTTGAAAATTAGAGATGGGTTTTAATGTACCCAAGTGTATCTAAAATAAAAGAGTTTAATATACAGGTTTGTGGCTCTTAATTTCTTTTTATTAATTACCCAATTGTAAACTTATGTTCACTGTTCTTTTTTATACATATAGTATTTGTATTAAATCTATATTCATTGACTTGAATCGAGAATCGAGTATAGAAAATCTAATCGAGAATCGAAATCGAAAATCGAATCGAGAATCGAAATCGAATCGATTTGAGAGCTTGTGAATCTAAATCGAATCGATCTGGAACATCTGAATCGATACCCAGACCTACTCAGCACACAGAATTGCGCGTATCACCAAAGCAGTCCGTTTATCCCGGGAAAGCATATTTATTCTGAAACAGCCACAAATATCCGGGTTCTGAGGGATCCTACATGTTATTCCCCACGTATAGTATGAGCAGATCGGACCGTACAGTGAGCGCATAAAAATCGTGAGCTTTGACTTTACATCACATGCAATCTACTCGTACAGTGTGAGTTGGTACCTTGCCGAAATCGCACAGAAATCGCACAGTGTATGCCCGGCTTTAGTTGGGAACAATTTCCACTGGAGAATTTCCAGTGATATCGTTAACTTGATTGCATTGATTGCTTGACCTTTTGCATTAATGACAGACTATGTTACATTTACATTTAATAATTTAGCACTTTGATTCAAAGCGACTTACAAATAAAGAGAGCAACAGAAGCAATCAGATGAACAAGAGAGCAACAGTATGCAAGTGCTGTGACAAGTCTCAGTTAGTCTAGCACTGTACAGATAGCTGTTTTTTTATTTTTTAATAGAATGAAAAAGAATAGAATAGGTAAAAACTAGTATTAATTTTTCAGGTGCTGGCGAAAAAGGTTTGTCGTTAGACGTTTTTGGAAAATGGCTAAATAATTTTTAGATTTAATACTGTAAAGCTGTTTTGACACAATCTGTATTGTTAAAAGTGCTATATAAGTAAAGGTGACTTGACTGTATAAAAATAAAAGATATACAAATATATGCAGACCACACTTTATTGATATTTCAGTATTATAGGTTTGCAGGTTCATCTCAATAAATTAGAATGTTGTCAAAAAGTCCATTTATTTCAGTAATTTAACTCAAATTGTGAAACTCATGTATTACAAAAATTCAGTGTAAACAGACTGAAATAGTTTAAGGGGACTTTCACACTGGCAGTTTAGTGCGGAACAGGGCACGTTTCACATGAAAAATTGCTAAATGCGAACGCTGTCATCAGACCCTGGTGCGCAATGGGGTACAGAACCCGAGACTACCTGAAGGTGGTCTGAGTTCGGTTGCTCCCTAACTGTGGCGCGGTTTGGTTCACTAAGCTACAGAATCGTGGGGAAGACTCCTGATCTGACAGTTGCCCAGAAGACAGTTTGATTGAACTTCACAAGGAATGGACTGAGGGTACGGGCAAGGCATACAGATGTGTCAATATCGCTACAGTTGTCGTATTCCTCTTGTTAAGCCACCCCTTGAACGACAGACAATGTCAGAGGCGTTTTACCTGGGCTAAGGAGAAGAAGAACTGGACTGTTGCCCAGTGGTCCAAAGTCCTCTTTTCAGATAAGAGCAAGTTTTGTATTTAATTTGGATATCAAGGTCCTAGAGTCTGTAGGAAGGGTGAAGAAGTTGCTTGAAGTCCAGTGTTAAGTTTCCACAGTCTGTCATGATTTGGGTGCAATGTCATCTGCTGCTGTTGGTCCATTGTGGGGTTTTTTTTTTTTGGGAAACCAAAGTCACTGCACCCGTTTACCAAGAGATTTGGGAGCACTTCATGCTTCCTTCTGCTGACCAGCTTTTTGAAGATGCTGATTTCATTTTCCAGCAGGATTTTGGCACCTGCCCACACTGCCAAAAGCACCAAAAGTTGGATAAATGACCATAGTGTTGGTGTGCTGACTGGCCAGCAAACTCACCAGACCTGAACCCCATCGAGAATCTATGGGCTATTGTCAAGAGGAAAATGAGATGAGGTGAAAGCCACTGTCAAAGAAACCTGGGCTTCCTTACCACCTCAGCAGTGCCATAAACTGATCAAATCCATGCCACACTGAATTGAGTCAGAAATTAAAGCTAAAGGATCCCTTACCAAGTAGTACATGTACAGTAAATGAACATAATTTCCAGAAGGCCAACAATTCACCGAAATGTTTATTTATTATTATTATTTTTTTTATTGGTCTTATGAAGTATTCGAATTTGTTGAGAGAGTGAATTGGTGTGTTTTGGTTAAATTTGAGCCAAAATCATCAGATTTAAAATAACCAATGACTTAAACTTCTTAAGTCTGTCAGCCCATAACATATTTGACAAATATTGAATCGTAAGGGAAATAGGTCAATTTAGCTCAAAGGGAATCGATTCAAATTTTAAAGGGAATTTGAACAGAATCTCTGAGCCTTCTAATACGGTGGCCGAGAGAGCTCAACTTGCTGCAACTTAAGAAAACACATGCAAATTGAAAAAACACCAGCAAATGAAGAAAACATCTTCATCAGTTTGACAACACATGCATATAACGAAACGCACTGCATATCCTCACAACACATGCGCATTAACAAACGCGCTGCAAATAGCACTGACTACAATGGAAATGTTTCAAGGCGACCTCAAAAAGTGTCGGACCTGGCTGGGATTTGCTTATCGTTCAATGGCTACTGGTCAGTGGAGTTGTTGGTGAACTGAAAGGTGATTGCATGATTCCTTTATCTTTTGGATATTATTAGCCTAAATAAGCTGAATAATTACATGATTAAATGTAAAACGTTACTTAAGATGGCTAACTTTAATATCCTCAGGTAAGTATAATTTCAAGGTTAATGAAAATAAATTTGCAATGCTTCATTAATTGTTTCTTAATGTGCATGTGTTGTGAGGATTTGCAGCGCATTTCGTTATATGCATGTGTTGTGATGATTTTCAGCGTGTTTCGTTATATGCATGTGTTGTGAGGATTTGCAACACTTGTGTTGTCAAACTGATGAAGATGTTTTCTTCATTTGCTAGTGTTTTCTTAAGTTGCAGCGTGTTGAGCCCTCTCGGCCACCGTAGTTTAACATCAGATCTGCACTGGATAGTGTAAACACTATTAGTCAAGTTAAGTCACCTTTATTTATATAGTGCTTTAAACAAAATACATTGCGTCAAAGCAACAGAACAACATTCATTAGGAAAACAGTGTGTCAATAATGCAAAATGAGAGTTGAAGGAAATTCATCATTGAATTCAGTGATGTCATCTCTGTTCAGTTTAAATAGTGTCTGTGCATTAATTTGTAATCAAGTCAATGATATCGCTTTAAATGAAGTGACCCCAATTGACGTCTAGTTCAAGTCGATCTTGTTCGGTTCATTTGGATTTTGAGACTTCATTTTCGCAGTTTTCAGCATTTCACGTCCCACACACACACAACTACTAACGAACAAGGCCCAGTGCAATTCATTAACGTGTACACGATTTGAAAAATTTGCGAATGTGCGTCACTACATTGAAACAAATGCTTTTCAATCAGTGTTTGCAGAGTTAAGATTTACATTAATGATAAAATAAAACTGAAATAATAAAGATGTAAACTTCATCTCTCATTCAAACTCGCTCGCTCCCGCTCTCGCTTCTCATCGTGGCTAAGTAGCAGCCGGCGTGCAGGCCGAAGCACGCTGTAACCGCACTCAAAGAACGCTAAAAGTCATAACTAAAAGCAGCAGCTGAAAAGCAAACGCTAAAAGCAGAATTTGATGGTGTCCTGATTATTTAAACTGGCCTTTTGGCCACACCTCAAATGTTGTCTTGACCAGTTAGATATTGTCTTTGCTCGGGGTATCATAAATCATATGTTATCTTATCAAGCACGTGGGCCGAATTTTCCCGCTCTTGCAGGGTATATGACACATTTAACAAATAACTGATGGTCAGAAACATTTCAAGCAAGAAGATTGAAACACAAAGATACTAAACATGAATATGAATCCTTAAGCTATCCAATAAGTTATTAAAAGACATACACAATAAGTGATTATAAACATGATAGTCAAATGTGTGGTCACATATAAATGAATATGGAGTTAAGCAATAAGGAATCTAATATCAAATTTCCAAATTTAAGAGAAAGTACACATTCTCCAATACATGTGTGGTTTCTTTCTGGATTGATTAAAAACTCATACAATAGATAAAATGAATATACGAATGAAAATAACCAGTTTACAACAATAGAAACAACAACTCTGTTGTTATTGACCTTCAGTGGATATCGCAAAGGGTCGTTCAGAGCAATGAACCGATCCACAAATATAATAACCAAATTACCAAGAAATGCTGTAACAACCACATACAGAATAAAAGGAAATATTGAACAAAACATTGTTATATAAACATTATTATTATATATAACAAAATTATATGCACATTAACACATAATAAATCAATCAGTAAATATGGAATTATTTTGGCGGATCATTTTCAGAAGAATCAGAATCAGAATGAGCTTTTTTGCCAGGTATGTTTACACATATGAGAAATTTGTTTGAGGGACAGAAGCTCCACATTGCAAAAGAATGACAGTGACAAGACGGGACACAGATAATAAAAATAATAACATAAAAATAGACAATGTACAAAAAAGCTAAATCACAATATTTAATATAGACAATTATGTATGTACAGGTATGATATGTGCAAATTTGAAATGTAAATAAGCTTTTTTCTGTTTCTTATAAAAATCTAAATGGCTAAAGTCTAATCTCACTGTAATCAGCACAAACTGGACTATAATAATATGTGGGCACTTTTTTTTTTGAGAAAAAAAAAGTTATGCATGGTTAGTGAAAAACTAAAAATGTTAAATCACTTGTTAAATCACTTGAATAAGGCCATAAAACAAATACAGAACATTGGTTCCCGGGACTTTTGAGAACTGGAGCTTGTAGCCTAGAATTTTTCTTTCTAAATTATGTGAAAATCATCTTGTTTACTCACTCACAGAAAACAATATATTGATTAAAATTTTCTAAGACAAGTTTTGTTGGTAAAATCATATGCGAGTAGGCGTCAACTATCATGAATATCATTGTGATTTACACCTGAGAAGACAAAGGTCTACATAATGAGCTGCATAATGAGCCATCAGTCAGGTGTGTCACTGAGAGGGAAGAGTTACAAGAAAGAATGTAAAGACAAAATAAATGTATATAACTTTATGTTTGTAGTTTATTTAGAATATATTTAATTATCCCACAACATAATTTAATATCCACTTGCGAGTGCAGTTAAACAGTTTATTAGGAACAATCAAAGCTGACTTTCATATAGAATTTTTTGCATCATTACTTCAGTCTCACAATCCTTCAGAAATATTTTTAACAATCTGATTTTCTAAAAAAAACCTTATTGTTATTATTATTATTATTAATGTTGAAAAGAGCTGAGAATATTTTTCAGGGTTTTTTTGGGGGGGGGGGTGGTAAATTGAAAGAACAGCATTGTTTGTTACATTTTTTACAGTTGCATTTATTTGTTACATTTATATTATTTACATCAAGCTTTTGAATGGTATAGTATTGTTTATTGTTATTGAAACTTCATAATGTTTCACTTGATTATACATTTAGTCAGGAATTATAGTTTGGAAAAAGTCTTTGGAAAAAGTCTAACTAGTAAAATGTTTACACGACAAAGGGGAAAACTAGTACAAGTATATAAATAAATAAAAACTTACTCATGTTTATGATCTCTGCTGAATAAAGTGCTTCATTCTTTTTTTCTGAGGAAATTCAAATCTCAAATCCTCAACCACATCACATCTTTTTGGGGTGAATTATGTCTTATTCGTATAATTGCAAAGCAAACAGTAAAATAAAAAAACTTGAAAAGTCTCACTGCGTTGTCTTCTGTTGTGTGGGCAAATTCAAGCCGCGCGCTTCAGTGAAACATTATAATCTGAATAGGGCATTCAGCACAGGGGCGTAGTTGCATTAGAAGATAATGAAGGGAGACGTGAAAAGCAGACATCGTGTTGTTTTCATATGGATTACTTTGTTTTGGAATATGGAATATTCCAAATATTCCGGGTGACGGGTCTCGGGTGCACTGTGAAGACCTCTAATATATATATATATATAAATCTAGATTAAAATGGCTCATTAGAGTTCTGCCGAAGGCATTCAGAATATGTGTGTTACCCAAATAAAATTGACAAACAGTAAGTCTTTGAGAAGGGGTTTATCAAGCTAGGTGGTGCATTAGAAAAGGGGCTCATCTCCTGTTTCCAAAATGCATCACAAAGTGCTTGAAAAAGCTGTAAACTAATTCCACATTGCACAAGGTGCAAACAACCTTACGTCTGTTTCAGACATACTCCTTCTGCAGTGTGTATGCGTTGCATATTGTTTTATACACCCATGTCAACGGATTCCAGTTGCGTTCCAGGAGCGTTGCGTCTGCAGCAGTGCAGCGATCATTTACGTACCGCGTAGCAGACAGCAAACGCGTCCTGTGTGAAAGCACATCGAGTCCGTGCTGCACCACATACGTAACGCACACAGACTGCATATGTGGTATCCTGAATAATTATCATAATTATTATCAGTTTATTCTTGTGTACATTTCATGTGACATGATGCACAATTAGCAATATCCATTTTCCTTGATTTGATTTATATTTGATTTCTATCGTTTCTATCACATTATAAATGCTGTGTTAATTAAAATACATGTTACAACTATTTCGGGATTTTTCATAAGAGTTATCGTTCCGATTTAATATGTATATTATCAGCTGGAGATGGATGTGTGTGATTGGTTGAATGAAAAGGTGCGCGCCACTGCGTGCGGGAGTTCTCGCGATATGCTTCATTCATGATAAAGCAGCGGTGAAGAAACATCGCTTGAACGCTCATTCCTTTAATATCATCCTTTACAGGTATAAAATGTACACAATGCACACCATCATTGCTGTAATTGATTTGTAAAAAAGGCTGTTCTCTATATTGATTGTTTTTCGAGATGCAAATGATTGAAAGGTTCATAAATTCGGTTTAAAGTTAACCATCAAATCCGAGCACATGGTTAGCATAAATGTGCCGTGATTAGATTGCACGCTGGTTATTAGGACTTGGAAGTAAAACGTTTGTACTGTTGTATGCATTTCATGTTATATTTTATTCATTATATATGTTTGGTATTCCTTATTCCTTCTTTTATGAGTTTATTTCATGCTTATTCACTGATAGTGTATGTATGACGCCCTGAGAAGACTATGTAGTCGAGTGGAACTATTTACATATCTGGCCTTGTGTCATAAATTGTGATTTGTGGTTACAGTAACAGCATCTAAGTCAATACTGTGTTGATACTATGCATTTGTGATTGTACTGTTGAAAAGTGTGAGACTATGCACTTGTGCAATTCACATCATTTGTATTGATTCATGATAAAGCATCGGTGAAGAAACATCGCTTGAACGCTCATTCCTTTAATATCATCCTTTACAGGAGTATTACAATTTTGGAGGCACCGCTGGGATTGATGTACGATGGAGTGACTCCCTGACCGGTAGAGCCCATTTAGCAACATCATCCCCTTTTTTAGTGACCCAGATGAACTGCAGTGTGAGGCATTCAGGACGAGTGGTGGAAAGAAAAAAAGGCTATTGAGCAGTGCATGCGCTGGGGGTTCAGTTTGTGACCAGTGGCATCCAGGTCAAGTCAGCAAGGTAAACACTACTCTCAACAGCCTGTCTACACAGTTGCAAAAATGGAGGAGCTTAAACATCTTCAGGATGAAATTGGGGAGAAATTATGCACACTATCACTTGAAAAGCTGGCAAAACTCAGTGTCTTCCTTCACCTGACACGAGAGGATGAGACAAATGTAACTTGTTTGTACCTGTTGCGACTTCTTAGTAACTATCTACTGAGAGCTGAGCTAGAAGAGCTAGAAGATGGCGGCATGGCTGAACTTTTAACAATTAATGATAAACTGAGCCAGCTAATGGGAATAACAATTAATGCTTCAGAACAGGTTACAGAGAGAGTGGAAAATAAACCTGGAGATGGTAACACAGTCCAGGGGGTAATGCAAGAAAGTGGTGAAAGTGCAACTGAATAGTTTTCTGCCATGCACATTAGTTCCACAGCACCACAAAATGCAGCAAACAGACATACATATGAAGACCATGGCCAAGTTTATTCTCAACCCACCTTTCAGAGACAAGTTACCCCAACATGGCAGAAAGACTTCAAGATTTCTGGTCTCATAGGAGATCTAGGGCAGAAAGACCGGCTCTCATTTTCTAGTCTGGCACGGCAGATAGAAGGTGGACTCAATAAGGGCTATGCAGAACAGGAAATAGTAGATTCTGTCATCAGAGCTATCACACCAGGGCTTCAGCTGCGGAGCTATCTAGAAGGAAAGGCAGGATTAACACTCCCACCGCTGAGACGGATACTCCGTTCTCATTTTCAGGAAAAAAATGTTACTGAACTATATTAGCAGCTCACCACAGAAGCTCAGCGCTCTAGAGAAACGCCACAAAGCTTCCTAATAAGAGCTCTTGATCTGAGACAGAAAATGTTGTTTGCTTCTCAGGAGGATGACTCAGGGTTAAAATATGATCCTGCTCTAGTTCAGAATATGTTTTTGCACACAGTCTTGACTGGATTGCAAAACGACTGCATCCAAAGTGAACTTCAACCATATCTATCAGATCCCCCCATTCCAGATGAAGTGTTGCTGGAGAAACTCAATGTGGCTTGTTCCAACGTGTCTGAAAGGCAAAGCAGACGAAAATATGAGAAAAATGTTACCATTCATGCCGTGCAGCCAAACGAGCCTGCCCCTGAACAAAAATCTCAGTCCAAACAGTCCAAGTTTGATTTAATGTCACAACTGAAAAGCCTGAGTGACGATATCATGCAGATTAAAGAGACAATCCAACAGCCCTTAACTGTTTCTCAGCAGTGTTTTGCAGTCTACAACAAAGAACCAGCAGCAGCAGTATCCTCACAGCATCAGATCCCATCTCAGGGTTCCCAACAGACATCAGGATGGACCCAAGTTCAAGAGCATCAGACCTGGAAGCCAGATACAGCTATATATCAACGACAGGCAGGTCCATACATGTCTCCACACCAGTTCTCACAAAGCCAACAACAGGTGAGGGAACAGAAAATACCTCTTCCCCCTGCAAACCCATTTCAGTTGTCTGCTGCTTCACAAGAACATTCCCTCCAGCCTCATCAGCATTATTCAGTGCCAGAAACTCACCATGGGCAGCCGTTTGTTTATCCTTCTCCTCCGCAGCATCCCATGTCCTTCAATTATGCAACTCAGCCATCAAGTTTTGCAGCACCGCAGCATTATTCTCAACAGTATATGGTGCCACCACAACAGTACCCTCGTCAGTCCCGCCAGCCCCGTTCCTCACTAGCCAGACAATGTTTCCATTGCCAGCAGCGAAAAGCAGAAGAACTTGCACCCATTGTAACCACTGTGGCAGCAGCGAGCACTTCTCAGCTGGCTGTAGGAGTAAAGGTGCCAGGCCTCAGATAGGAGCTCCGTTAAACAAGAGCGGGTTGCCCCCAAGGGACAGGGTGTGACCCGAGCAGTAGAGAAGTCCCCAAAATACGAGAAATGTAGCATGGGCCTTGTGAGACAGCTTGAGTTTCAGTCGCTTGATAATATTTTAGCTGCCCCTTGTCAAGTTAACCAGCATTCTGCCATCACGTCCTTAGTAGGCAAACAATGCCTTGTGACCTGTTATCTACAGAAAAAAAAACAGAAGCATTATGGGACACAGGCTCTCAAGTATGCATTATAGATGAGCAGTGGAAAGCCGAATACGCACCTGCAGTGACATTGAGAAACATTTCTGAGGCAACTGAAGCACCAGACAGTCTGCGGCTGGTGGCAGCCAATGGAACAAACATGCCATACAGTGGATGGGTGGAATTGACTTTCAAGCTGGCATCCCCTGTAACCGATGAGAAAGAGTTAAAAATTCCTGTGCTTGTCTTGAAGGACCATGAATTGTCCAGACCCATCATTGGGTATAATGTGATAGAACAAATAATGAGACAGAATGAAACAAATGGATCTCATGATGTGACTAATGTGTGTTTGTACAGGACTGTTAGAAATGCTTTCCCCAGCATAAAGAAGAAAAGTGTACATACCCTCATCAATTTGGTGACTACAGATGTTTCCAGCGAGTACAAAGTAAGAACCATGAAAGAGCCTGTAAACATACTGAAGCACACCGTTATGCAAATTCAGTGTTTGGTAAAAGTGCCTTATGTGAAACAAGAAAGTGTACTGCTGTTTGAACCACCAGTTAACCCACTGTACCCTGATGGCCTTGAACTTTTTGATACCCTCCACATTCTGAAAAGGGGAGCCCGCCCAGTGATTACTATCATTGTGCAGAATGGAACAGACCATGACATCATGCTCAGTGGTAGAACCGAGATAGGAACTTTGCAGCCAGTCAAGTCCGTCTTACCAATAGCAAACCCACAGTCTGCAGCCACAACCTCTGTCACTCAGGTTCTACCGGAAACAATGGAAGGAGATGGCAACGGAGATTCATGGGACCCTCCAGTAGATTTGAGCCATTTAACTCTGCCTCAACAACAACAAGTGAAGCAGATGTTGCGGGAAGAATGTCATGCCTTCTCGAAGTCAGATGATGTTATTGGCTGTGTTCCAGGGTTGCAACTGAGTATTTCATTAAATGATAACACCCCTGTTGCCCGCACGTATACATCAGTCCCTAAACCATTATACCAGGAAATGAAGGACTACTTACACGACCTGATTGCTCAAGGATGGGTGGCTAAGTCTCATTCCCCTTATTCGTCCCCAATTGTCTGCGTCCGTAAAAAGGATGGCAGCCTCAGGCTGTGTATTGACTATAGGGACCTGAACAGCAAAACAATCCCTGATCGCCAGCCAATACCAAGGGTGCAGGATATCCTAGACGGCCTTGGGGCCAATGCATGGTTCTCTCTGCTTGACCAGGGCAAGGCGTACCATCAAGGCTTCATGTCCCCAGAGAGTAGGTACCTTACTGCATTCACAACACCGTGGGGTCTCTATGAATGGATCCGTATCCCTTTCGGCCTCATGAATGCACCTGCAGCATTCCAACGGTTTATGGAGGAAAGTCTAGTAGATTTGAGAGACAAAATATGCATACCCTATTTAGATGACATCCTGGTCTTTACTGAGACCTTCGACGAACAGGTGGAAGTAGTAAGGAGAGTGCTGCAAAGGCTGCAGTCCCATGGAGTCAAGTTAAAACCCAGAAAATGTGAGCTCTTTAAGAAGGAAGTGCGCTATCTGGGCAGAATTGTCTCAGCTGAAGGCAGTCGTATTGATCCAGCAGACACAGTTGCTGTAACGGCACTAAAAGAACAGACACCAAGCACTGTGGGAGAGCTGCGCAAGATTCTGGGCCTGCTCAGCTATTATCGACAATACATTAAAGACAATCCCCTCTACGACCTGCTAAAAGGTAAGGCTGATGGTAATGATGGTAATGTACACATACGCACTGCAGACGGAGTATGTGTGAAACAGGCGTGAGCAGGGCCGTAGCTGGGGTCAGCGGGGACCCGTGAAGGTTGTACCTGAGGGCCCTGTTTGAAATTGTTTAATTTGTATGTTAGTTATTTTTATTTATTTGTGCTATTTACACAATGTTTAAGTTTTTTTCAAGTTTGTAGGTGTCAAGGTACATAAACCAAATAATTAAATGTAAAATAGCACTGGATAGTCTTCAATGTAAAAATGAAATATAAAATCAAACCTACATTTATTCAGAAACCTTCAACATTTCTCACATTATTACAGTTTTGCTATATATATCAAAAAGTATATCTGGTGTCTGAATAATTTTTGGTTTGACTGTTAAAACTACAAAGTAATTCAGTCAAGAGCAGTGAGTGATTTTCATTTTCATTTTCTTGGATTAACATTACAGCAGCCAGTAGCTAAATTAGGCGCGGTCACTTTAAGAGACGATGAACGCATCCAATATAATACACATCCCATTTTTTTCCACAACTGTTTACTTTCACTTAAGAAATAACTGACAGTTTTTTCATGTTTTTTCATTTTCATGTTGTCTGTTTCTGATGCAGAAAAGCTAGTTCATGCATTCATGACCTCTAGACTGGACTATTGTAATGCACTTCTAGGTGGTTGTCCTGCTTCTTCAATAAACAAGCTACAGGTAGTCCAAAATGCAGCGGCTAGAGTCCTTACCAGGTCAAGAAAATATGATCATATTACCCCAATTTTACAGTCTCTGCACTGGCTACCTATTAAGTTCTGTATCAGTTACAAATTATCATTACTTACCTATTAGGCCCTAAATGGTTTAGCTCCTGTGTACCTAACTAGCCTTAAACCACATTACAATCCATCACGCTCCCTAATGTCACAAAACGCTGGACTTTTGGTAGTTCCTAGGATAGCAAAGTCCACTAAAGGAGGTAGAGCTTTTTCACATTTGCCTCCCAAACTATGGAATAGCCTTCCTGATAATGTACGGGGTTCAGACACACTCTCTCTGTTTAAATCTAGATTAAAAACGCATCTCTTTCGCCAATCATTTGAATAATGTATCTTAAATTGTGAGTATAGTTGTATCTGATCAAATGTGCATTCTTATTCTTTAGCTTGAGTTAAACTAATTAATTTTACTTTGTTGGAACAGCAGCTATGCTAATGATGTCTCTATTTGTTTCTATGTTTTGCCACGGGGTAACTAGGATTTACACAAGCTCCAGTCTGGATCCAGAACACCTGAGAAGAGATGATGCTGACCCTCAGAGGACCCCAGATGATGCTAACCCTGAATCAACAACAGAACTAACAAATATTGCTATAAGTGTGACTGAATCATATAATAATTATTAATTAATAATAATATTAATAATGTTCATCATCTGGCTGACTATGACTTGTATACATTTTTCTACAAATCCTGTCATACGTGCACAAACTGACAGTCACCACTTATAAGCTATTACTAAATATTGTAGAAACATAATTTTCAGTAAAGTTGCTTTGTAACGAATTATATTGTAAAAAGCGCTATACAAATAAACTTTGTATTTGTCGGCACAAGAGCAAAAATAAGCAAATTTGATGTTCAAGTGTTTTGAGACGCCTTTCTCTGCATGAGCCCTGAACACCAGAACACCGCGAGTACTTAATTGGGCTCTTTCACATCTTTTTGTTTGTTCAAACTGCAATTTGTATTTGTTCGTTCAGGTGCAGGAGGGACTTCGAGGAGAACTTCGCAGAAGAGAGCTCGGTTCAGTGTCGCTGTGATATGCGACTCTCTCTCATGCGCACCGAACACAGCGCGCGAGTAACCAGCTACTCTGTTCAGCTTTTCCGCATCTTGTTTTTGGATGCTTTAATGCTTGAATCGACAAGCGATAAGGCTTAAAAACACGTGAAAAAGATAAGCTTTCGTGACGATGCGCAGCAGTGGCCCGTCAACTGTCCTGAGCATCTTTTTAGGCTGGCCTCAGCCAGTCGGTTTTATAAAATATCAAGGTGAAAGTTATCATAGCTTGCTTAGTAGACCCAGCTCTCAACCCAACTTTGAGAATAGATTAACATACATATATATATATATATATATATATATATATATATATATATATATATATATATATACACATACATATTTATATACATATATATACATACATATATATATATATATATATATATATATATATATATATATATATATATATATATACACATACATATATATATACATATATATACATACATATATATACATATATATACATACATATATATATATACATACATACATACATATATATATATATATATATATATACATACATATATATATATATATATATACACATACATATATATATATATATATATATATACACATACATACATATATATATATATATATATATATATATACACACATACATACATATATATATATACATACATACATACATATATATATATACACATACATACATATATATATATATACACATACATACATATATATATATATATACACATACATACATATATATATATATATACACATACATACATATATATATATACACATACATACATATATATATATATACACATACATACATACATATATATACACATACATACATATATATATATATACACATACATACATACATATATATATATACACACACAAGGACTCAGCTGCTCGGATTGAGTTGGGGAGGTCATTCCACCAGGAGGGAACATTTAATTTAAAAGTTCGTAAAAGTGACATTGTGCTTCTTTGGGATGGCACAATCAAGCGATGTTCACTGTCAGGGTGCGTACTAGACAGAGGACTCAGATGCAGAGTAAAGAAAAGGAGAATCTTTATTTTCGCCACAAAATAACAAACAATAATAAAAT
Organism: Carassius carassius; assembly: GCF_963082965.1. NCBI lineage: Eukaryota > Metazoa > Chordata > Actinopteri > Cypriniformes > Cyprinidae > Carassius > Carassius carassius. Next base: position 31,794,091 of record NC_081768.1, on the reverse strand, counting down.
GCTCTGGCGCACACAGAGATCTCCGGGCTGGCCGGCACACTGCGGACCACTCGCGCTGCCGGATCTCCGAACTACGGATCCTTTGACGAAAGAACAGAAGGTGAGACAGATACTGAGAATCATAGAAAACATGGGCAAAGGCAAAACAATCTACTCACGACAACAGACAGAAAAGCAGAGACATATAAGGGAGTGGGGGAACGAGCGACAGGTGGGGAGGAATCAGCTCGTGATCTGCACAACCCCGCCACGATCAGCGCTGATTGCCCAGACCACGAGCTACCGAACAGACAGGACAACACAGACCGCAGGGGAAGCTGAGACAGCACCCTGCATCATGACAGTTAACTTGCATAACGCAAGCTCCTAGAGGGCGCATAAGTCTGAAGTAACAAATTTAGGTAAATGGGTGCAGAGCCAGTGATAGTTTTGTAGGCAAACATCAATGCCTTGAATTTTATGCAAGCAGCTATTGGAAGCCAGTGCAAATTGATAAACAGAGGTGTGACGTGTATTCTTTTTGGCTCATTAAAAATTAATCTTGCTGCCGCATTCTGGATTAATTGTAAAGGTTTGATAGAACTGGCTGGAAGACCTGCCAAGAGCGCATTGCAATAGTCCAGCCTGGACAGAACAAGAGCTTGAACAAGGAGTTGTGCAGCATGTTCCGAAAGAAAGGGCTTGATCTTATTGATGTTGAATAAAGCAAATCTGCAGGATCGGACAGTTTTAGCAATGTGGTCTGAGAAAGTCAGCTGATCATCAGTCATAACTCTGAGGCTTCTAGCTGTTTTTGAAGGAGTTATGATTGATGTGTCTAACTTGATGGTGAAATTGATGATCACAGGCAGCTCTGTCTTGGCAAGGTTGAGTTGAAGGTGATGGTCCATCATCCAGCAAGAAATGTCTGTTAGACAAGCTGAGATGCGAATAGCTACCGTCAGATCATCAGGAATGAGAGGTAGAGTTAAGTGTCAACAGCATAGCAGTGGTATGAAAAGCCATGTTTCTGAATGACGAAGAGAAGTGAAGAGAAGTGGTCCTAGAACTGAGTCCTGAGGCACCCCAGTAGTTAGATATTGTGACTTGGACACCTCACCTCTCCAAGATACTTTGAAGGACCTATCTGATAGGTAAGACTCAAACCATTGAAGTGTGGTTCCTGAGATGCCTTTTGCCAGTAGGGTTGATAGGAGGATCTCGTGGTTAACCGTGTCAAAAGCAGCGGGCAGATCAAGCAGGATAAGTACTTAAGATTTGGATTCCGCTCTTGCCAGTCTTAGAGCTTCAACAACTGAGAGCAAGGCAGTCTAAGTTGAATGTCCACTCCTGAAGCCAGATTGGTTGCTGTCAAAGGGATGTTGTGTGTGAGAAATGTAGAGACTTGGTTGAACACAGCTTGTTCAAGTGTTTTTGCAATGAAAGGAAGAAGGGAAACTGGTCTGTAGTTCTCTAAAAGAGATGGGTTGAGGGTGGGTTTCTTAACCTGTTAACTGTCACGCCCATTTTTGAGTGTAGGCCTGCAAAGTTGATGTTGAAATTCAAATGAATGTAATTCTGGAACGCTTTTGAATATAATCCTCATTCTGGTCTTGTTTTAAAGAAGAGACTTTGAGGTTTATTGCACATTAAAAAAATTAAATAATAAAAAAGTTATAGCTGTTTAAGTTTAATGTAATAAAAAAGTAATGCAATAAAACTTTTATATTTTATTAAAATAATATATAAATAAAAATTTGGTTCACCCTAAAAATTATATGAAATAAAAGCCATAGTTCTAAAGAAGTTGTGTTCCAAATTTGAGACTAATATCTTAAAAAATGAGATTTTTATGAGCTGTTATACCAACAAAGGCCACTAGGTGACATTCATGCCCAGTTGATGATTCCTAAAGGACACTTGTTACCACTTGACACATTACATCAACCATTAAAAATATATAAATTTTCGATTGTATTCTCAATATTTTTGGACAAATACTAGAAAATATATTTAGTTTGGATTATTAGCATAAAACTAAAGTTTAAGTCACTGTAAGTGTGTTTATGGGTTTTTCATAACAAAGGTCACAACTCCTGGTATAGTTTTGATTTTTTCGTTACTTTCTCTTGTCACAAATTGATCAATGTTTGACACTACATAATATTTCCTGCAAAACAGTGGTCAAATATGAAAAGTACACACTTAGAGCTTTCCAACGATATATTGTTTGTCAATATTAGATCAGGTTAAGTAGTGGAGTTATATGAGCCTGTCTAAATGATGAGGGAAAATACCAGTGTGGAGGGATGTGTTGATGATGTGAGTGAGTGCAGGAACAACTGCAGGAGAAATGGCTTGAAGGAGATGAGATGGAATAGGATCAAGCGGGCAAGTAGTAGGGTGATAAGAAAGGATGAGGTTTGAGACTTCTGCCCAGAGAGTGAAGAGAGGGATGTAAATGAGTGTATGTTTGCTGGTGATATGAGCTTGACTGATTGTGGTGTGGAAAATTGTGCACTGATATTTTATTTTATTAATGAAAAATTTGGCAAATTCTTCAAGACCTGATGCATACAGTATGTCGTCCTCACTGATCTGGTGTGCTGAACAACAAACTGGATGCTAACCAGTCAGGATTCAGGAGAATGCAATGGCACGACTGGTCTTCAATGAACCCAAAAAGAGCCCATGTTACACCTCTCATTATCTCCTTGCCCTGGTTACCAGTTGAGGCTCGCATCAAGTTTAAGACATTGATGTTTGCTTATAGAACAGCCACAGACTCAGCACCCCTCTATTTCCACTCACTTCTACAAATCTACATCCCCTTCAGATGTCTGAGATCCACTAGTGAGCGACATCTCGTTGTACCATCACAGAGAGGCTTAGAATCACTTTCCAGAACATTCACCATTTGTGGCTGGTGGAATGATCATCCCACCTCTATGGGAATGCAAAATCCCTGACAATTTTCAAGCGACAGCTGAAAACTCATCTCTTTCGAAACTACTTTGCTTCATGGAAAAAAGTTTCTTTATTCCTTCTCTTTCTAGCTTGTACTTATTTGAACAATGTCTAAAACTTGGTATTACAAGCACTTCCTGTGCCTGTTTGCCTCTGTTAGAAGAATAGTTTTATGTATCCCCCAACTGCCAGTCACTTTGGATAAAATCATCTGCAGAATGCTTAATGTAAATGTAAGAGGACACTAGTCTGTAAGTGTTTCTATCTTTACTCATTAGATTTTAGCGTGGTTGACGCTAGGACACATTGCTTTGTTTACTGTGTTTACCATGGTAAACATCCCGAAGTTGCATTTTATTCTCATGTGTATCATGTGGCTTTGCTGTTTTAATAAGTAGTAAGGCATGGCCAGCTGAATTAAATTCAGTGGAATCAGGGAAGTATATATTTGCTCAGTAAGTTATTCAAGTCTCAACCTCATTGCCCTAACTGAGACTTCAAACCGGATCAAACCTGAGGACACTGCCACTCCTGCCATCCTCTCCAATAACTTACCTGCAACAGTTCATTTGAATCACATGTAATTACTACAGGTACTTCTCAATAAAACAGAATATAGTAGAAAAGTTCATTTATTTCAGTAATTAAACTCAAATTGTGAAACTTGTGTATTAAATAAATTCAGTGCACACAGACTGAAGTAGTTGTAGTCTTTGGTTATTTTTATGTGATGATTTTGGCTCACATTTAATGAAAACCCACCAATTCACTATCTCATAAAATTAGAATACTTCATAAGACCAATAAAAAAAAAAACATTTTTAGTGAATTGTTGGCCTTCTGAAATGTATGTTCATTTACTGTACATGTACTCAATACTTTGTAATGGCTCCTTTTGCTTTAATTACTGCCTAACTTCTGTGTGGCAAGGAGGTGATCAGTATGTGGAACTGCTGAGGTGGTATGGAAGCCCAGGTTTTTTTGACAGTGGCCTTCAGCTCATCTGCATTTTTTGGTCTCTTGTTCCTCTTGACAATACCCTATAGATTATCTGTGGGGTTCAGGTCTGGTGAGTTTGCTGGCCAGTCAGCACACCATGGTCATTTATCCAAATGGTGCTTTTGGCAGTGTGGGTAGGTGCCAAATCCTGCTGGAAAATGAAATCAGCATTTTCAAAAAGCTGCTCAGTAGGAGGAAGCATGAAGTTCTCCAAAATTTCTTGTTAAACGGGTGCAGTGGTTTTGGTTTTCAGAAAACACAATGGACCAACAGCAGCAGATGACATTGCTCCCCAAATCATCACAGAGTGTGGAAACTTAACAGTGAAATTACTAAAATATATGAACTTTTCCACAATATTCTAATTTATTGAGAAGCACCTGTATTACACACTTTTACTGTCCTATTACTTTTACAATCAATTTTGTAGTTATTTATCATCCCCCAGGTCACGTGGGTAATTTCTTAGATTGGGTTGGATGTGTTACTTTCAAACTTCCCTGAGGATGGTACTACTCTGGGATTACACAGTGACTTCAGCATTAACTTAGATAAACCACAGGCTGCTGACTTCAACACACTGCTTGCTTCATTTGACCTCAAGCCCGTGTCTACTACAGCTGCTCATAAATCAGGTAACCAATTGGATCTTATAGACACACGCTACTGCTCAACTGACAACACTTCAGTTCCACCATTGCACACCTTAGACCACTTCCTTTTCACTTCTAACCTGACAATGACTCTGGACACAACACACACTCCTCTGCAGGTCACCTTTCAGCATAACCTATGCTCACTCTCTCCCAATCGCCTATCCTATGGTTTCATGCTTACTTCCTCCACCCTCTCAGTTTTCAGCTCTGGACACAAGCACTGCTACTGACATTCTTTGCTCCACTCTAATATATTGGTTAGACAACTTTTGGCCACTTTCATTCAGAACAGCACACACTACCTCCTCTGCCCCCTGGCTGTCTGGTTTCTCCGGGAACATTGCTCTAGACCCAGGGCTGCTGAGAGGAAGTGGCACAAATCCAAAAACTCTATGGACCTTAGGGTTAATCAGTCATTCCTCTCCTCCTCTGCAAATGTCTGCACAGCTAAAACAACATACTACCACAACAAAATTAACAATCGTTCTAAATTTGCACACTTTTTAAAACCGTTTCTTCTTTTCTTTGTCCCCTTCCACCCCCTCCTTCATTAACTCATACTGCCAATGACTTTGCAATATTCTTAATTTACAGAACAAGAACCATCAGCGACCAATTCTCGACACCACAAACTGACAAAAACTCCATAACCATAAAAACTTATTAAAACTTATTATCTTTTCTCCACTCTTGGAGGCAGACATTTCTAAACTTCTCCTTTCTAATCTTCCTACTACCTGTCCGCGTGATCATCTTATGCCCACTTATCCCCCCTCCTTCAGTCCATTTCTGTTTCAGTTATACCTCACTCATATTATCAACACCTCTCTTTGCTCTGGTACATTTCTCACAGCATTCAAGCAGGCTCGGGCAACCCCACTATTTAAGAAACCCTCTCTAATTTCAGAACTTTTAGAACACTATAGAATGGCATCCCTTCTTCCGTTCATTGCAAAGACACTTGAGCAAGTTGTGTTCAACCAACTCTATGTGTTTCTTGCACAGAAAAACTTCCTGGACAGCAACAAATCTGGTTTCAAAAGCAGCCCCTCAACTGAATGCACTGTTCTTTTGTGGGTTTGGGGGGTGGGTGGGGTGTCATCTTCGGTAGAAATTGCGATTGCATTCCCCTCGGTAGAAATCGTGTTTCCCCTTCCATAGCTGGGCCCTAAGAATCGTCCTAACCTTCCCTCCTTACAGTGCACCTGATTACTGGTTGCGTTTGTGTTCTATAAGGTGGGCATTGTCAGTAAATCACACACAGTAAAGCCTCCCCTCTCATCGGTGCATTTATGGAATTGCACTCTAACACTAATTTGCCCTGTTTAGTAAACCAGGCCCCTTGTGACAGTCCTAGTTAGTACAATATCAAGTTAATGATGAGTAATATTCAGCAGTGAAATTGGACTGACTGAACAGACACTATTGAATGAGAACTGCACTGATCATGATGCTGTTTCTACACTGCTGCATCAAAATATTTTCAGAATTGATAAACTTCACACAGTCATTAAACTGAACTGAATCAACGCTGAATTGACAACAGCTTCAAATAACGATCTGACAAACTCAAGACAAAAGACAGGGCTCTAAATAGGGAGCAGGTAATAAGTTGCAGCTGTCGCTGATGAATAATTAACGGACGCCCACATGAAACGATCAGTGCAGACGAGAGACACACATAACTCCACCCACATAGTGATCAACAGAGACGACGGTTCTACCAAACAGTTATTCAGTGTAATACTTACTAAGAAATAGGATTTAAGAGAGAAATACAAAGAGAGAGTAGTAAAAGAAGAAATATGAGCATGAGCTGTGTGGGTTAATAGTAAGAAATAAAGAAAACATGTAACCCATTCATCTGCTGTACCTGGCTTTGTATTGATAACTAGAAAACTACAGTCTGTGCATTCCAAAGTAATTTCAATCAAACTGTAGTAGTGTAGTTGGATTGATTAAGTAATAATAACTCAAAAAATACAGATATACAGATAATACAGATAACTACAGATAACAAAATTAAAGTTAATTTAAAGTATTTTTTGTATAGATTAAAAATTTGTTTTTAGCAAAAGAACGGGTACAAGACACTGAGGATTACAGCACAGCAGTGTGTGCGTTGTCTTGTTCCCTCTTTTTATGGAACTGAGGTCACATACATAACTGGAGATGTTCCGTATCAAGTTCAGACTCTGAACTTTGCGTACCTTACGCTATGGGGAATGCGTACAATTCCACTGTGATGTATCCCCCAGAGTAAAGGAGGAAACGCTCCTCCAACATTTTTAGCGACCGTGAATGAATACCTGCTTGATGGTGGATATAGGACACCACTGTTATGTTGTCCATCCAAACCAGGATGTGTCAGTCCTCTATGAGTAAAAGAAAGCATTGAAAAGCTAAAAATACTGCCTTAAGTTGTAGGCAGTTTATATGCCACTTCGCTTGTGCACTCATCCAAGTGCCATAAGCTGGTCTGCTTTCGCAAATGGCTCCCCAGCCCATCAAAGATGCATCCATAATGACAATTTTCCTGTTGACCACACTGCCCATTGAGACCCCCTGGTCATACATCCATGTGTTAAACCAGGTGGCAAACCATTTTGCCACATTGTGGTCTCATATGCAGAAGCTCGAGCTGGCACATGACTGCCACTGCTGCCATAATAACATACAATTTCTGGAAGCATTTCAGAACCACCATTTTTCCTTTTTCTAAACGATGTGAAAGTGCTGAAGGACTGTATTCATTCCTGAGAGATTCCAAATTTCATTCCCAAGTATGTGAAGTCCTCTGTGGGGCATAGCCTGCTTTTTTGCACATTGATTGTCAGTCCTAGATGTTTCAGATGTTCTAGAAGAATCCCCTGTGACCAGGCTATAACAAACAAATGTCCAGATAACACAGGATGTTGTCCCACTCTACCTGAAGGAAAACTGCTGCATTTACACACTTAGTAAAGGTTATCAGGGCTAACGGCAACCCAAATGGGAGAATTTTGAGCTGATATACTCTGCCTTCAAACGCGAATCTTAGGAAGTGCCTGTGACAAGGAGCTATTTGGATGTGTAAATAAGTGTCTTTTAGGTCTACCGAGATAAACCAGTCTTTGGGCTGAATATGGGTAATCATCTTGAATGAGTGCTTTGCCAGCACACGGTTCAGCTGTCTCAAATCCAGGATAGGGCAAAGCCCTGCATCCTTTTTGGGGACTAGTAAGTAGTGACTGTAAAGGCTGCACTCCATATCTTCCAGGAGAACTTCTTTTGCCTGCTGTACCAGGAGAGAACAAATCTCTTCTCGCAAAACCAGTTTGTCCCTGTCTGGCATATCTGACATCAAGATGCTGCTGAAGAATGGTAACCAAGTGTATTACTGATTGTGACTGTTCCCATTCTGACATTCCTGGAAGCATTTCCGTATAGCGAGTCCGTATAGCGAGAGAGGGGTTGAAACGCCTTGTGACAGGGAACCATCTACCACTTGAGGGGCTTTGCTGATGCCTTCCTCTCTGACTGGCCCACCGAAATGTGTCAGGGGAGCACTTGAGCTCAGACTGAGAGAGTGAGCCCTACAGAATGCCATTCGAAAACAGAGCTCTGCGATCAGTAACAAATGTGAGGAGGAAAAGAGCACTGATGTTGAACACTGTTTGGTTTTACTTTTATTGCAAACTTTACTGGCACTGAACATTCCAAACATTTCCCCTTGTTGCCTGCAACATGTGAGGGGACATATGGGTGCAACACAGCAAGATTAACCTTCTTGCACAAAGGCTCATTGTCCGTTACTCTTTAGGTGGCCGCTTTCCCTCAGACCACTCCTGCCAGGATTGTGGCTGCAGATCAGATATTCTTAAGATACTGGAATTTACTTGCTTTTGGTCTCACAGCTGGCTCTAAGTTTGTCCTTGTGCCCTTGGCAGGAATAGGCGATCTTTTGCTACTTTTAGAGTTCCCTCTTTGTCAAGAAATGGCTCAGCACTCTTGACTGTTTCTGAGCATATAAAAACCTCTCAGAAAAGGAGCCAACTGCACCGCTGAACAAATCATGTGGAAAAATGGGCACGTCCAGCAACTGATCTTTCCCTGACTCTTTTATTTCGGTCAGCATCAGCCAGAGATGCCACTGCAGAGTTACTGATTTCTGATTTCTTGGGCTATCTTTAGTGGCCCTGAGTGCCAACTCAGTGGCTAAGTACAGCTTTTTGAAGGTAGCAGAGTCCAGCTTCTCCTCATCCTGTGTCTGCCGCATCTTGGCTTGGAAAGCCTGGAGAATGGCCATCATTTATGTCGTCAAGGCCACTTGGCAATCTGCCATGTAAGCCTTGCCAGTGATGTAGCTTGTGGTGCGGCACAGCTTCAAATGGATACCCATGGTGAGGATTTTAACCAACATGCAGTCAGACAAAGGATAGCCGCTAGATCTGCTTGTGTACTTCATGGAAAAAAGGCCAGACTGCAGATACCACATATGCAACCTGTTTTTGGCTGGTTGCTATTTTTTCCTCATTAAAGCCAAATGTTTATCAGTGATGGTTTGTGTGTATTTTTTCTAAGGTTGATGTTTCAGTGTGATAAGTGTGTGGTTGATTTCAGCTGCGCAGTGTCAAATATCAATGACTATGTTGCAGGAGAAGGGAAATAAAGAATGGGAACGTGACGTCAGCACCACATGGCATTCTGAGACTTTGGGACACGGACACTGAGATTCACTAAAAATTTATTTTTAATTGGTCTCATGAAGTATTCTAACTTGTTGAGATGTGAAGTGAATTGATGAGTTTTTGTTAAATGTGAGCAAAACTAATTTCAATTAAAAAAGAATCAAAGATTTGAACTACTTTAGTCTTTGAGCATTTAATTTATTTAATACACAAGTTTCACAATTTGAGTTGAATTACTGAAATAAATAAACTTTTCCACGACATTCAAATTTATTGAGATGCACCTGTAATTTGTTTAAATAGTAAATTGGTGGGTTTTTGTTAAATGTGATCCAAAATCATAGCAATAAAAAGAACCAAAGTCTGAAACTACTTCAGTCTGTGTGAATTGAATTTGAATTAACCTTACTGTGGTTTGAACTGCCATAACTGCTTTCATGACCGGAGTGAAAAATTGATCTAAAATGAAGTGCAAATATCTGCTTTTCAGTATAAAGTATATGTGACGATTGGGGCGGGGCCGAGAGCCGTGGGAACGGAGCGAGGCCGGTGGAGTGATTGGAGATAAGCGACACCTGTGACACTCACCAGTCTCGAGTCCCACGGAGGAGATTGGAAGGATACAAAAGAGGAGCAACGACAGTGAAGGACGAGAGATGACCAGGTCTGGGATTTATTTTGTGTTTTGGTTTTTGTTTGTGCGTGACCGTCGTCCGCTATGGGCTGTCGCGCTGTTTTGTGTTATTTGGTTCTTAAAGTTTTGATTTGATTGTCCGCTGGTTCCCGCCTCCTTCTTCCCGAAGTTTGTGAAGTTTGTTCATTGTTACAGTATAGTTCAATGAAAATAAACAACTTGACCAAAATTTGGCTTTGACATTTGTATTTATTATAAAGTGAGTGAATAAAGTGAAGTGACATTCAGCCAAGTTTGGTGACCCATACTCAGAATTTGTGCTCTGCATTTAACCCATCCGAAGTGCACACACACAGAGCAGTGAACACACACACACACACACTGTGAGCACACACCCGGAGCAGTGGGCAGCCATTTATGCTGCGGCGCCCGGGGAGCAGTTGGGGGTTCGATGCCTTGCTCAAGGGCACCTAAGTCGTGGTATTGAAGGTGGAGAGAGAACTGTACATGCACTCCCCCCACCCACAATTCCTGCCGGCCCGGGACTCAAACTCACAACCTTTCGATTGGGAGTCCGACTCTCTAACCATTAGGCCACGACTTCCCACAATGTATTTATTACAGACTCATAATTTCTGATCCACTTAAATTTGTAAGTGCTCACACCATGAATAATGTACAACAACATGTTCAGACAGGAACCACTTTGGCAAGTTTATTTGAGTTTATTGAACACAATTTATCTTTGGGGGTATGGTTCCTTATGGGGGTCCCTGTTCCCAAAATAACTGAACATACAAGAGGTTTAAACATTAACCCCCCCGGAACCATCAGCTTGGAAATACATGAAGATTAAGACTCTTAATAATGCCTTTAAACCAAACAGAGATAATCATGTAGATGTGGCAGTGGGATGTCTATCCTGTAGTCTGGTTATGAGGATGATTTTCTCTCAGCAGTAAAACCCATGCCAGCTGAGACTTGAAAGCCTAAGTGATCTGAAACAAAGAAGACAACAGCCAGAAGGTGCACAGTAATATTCTCATGCTTATAATGGGTAGGGAGGGAGGGTTGCGAGCCGTTTGAGCATGCTTACAGAGCAGTAGTGCCACGTATATATGTCCCGTGTCTAATAAGAGAGTAGTAGTGATTGAAGCAATGTGAAATGATTTATTGGAGTGATGTGATTTTGATTTATTGTTCAGCAAATGTCAAGTAAAACTTATTTGGTGTAGTGCTTTTACAATATAATTAATATCAGAGCTGCTTTACAGTGGGTCGTAATAGGGCGATATGACAATATGTGTTGATTAAAAACAACAGTTCTTAATTCAAGTCCTCGTTTAACATTACCCCCCTCTGTTTATTTCTGTATGTCTCTCTTAGTTTACACACATGATTAAGATAACCAGCTCATTAGAAGAGAGTTCCATGTATGAACTGTGTTCCGACTGACATGGTCCTTACACAGTGTTTTTTGCTCCCAACTCCCTGAGCAGGGGAAATCCGGTAAAGTTGACTTAACTTCGGAAAATTCATTCACAGATATGTGCTACGCCATGGTCTGCTGCATCTTTATACACAGGCAAAAATTCCTAGAGAAGTGTGACATACGTAATATACCCTTGTAAATAAATACAATTTAAATTAATGTCTAGCACACTTTATTGCTCTTTGAATGGAACGTATACACTCATTTTGAACTGGAATCATGGCAAAAAATACTGCAATGTTCACTTTGCAGGGCACTTACTGTCAATTAGAACAAACATCTGCAGTGATGAGATAAATGTACGAAAAAATGCAGAGGAACGTAATTTAGAACCACTGAAATACATGATCAACTTGCTGAGATAAATCTTTGTTGTGTTGGTTTTATCTGGCAGATATATCAGTGCCATCTAGTATTAAAAAACTGCAAAACAGAAATCAGTTTAGTCCTTTGTGTGATACCATAGAAGGCGGCCATATGTTTTCAATGAGTGTGTATGTGTCATGTCCTGGCCACATGTATGAGCGCTCGAATTATCCTTATTGAATATGAATATTAGTCCATTTATTCTAAGCAAATGCAAGCAGCTTTTAAAAATATGAATGCAAATATAGCCATTTTTCCCTCTGTTGATTTGTATCTGTTGTCATTGTACAATAATTAGCATGTCCTAAAACATGGCGGTGGCTACACAGAATGCAGTGTGCAGTGACATAGATTCCCATTCTCTATAAGTTATCGCTGAAGATCACTATCCACAACTGTTGTATTCCTAGGTGAAATGCATTATGGGTAGTGTAATTCGGAAAAATGTGTTTGTGTGATGTGTGCTTTTGCTATGCTGTGTTGTTCAGAAAATGGATAAAGAACATTTATATTCTGCTTTTATTTCAGTCCCTTCAGGTCAGTTCACCCAGGGGTTTTTGAGCACTGTAACTTTAGCATGGATCGGCATGCTCACATTTCTGTTTCCATGTTCACGACTTGTACTGGTTTGGTGTGTTCACCTAGGTGAGACTGCAGATGACCTGCTCAATGTACAGCTTCGCTAACAGCACTAATGCAGGTTTATCATGTAATTAGGCTGACCATAGTTCCTCTTTTCAAATGTGTCCGGACAGGATTTCTAAATAGCCCAAAATGTCAGAGATTCAGCTTTTGCTCTGTACAGTCACCATTCATTGTGTGATTTTGTATTAAAGCACTGTGATGAACTGTTTTCTTTATCCATGGTCCTGGGAAGCCAAATCACTGCAGATTTTGTTTGTCTGCCCTAACAGATCATGTTCAGTTCATGCAGCTCTCTTTCAATCAGGTTTTTAAAGGAGGTAGACATCTTATATATAAACATATGAACAAAGACAGAATCAAGGTGAAGTCAATGGTGAGCAATAACTTCAGTATTGTGTGCACTGAAAAGTACATTTAGCAAAAGATTTTGTGTGCAATACATAATACTCTGCTATTTTAGCTCTTCAGTGTATATTTTTCCTGTTTCACTGGTTTATGTCACGGTTCATGTATTCACTGTCTCTCTTTTGTCTTGCGTGCTGTTGTGTGTGTGTGTGTGTGTGGGCGTGGTCACTGATCAGCGATGATCAGCAGCGCCAGCTGGTTTCAATTGTTTGTCCCTATATAGTTCAGTAACTGGTGTTTCATGTTGTCAGATCGGTGTGCTCCCGTGCTGTTCCTGTGTCCTTGTACCTGCCTAGTCTTCCTGTCTTCGTCGTTCGTTCCTGGATCATCACGCTACATTGGATTACCACTTCTTCACGCAGATTACTCACTCACCGGGATACAAGGGATCATCACTGGATCAAACACCACCACCAGCTGTCCACCGAAGTCCCTGCGTCAACCACCATCAGCCTTGTGTCCGCCGCCTGTGTCTCCTGCAATTGTGATCTGTGATTCTGACTATCTTGCTGTTTACCAATAAATACGCCTTGCGTTTACATCCTGTGTCTGTCATACGTTGCAGAACGATCTGACCCATTATGGATGTAGCAGGGGCTTCTACATGGGACGAGTTCGCGGCTCGAAGTATCGCTAGAATGGACTCTCAGGAGGAGAACATCTCCCTCACAGGGCGGGCGGTCCAAGCGCTAGTGACGCAGGTGTCCGAGCTCACCCAGCAGATCCAACAGCTCTGAGTCTCCACTGCGCCACCCACACCGCCGACTCCACCCCCTCCTCCAGAGTCGCAGCCGCGGCGCGAACCGAGACTACCAACACCCGAAGGATATTCAGGTGAACCAGAGTTTTGCAGAACTTTTCTGACCCGATGTTCTATGTACTTTGCATTACAGCCTCTTACGTTCAACCAAGAGCGATCCAAGGTTGCATTTGTGTTAACGCTACTCTCCGGCCGGACGGCTCTCTGGGGAACGGCGGTGTGGGAGAATCAAGACCCATGCTGCGCCTCGTTCCAGGCACTCTCCGAGGAGATGAGGAGGGTTTTCGATCGGGCGGCGGCGGGTAGGGAGGTGGCCAGACTACTCGCCGATCTTCGCCAAGGCCACGGTTCGGTGTCGGAGTACTCCATCCAGTTCCGCACCCTGGCTGCAGAGTGTCGTTGGAACGAGGAGGCGCAGTGGGACATATTTCCCGGGATGAGAAGGAACGGCGGAGATCCCATGGACTGTGCCTTTACTGCGGGAGGACGGGCCACTTCATCCACTCATGCCCGGTAAAAGACCAAGCCCGATAGTGACTATGAGGCTCCTATCGGGCCGGATCTCCACCGAGAAGACCTCATCCACCACATCATCAGCTACTCTCCTTCCGGTAAGACTAAGGTGGGCAACCAACACTCACGACACCCAAGCATTATTGGATTCAGGGGCCGAAGGTAATTTTATGGACATTAAACTGGCTAATCATCTCCACATTTCCACTACCCCCCTCACTCACACCATCACTGTCCAGGCTCTCAGCGGACAACAGCTCCCCAACATTACTCATGCCTCCGAACCCATCACTCTCATCACATCCGGCAACCACACTGAGACTATAACATTCCTCCTCATAAGTTCACCTCTGGCACCCATCGTTCTTGGTCACCCTTGGTTCACTCAACACAATCCCAGAGTCAATTGGGGGCACAACACCATTTCCATGTGGAGTAATAAGTATTATGAATCATGTCTGGTGTCTGCGTGTTCGTTTGTACCTGTGTCTGTTTTCCAGAAGGAGGTGGTGAATTTATCTAACGTACCCGAAGAGTACCAGGACCTGAGAGGAGTGTTCAGTAAGTCTCGTGCTGCTTCTCTTCCTCCACATCGTCCCTATACTGTGCTATAGATTTAGTACCAGGTGGATCTCCGCCCAAGGGCAAGTTATATTCACTTTCTGTTCCAGAGAGGGAGGCTATGGAGAAATATATTTCTGATTCTCTAGCATCCAAATTCATTAGACCTTCCTCATCTCCAGCGGGGGCGGGATTCTTTTTTGTGGGGAAGAAGGATGGGTCTCTGCGACCGTGCATTGATTATCAAGGGTTGAACAACATCACGGTAAAGAATACTTATCCTTTGCCGTTGATGTCTTCAGCTTTCGAACAATTGCAGGGAGCATCTATCTTTACAAAATTTACAAGATTTACGAAACGCTTATCATTTGGTTCGCATAAGGAAGGGAGATGAATGGAAGACCGCATTTAATACCCCTAGAGGGCACTTTGAATACTTGGTTATGCCCTTCGGGCTCTCCAACTCGCCCGCGGTCTTCCAGGCACTCGTCAATGACGTGTTGAGAGATATGGTCGATCAATTCATATATGCTTCGTTTCGGCTCCCATCCTCGTTGCCCCTGATCCATCACGGCAGTTCGTGGTGGAGGTCGACGCGTCAGAGGTGGGGGTAGGAGCAGTTCTTTCTCAACGTTCTGCCACAGACGATAAGGTTCACCCTTGCACGTTTTTTTCTCATCATTTATCACCTGCCGAACGTAATTATGACATTGGTAACCGGGAATTGTTGGCAGTCAAGTTAGCACTGGAGGAATGGCGGCACTGGCTAGAAGGTTCTGGGGTACCTTTTATCGTTTGGACCGATCACAAGAACCTAGAATACATTAGAACTGCTAAAAGACTCAACTCTAGGCAGGCTCGGTGGGCACTTTTTTTCGGCCGTTTTGATTTTTCTCTTTCGTACCGCCCGGGTTCCAACAACATCAAACCCGATTCCTTATCTCGTATTTTTGACCATTCCGAACGCCCGTCTACTCCCGAGTGTATTTTACCCGAGACATTAGTGGTCTCCACTCTCAGATGGGAGGTCGAATCGAGGGTCATGAAGGCCTTAGAAGGGGTAACGCCTCCATCCGATTGCCCACCGAACCGGTTATTCGTGCCTAAAGAGTATCGGTCTGAAGTCATTCAGTGGGGTCATTGCTCCAGTATAGCTTGTAATCCAGGAGTCAATCGTACCAGTTTTTTGGTTAAGCAACGATTCTGGTGGCCGTTAATGGCTCGTGATATCCGTGATTTTGTTTTGGCTTGCTCTGTTTGTGCCACTGGTAAGACGTCCAACCGACCCCCTGATGGGTTACTACAACCGTTGTCAGTCCCTTCGAGACCCTGGTCCCACATCGCGCTAGATTTTGTCACCGCTCACGCCTTCGTCCAGAGGTGTCACCACACTTGGACTAGAGCCCATGAGACTCTTCTCCAAGTGGGGGCGCGCACCAAGGCCAAGGCCGATTGCCACCGGTCAAAGCCTCCCGTATACGTCGTTGGTCAAAAAGTGTGGCTTTCTACTAAGAACATTCCTCTCCACTCCGTCTCTAATAAACTTGCCCCTAAATTTATTGGCCCGTTTCCTGTGACCAAGATCATTAGTCCGGTGACAGTCTGCCTCAAACTTCCTCCTACGTACAGGAGAATTCACCCCGCCTTCCATGTTTCCAAGATCAAGCCCGTGTTTTGGGCACCGATTAATCCACCTGTCCCGGTTCCTCCCCCGCCGCGTCTCGTAGATGGGGAACCGACTTATTTGGTTAATCGTATTCTGGACTCGAGAAGGAGGGGACGCGGATTTCAGTACCTGGTGGACTGGGAGGGTTACGGTCCGGAGGAGGGAAGTTGGGTTCCCGCTAGAGACATTCTGGATCGCTCTCTTATCGATGATTACAATCGTCAGGTAAGTCTGCCAAGGAACGCCAGGAGGCGTTCTTAGGGGAGGGGGTACTGTCACGGTTCATGTATTCACTGTCTCTCTTTTGTCTTGCGTGCTGTTGTGTGTGTGGGCGTGGTCACTGATCAGCGATGATCAGCAGCGCCAGCTGGTTTCAATTGTTTGTCCCTATATAGTTCAGTAACTGGTGTTTCATGTTGTCAGATCGTTGTTTTCTCCCCGGTGTGCTCCTGTGCTGTTCCTGTGTCTTTGTACCTGCCTAGTCTTCCTGTCTTCGTCGTTCGTTCCTGGATCGTCACGCTACATTGGATTACCACTTCTTCACGCGGATTACTCACTCACCGGGATACAAGGGATCATCACTGGATCGAGCACCAGCTGTCCACCGAAGTCCCTGCGTCAACCACCATCAGCCTTGTGTCCGCCGCCTGTGTCTCCTGCGATTGTGATCTGTGATTCTGACTATCTTGCTGTTTACCAATAAATACGCCTTGCGTTTACATCCTGTGTCTGTCATACGTTACAGGTTTATAACTGTGTTCATTTGTGATAACAGGCTAAGCATTTATCTGACCATTTTACAGAAATTATATGGTGGATTTCCAGTCCTCTCATTTCACTGATTTAAAAAAAAACGCATTTAAATAAAAAAAAACATAGCCTTTGTTAAAGAAACAGAAAGATAGGCAAGGCATGTTTATTTTTTATAGCACATTTCATACACAATGGTAATTCAAAGTTCTTTACATAACATCAAATAAAATAATAATAAAAAATAAGCAGACTGTTTTGTGTGAACCCTTGGCATTTCTAACTGACTCGATCATAATGATCTGAGTGTTCAATATCTGCTATTTATTGAGGTCCTAGGTGTCACGGCTGGGAGTAAGGACAGGAAGAAGTTGCGAGTAATGGATATTTATTGAACAGAGTAATGGTAAGTAGATGATGGTGGGTGACGCAGGGACCTTGACGGCAGCACAGACAGGTGAGGAGGTGTTTGAGTGCGCTGGTGGAGATGGTGGTGGTGAGTAATCCATGGCGATGACTGGTTAATCCAAGAGTGACCGAACTGGAACAAGACACGACCAAGTAGAGCTGGTGGAAGACAGACATGTAGCACGGAGGACCTCAAACAACGATCTGACAAATGAGACGAAAGACCGGGCATTAAATAGGCTGGTGGAATGAGCTGCAGAACGTTTAAAAAACCCACATGAACCAATCAACATGACGTAACAAGAGATGAGCAGGAGACGGTGCATTCATGAACCGTGATACTAGGCCATTGAGTGATTTATTAATGAGTAAAAGTACTTTCAAATCAATACTTATTATTACTTGGAGCCAGTGTAAGGACGTGAGGACTGGTGTGATATATATATATATATATATATATACAGTACAGACCAAAAGTTTGGAAACATTACTATTTTTAATGTTTTTGAAAGAAGTTTCTTCTGCTCATCAAGCCTGCATTTATCTGATCAAAAATACAGAAAAAAAAACAGTAATATTGTGAAATATTATTACAACTTAAAATAATAGTTTTCTATTTGAATATACTTAAAAAAAATAATTTATTCCTGTGATGCAAAGCTGAATTTTCAGCATCATTACTCCAGCCTTCAGTGTCACATGTAACATCCAGTCTATCACATGATCATTTAGAAATCATTCTAATATTCAGATTTATTATGAGTGTTGACTGTAAAACATAGACTGTAAAAAAAGATGGACGACTCGCCTTCGCTCTCTTCCATTGGTCAAAACTGAAGCCGCCAGTGTCCCGATATGGCGCTGACATCTTGGACTTGCGCCTGCGCAGATAGCGATCTAGGGACCAGTTCTGCGCAGTAGCTATGCGCAGTAGCAAGCAGGAAGTAAAGCCTTAAAGCCGCGAAATCAACGGCCCCGCCCCTGTGCCCCGCCCTCACTCTCCCTCGCAGAATGCACATACCGTAATTTGCACTGTTTTGGAAGTGGAGTCCTGCTCCTGTGAACTCTGTCTGCTCCGTTCAACTCCAATCTCATTAAAATAAGGTAAATACAATCTCCTCAGTCCTCCGAAGATCATGAAAAAAGCCTGTTGACGCTTCAGTGCCACCTCGGCTCAGAGAGCTGTCAATCACAGCTGTCAATCACGACGTCACACCACCGTTTTTAGAGCATTAAATAACTATCTAAAAAACAACTTATTTTAAAAACGAACACTTGAATTTACATTAGCGTGATACAAACTACAGTAAATGACAAAAAACAGCTTCGGAAAAAAGATATTTGAAGGGTAATTTAATTGTTTAGTTGGTCTCGCGTCCCATTGAATAACATGGGGAGGCGGGTTTATGACCTATACTAGGACCACTCACCAGGGGGCGATCGAGACGTTTTGGCTTCACTTTTCAGGGCTTGTGCGGCACGCTTGGTTGGAAACAGTTCTGCTGTCTAATATATTTGATGAATAAAAGGTTAAAAAGAACTGCATTTACAGTATTAAAAAAAAAAAATCTAATAATATACTAATAATATATTTTCTTTACTATCACTTTTTATCAATTTAACACATCCTTGCTGAATAAAAGTATTGATTTTATTTAAAAAAAGAAAGAAAAAAAATTACTGACCATTAGTGTGTATATATATATATATATATATATATATATATATATTTCTACATTGTACTTATATTTGAATATACCATCATGTAATTACTTATGTTGGTATGCCTGTTATGCAACAACTTATGTCTTATTCTTCTAAAAGATTGTTTTTTTTCTGAGACCTTTCTCTGCTGTGATCAGCCAGTTGCTTTCCTGCGCTCACAAAACTACAGCCTTTTTTAAATAAAGTATCAAAGCGATTTAATACATTCCACCCATTAGAACACATCAAGAGCAAAATTCAGGTGTTTGTGAGCTGTTTTATTTGTAACTGAAAGCCTCTCTTCAGGTTTCTCAGATTGCAAGCTCACTGCAGCATCTTTTGCACATGTTTTAAACCCTTGCAATTTAAAACATTCCAGGGAATTTACAGAATATAACTGTAAGAACATATTAAAGAGCTAAGTTGAGTGCATTTGAGCATTTTTATGTTTCACTGACATCCATGTCATATCACGTTGCGACAGCTTCTTGGCACTCGAATGGACAAATACATACAGAAATTACATAATTTGTTATGTATCAGTTTTAAATCCTTGTAAATTTAAATTCTCCATCAATTGAAAACAATACAATTAGAAGAACATATTAAAGAGATAAATGAGTGCTTATGAGTGCTTGTGAGATATTCTGTGTTTAACTGCAGAGCAAAGTATCGCATCTCGCTCTGGAACATGCTGATTCAGGCTTCTCAGCGCTTAAATGGACAAAAACGTAAAGGAGTATTTCAAAATACATGGTAGCTTGGCAAATATCATAGAAAACAATAATTTATGTCTCATCTAAACTGTTGAGAAATAAATCGGAGGTGGACCATTATATCATTATATTGGATTTGAACATTAAAGCGAACGTTGATCCAAAAAAACAAAACAAAAAACAGAGAAAATCATTAATTTGTCTTGGCTGCTTTTATTTATTTGTTTTCCTAGACTCACCAACAGCAGGAAAATATGTCAATACACAACAAGGAACAATGGCAAAAACATGACTACTTATAACAAACAATACAGGTCACAAAACAAGTACAAACCAATGGGAAACAAGACATATGCCTAAGACAACCAATCAGAACATGACACAATAATCAAGAGGAGCCAATAGCTTAAAGACAAGAGGGCAAGGGAAACATGATACTAACAGCATGAAACAAACTACAAAATAAAGGACATACAAACAGTGAACAAGAAACAAAACCCAAAACAGACCTTCAAGAAATTCAGGAGGGTGGTGGAGTGGAGGCGGAACAGGGGGAGGAATGGAAGGCCAGGCCTGTGAAAAGGTACAGGAGGATGAAGCAATGGCGGGCCTGGAGCTAGAAGCAGTGGTGAATCTGGATCCAGAGCAGTATGGAGCCATGTCAGAGCAGGCCTAGTGGAGAGCCATGGGGGAGCAGGCCTAGCAGGATGGCAGAGTGGCACTGGGAGAGCAGGAAGCCAAGGTGGAGCAGGAAAACAGATAGACCATTTGTTTGTGGCAGAACAGGCAGAGAGTTTTTGAATATCTGTGCCCGTGACAGGACAGACAGTGAGTTCATGAACGGCCTCCGTGTCCATGACAGGACAGACAGTGAGTTTGTGAACGGCCTTCTTGGCCGTAATAGGACCGGCAGAGAGTTTGTGGACGGCCTCCTTGGCCGTGACAGGACAGACAAAGAATTTGTGGATGGCCTCCTTGGCCATGACAGGACAGACAGAGAGTTCAAAGGTGGATGCCACTACCTCGGGAGGTTCTGCAGTGGAAGCCGCCTCCTCTGGAGGTACTACAGTGGACATTCAATAAATACACAGCTAAACAGATGAGTTTTGAGCCTGCATTTAAATGTAACTAATTTTTAATTATCTTCTGGAAGCTGGTTCCAACTGTGGGTGGCTTACTAACCAAAAGGAGACTGTTTTGTGTAGGGTTAGGGCTTGGTATTTCTAACTGACTCCTAATGATATGAGTGTTTTGTTAGGTTTATATTCAGTGAAAAATCTACTATGTATTGAGGTCCTAGGCCATTGAGTGATTTATAAATGAGTAAAAGTACTTTCAAATCAATACTAATTATAACTGGGAGCTAGTGTATGGACCTGAGCACTTGTGTGATATACACTCACCTAAAGGATTATTAGGAACACCTGTTATTAGGGGTGTGGTCTTGGTCAAGACAATCTCCTGAACTCCAAACTGAATGTCAGAATAGGAAAGAAAGGTATTTAAGCAATTTTGAGCGTGGCATGTTTATTGGTGCCAGACGGGCCGGTCTGAGTATTTCACAATCTGCTCAGTTACTGGAATTTCACGCACAACCATTTCTAGGGTTTACAAAGAATGGTGTGAAAAAGGAAAAACATCCAGTATGCGGCCTGTCCTGTGGGCGAAAATGCCTTGTTGATGCTAGAGGTCAGAGGAGAATGGGCTGACTGATTCAAGCTGATAGAACAGCAACTTTGACTGAAATAACCACTCGTTACAACCGAGGTATGCAGCAAAGCATTTGTGAAGCCACAACACACACAACCTTGAGGTGGATGGGCTACAACAGCAGAAGACCCCACCGGGTACCACTCATCTCCACTACAAATAGGAAAAAGAGGCTACAGTTAGCACGAGCTCACCAAAATTGGACAGTTGAAGACTGGAAAAATGTTGCCTGTTCTGATGAGTCTCGATTTCTGTTGAGACATTCAGATGGTAGAGTCAGAATTTGGCGTAAACAAAATGAGAACATGGATCCATCATGCCTTGTTACCACTGTGCAGGCTGGTGGTGGTGTAATGGTGTGGGGGATGTTTTCTTGGCACACTTTAGGCCCCTTAATGCCAATTGGGCATCGTTTAAATGCCACGGCCTACCTGAGCATTGTTTCTGACCATGTCCATCGCTTTATGACCACCATGTACCCATCCTCTGATGGCTACTTCCAGTAGGATAATGCACCATGTCACAAAGCTTGAATCATTTCAAATTGGTTTCTTGAACATGACAGTGAGTTTACTGTACTAAAATGGCACCCACAGTCACCAGATCTCAACCCAATAGAGCATCTTTGGGATGTGCTGGAACGGGAGCTTCGTGCCCTGGATGTGCATCCCACAAATCTCCATCAACTGCAAGATGCTATCCTATCAATATGGGCCAAAATTTCTAAAAAAATGCTTTCAGCACCTTGTTGAATCAATGCCACGTAGAATTAAGGCAGTTATGAAGGCAAAAGGGGGTCAAACACAGTATTAGTATGGTGTTCCTAATAATCCTTTAGGTGAGTGTATATATATTGTAGTTGATAGTATGCTGATTGAGCTACCGCTTTGACATGACTAATGAACCTAAGGTCTTTCTCCAGAATCACACCAAGATTCCTGAATTGATTTGTAGTTGTTAGACCTCTAGGGCCCTATAATACACCCGGCGCAATGCGATGCAAGGCGCAGTGCAAGTGTGTTTGCTAGTTTCAGTCTGGCGCCATTCGCATTTTCCCATCCAGCACCACGTCGTTTAATTAGCAAATACATTTGCGCCCATTTGTGCGCCCATGGGCGTGCTGGTCTAAAAAAGAGGTGTGTTCAGGCGCATTGCTGGTGCAATGCTATTTTAAGGAGCTGAAAATAGACTGTGCCATAGACAAACTCAAACCTGGTCTAAAGTCTGGCGCAATGCTTTTCTTTGTTATTTAAAGAGCGTTTTAGTATAGGCGGGTCTGCAACGCGCGTACATGCTGCTTATTAAACACAGGGATGCACAGCAGCACACAAACATGCCAAATATAAAAAATTAAAGGATTGCAATGCATAAAGATTTTTTGAAGTCTAATTAAATGCGCCAACCGTTTTTCTCTCGTTGAAATAGCAAAAGTGGATTTGGACACGCCCTGAGTGCACTTGCGCCATTCGATTTACACTTTGCGTTTAGATCGTTAAAATAGGGCCCCTAGAGTCAAGGTAGGCATTCGCCTTGAGAACTTTGAGAAATAAATTTGTTTCCAAATGCAATGACTTCAGTTTTTTCCTTGTTTAACTGAAGAAAGTTCTGGCACATCCAATTGTTAATTTCATCAATGCATTGGCAGAGGGAGTCAATGCGGCTGTCATCATTTGGCGATAAGGCTAGGTAAATCTGGGCATCATCAGCATAGCACGCAAACAAGCGCTCCGTTAATATTACACTCGTGCTCGCCATAAACCAATTCCTGCTCAGATCCCACTCCGACATAAAATTTATCTAGTAGGCCTAATTGTTTGTATATACATTGTGAATGTGAAATCTGTGAGATTTTTTAAGAGTATTCTATTTTGTTTTATTTATTTCATTTTGTATTTATTTTGTTAAAATTATATCTAGCGTATTTTCAAAGTTCTCTGTGTTTATTTATTTAATGGGAGAGTTATTCCCGAGCGGGAGCGGACACAAACATTGTGGGTGGGGGTGGGCCTGGTCATACATTCAGCGGGAGCAGGTGGGTGCGGGTTTAAGAAAACAGTCCCGCGCAGAGCTCTAGTCTGTGGCCCAGAGATGATTGAAGTTGTCGATGAAATGTATTCCTTTTAAGGTCCAGATTCTTTGTAGCCATGTGTTCAGCTCAGGGTAAAGTGAAAACATATTCATTCCCCATGCTGGGAGTGGTTCACTGATGAATGTCAGAACTTTAATTCTTCAAAGTGTTTCTACAAAAAAGTGACGTGACATTCAGCCAAGTATGGTGACCCATACTCTGAATTCGTGCTCTGCATTTAACCTATCCGAAGTGCACACACACACACACTGTGAACACACACCCAGAGCAGTGGGCAGCCATTTATGCTGCGGCACCCGGGGAGCAGTTGGGGGTTCGATGCCTTGCTCAAGGGCACCTAAGTCGTGGTATTGAGGGTGGAGAGAGCACTGTACATGCACTCCCCCCACCTACAATTCCTGCCGGCCCGAGACTCGAACTCACAACCTTTTGATTGCGAGTCCAACTCTCTAACCATTAGGCCACGACTTCCCATCAAAGGGTTCACTAACTTCCCCACAAGGATGATGATTCGATTCGCAGTTTTGTGCTTCATTTGATTTTTCCGAAGTTCTTTGTTCACATCAGAAATGGTTACTTGAGGAAAGCAGTATTTTGTTGTATTTCTGCTGATGTTTCTGATTATACAGATTCCCACTATCAGAGTCCTGGGCTTGGCTGCACTCTGAGCTGAATGCTGCTGTCTGCTTGACCTAGAGCGCCTGTCAGTAGCGATGTTAGCTGCTGGCTGATCCGATCCATGTTTACTCACATTTGGGCATTCCTCACCAGCATTCAATAATTATTTTGTTCTCAAGATGTATATTAATATTTATGAGACAGGTGTAGTTGGTAACATAAGAAGTCACTTCATAACATTTCAGTTGCATTTTGCATTTATTTTTGTTGTTACCTCATTGCATTTTCAAGTCCGGTAATGCAGCAATCAGTATAAATATTCAGAAACATTTCTATTGAATGATTCTTGTCATTTAAAACGAACTAAATAACTAAAAACAACCTTGAATCCACTGAACATTCACATTCATGCATTGGTTATTTACATTTAGTTTAATCACCACTCTTTTATTGCACAAAACAAAAGTATTTATCTCGTGTCAGATTTTATTTTATTTTTTACATTTTTTAAATATAATTAATAAAAATAATTAATGCTAGTTAGGGTAATGATGAGTAACCTGGATGTAAGCGGCAACATCTCTGGTTGCATCATCAAAACATTATTTGTACATTTAACACCTTTAATAGCTAGGCTTCAACCTTATTTTTCATGAGACATCATTGGTGAGGAAAAATGTTGTCAAGTGCTAATAGATTCTCAGGAGAGTCTAACAGCTTGGTCCAGTTAAAGGTGCTGATTGGTCTCACAAGAGAATCATTACATCATAGTCTAACACAGAATTATTGGGGCCAAATTCAAAAATACTTTTATTATATCACCACTAATTCTCCAAATAGTTCACAACTTTTAGATTTTTAAACCCATCCACAAAACCCCTAAAATCAAGTTTTATCGAGGATTGGTGGAGTGGGGGTGATATTGTGTTACAGTGATCAATCATGGACATATGTTAAAAAAAGAACATGCCACATTACAGTTCTGATCCTGCTCCTGGAGCCTTCCCTAAAGTCAGGTCCATATCTAGCCAATTTGATGCTCTTGGTGAAATCTCTATTGGCGCTCCCCCAGATTATATATATATATATATATATATATATATATATATATATATATATATATATATATATATATATATATTATTATTATTATTATTTTTTTTTTTTTTGAAGCAGGCTTTTATTAGAGGCAGGCCTTTATTTCTAATTCCATTTGTTTGATAAGTAATTGTTTTAAATAACCCGTTTTAAATTAAAAGCGATAGCGTTCCAGTGGACAGAGAGCATAACATTAGCACAGAATCAGTTCAGAATCAATGACCAAAAGAATCCGTTTGGTTCAGACGCTCTGTGTCAGTCTGCTTTATGCTGAATCACGCATCCGCAGTATCATCAGATCCTCGGTTCTCGAATCGGATGCGTCTGACAGAAACGGTTCTCGGTTCAGTGTACTGGTGATCCGAAAACCGATGCAACTGGTTCTTGTCTCAAGAACGAGAAACGCTCCGGCAGTGGGCGTGTACGTTCGTTATCTGGCCCCCCAACTGAGCCTGGTTTCTCCCAAGGTTTTTTTCTCCATTCTGTCACCGATGGAGTTTCGGTTCCTTGCCGCTGTCGCCTCTGGCTTGCTTAGTTGGGGTCACTTCATCTACAGCGATATCATTGACTTGATTGCAAATAAATGCACAGACACTATTTAACTGAACAGAGATGACATCACTGAATTCAATGATGAACTGCCTTTAACTATCATTTTGCATTATTGACACTGTTTTCCTAATGAATGTTGTTCAGTTGCTTTGACGCAATGTATTTTGTTTAAAGCGCTATATAAATAAAGGTGACTTGACTTGACTTGGAAAGACATGAGTGGTGAGTTATTAATGACATAATTTTGATTATTGGGTGAACTAACCCTTTAAGTGATTTTAAAGGGAGCCTTCTTTACTTGCTGTTAGTGTTGGGCGATAGCATATGGCCAAAAAATAATAAAAAAATAAATAAAATCCCAGATTTGTTTTTGTTTTTTTTCAGAAAAAAAAATCTGATTTATGATTTAAATCGATTTTAAAATCAATATTATATCAATATATCAAATGAAAAAGAAATTTTTCAAAAAAGTTTTAATGTAGTTCTTTATCATTCATTTACCAAGCCAAATTTATAACTGAGACAAGATGATAAAAAAACAGTAATGTTATTACCTTAATGCTGGAAAGACCTTTATTTTATTATTATTATTATTATTATTGTTATTATTATTATTATTATTATTATTGTTAATACTAGCCCATCATACATCTAACCATCCACTCGCGTTAAGAGCTGATCAGATTAAAACTGCAGCTCCGCAGTGAGTCAGTGTCATGGACGGAGGACAGAGCAAGTGTAAATATATTTTCTAGTCTATATTTCCATCTCGTTATGCCACTGGTTAAATTTTTTATTTTTCTTATATAACTTATTTGTTAATAGAGCAGTCACTCTGTGTCTACACCGGACGCGAGAGTTGTCATCTGTGCTCCACTGTGCTAAAAGTGTGTCTAAACTTGATGACATCACACTACAGTGTCAAATCATCTGAACACAGTATCAGTACATTTCATCATAAACAGAACGAGCATCAGTTCACTGATGGGGATCGTGTCCAGTGCATCCATCACTGGGTTCTGTTGTCTTTTGTTGGATCACGCCACTCGTGTCCTGTGTAGACCTGGCGTGCGTTTTTTAATGGGTTATGTTATAGCCCTGCTGGTTTTTAATGTTTTTATTAAATATCTGTATTGACTGCATGGTCATATCATCGTATTATTTACTGCCATGCGAGCAACGAGCATTGTTGCACGTTGTTTTTCAGTTGATGTGCTGTGCTTATGCTGCCGTGGTTGTCTTTATTTCGTCGGGTGAAAAATCTCTCTCACTCGGCAGCAGAGTCTGTGAGTGGACTGGAGCAGCAACAACTTGACACCAGAAACACCACTCCGCCATCACTCAGTGGCCAAAGTATTTCAGTATGTTTGAAATGTTATGTTCCTAACATCACCTATAAAAAAATAAAATAAAAATAAAACTAACAGGAGAATTGTGGCTTAGGCTATTGCGTGTAAACTTTTCCCCTATCACATGCCAAACTAATAACATTGTAAGCATTAAATCTTTAATTGCTGCTTTCTGATGTACAAATTTTGTTTGTGATGAAAATAACAGTAATTTTTTTTCAGTTATTTTATCTAAACAGAGGTGCGTTTCCCAAAAGCATAGTTGCTAACCTATTAAAAGAAATTGTATTGCAACCAACCATTGCTGCGAGGAATGGTGTGTGTGTGTGTGTGTGTGTGTGTGTGTGTGTATGTGTGTGTGCATGCGCTAGTGGTGGAAATTATGATTCTTTCAAGAGATTCATTCATTTTCAGTTCGTTCACCAAAATTATTAGTTCAGATTTGTTCACTGATTCGTTCAGTGACCATTTCTTTGTATTACACAAAATATGCAAGCAGGTGGCGAAAAAGAGGGTCATATAAGTTTTTTTTTAAGTCAACGAACGTATTCACTTGTTACAAAAACTAATTTGGCTTTATTAAAATGTGTGCATAATCACATTCAATATATAAAGTCTATTTAAGTTGTTCAGATGAACAAAGACCGAGGTTTCCTTGCATAATTACCATTTTAATTGTTTGGTCAGACAGTTCATATATTAGCCTATATATTCACATTCATAAATCGGGGATTAAATGTGAAATTATGTTCTGTATGCTAAATATGAAAACAAGCGTATGTGCACAGTACCTATAACTGCAGTTTGCATTTTGTGAGATTGACATGATAAATGGCCAACTGACCAGGTTTACTCTCATTAATTTCGTTCACTAACGAGATAAGTTATGTACCAGTTCATTTCATTCACGAACGACATGAATCCGTTCATTTAACTCATTCGTGAACGACATGTGTACCAGTTCAGTCATTTCATTCACGAACAATATCTCTAGATCTCATTCAGACTCATATGAAACTCATTCAGTGAAGGACGTATTCGTTCACTACATTCAACAAATCACATGCTCCATCACATGTCATACTCGAAGGCTATTGGCTCGAGGTTGAGTGACTCTTTGACAGGAACAGTTCACAGAGCTACCTGGCTCACCGAGCTGCGCATGCGCTGCTAATAGGGCCACGCTGCTGTGGAGGGAGGAATTTCAGTGAACGAGATATATGAGTCAGTGGATTACGTGAACGAGAACAATTCGTTCACCTAAAAGATTCATTCAAAAAGAACGATTCGTTCATTAACGACACATCACTAGCGTGCGCGCATGTTGACGACGCCGACGGTAAGTTACCAGGGCTGTCTCTCTGCCACATACAAAGGCCAGAGTAAAAACATTTGAATATTCTGTTTTTTTTTTGCCCCATTTTGTACTTTGTAGATGCCACCCAAGAAAAAGAATGGGGCCATAAGAAGCTTTTTCATAAAGCAGAGTCAGAGTGTAAGTAGGCAAAATAACTAGCTAGCCACACAAATAAACTAGCAGTAGTGACTGACCAGGCTTTCAAATGCAGAATTAACTGGTGATAGTATGTGTTACCCAGGATGATAGAGTGCTACGTTAGCAAGTAACTGAATGTCAATTAGCCTGTACCTTAAGGGTGTACTCACACTAGGCACGTTTGCCATGAACGTGCAATCCCCGCGAACTTAGTCGCTGCAGTGCCTCAGCAACAGCAGGACCGGAATCGCAAGATTACAAGCACAGACAGACTCCTCAGAGTATGCCCGGCGAGAGCGGAGAAGCACAATCAGCCTCCTTGTTTTTTCCTGAGAGCCGACTGCACGAGCTATGCTCCTCATTAATGCTGCTCTTTATAATATTAGGCATAATATGCTTGTGTAACTGATGCTTGTGCAACTGTTGTTTACGTAACTGATGCTTGTGCAACTGCTGTTTATGCAACTGATGTTTTTACAACTGCAAGCTCATCGACGCCCTCTGTGTCATTCTCCTCGGAGAAAGACAGGCAGATTGTTGCACCCTGTCCTTGGGGGGGGAAGGACCACAACATGGGCTTCCGAAACCCCGAGAGCAGGCATCGCAAAAGTGAAACCTGCGAGCTCAGCCACTGCTTGGCAGAAGCGGAACCGGCACCGCGAGAAATGCTAGGGAAGGCTCCCTCCTCAAAGAGAGCCTTCTGAGAGTGAAACAAAACAGTAACAAACGGTCGCATTGCGGGCCGTCAACTCCCTCGAGAGCTGATTCTGCATGCTTCACTCTCAAGTACACAACACACTGCATGTGTCCCTAGCCCAATATATTTTTCTCTCACAGGCAGGGCAAAATACAGCCTTGAACGCTGCCTGCTTTAGCAAAAAAAATTGACTGAAGTTTGATATAATGGTGCTTATCAGTGGAGAAACAAGACTTAATAAGACTCACAAACAAGTAGCGACTGACACACACACAGTGCGTCGCTGAATGACAAAAAGCTGACACTCGTTCCACCTTACGTGCTTTTATAGCTTATACCTATGACATCACGCCCATTCATGAGACTGATTACACATATTATTCAGAGCTGGTCACGCTGAAGGGCATTCCCATAGCGTTTTCGGATGCAGCTCATGTTCCTGAAGGGGAATATATGTTTTTTCATTTACGTTTTACCAAACCTCTGACTTTTGTTTTTCTGCTGAACTCAAAAGAAGATACTTTGAAGAATGCTGGTAATCAATCCCAACAAGTTTGTCAGGTATGGACTGTATGAAGGGAATTAAATGATTTTAATTTTTTTGGGTAAACTCTCTTTAATAAGCAGGCTACACACAAACGAGGTCACTGAAATGTTTTCAATGATTTCCTCAGAGTTTGACTGTTTTGCTATTGCAGGGGATTTGAATAGTCACATAGATAATGCAGAAAACAAAACTACAAAAGATATGATAATGGTTCTTAAATACCTTTGACCTGATTCAGCATGTGCATGGAGCCACACACAAAGGTGGACACACTCTAGATTTATTCATCAGTAGGGGTCTAAACATTTCATCCACTGTCATTAAGAATGTAGCAGTATCTGATCACTTCTGTATTTTCTTTGATATATTGATCTCTGCTACCACTGAATCTAGATCTGTCTCTGTCAGAAGGAGATGCATAAACGAGAACAAAAGTGTACTATTTATGGAGGCTATATCTTTAACACCAAGCATTACTGCAGACTGATATTCTCCTTGATTCCTTTAACTCAAAAGTTAAGAATGTTACTGATGATATTGCTCCAATAATAGTCAGTAAGAAAACAAACAGACAGAAATCAGTTTGGAGAAAATCAACAGCAGTTCAGACTATAAAAAAAACAATGCAGAAAAGCAAAGTGGATGTGGCGGAAGACGAAACTTGAAATTCACTATAGCATCTATAAAGACAGCCTTCATGCTTTTAATGTGAAACTAGCCACAGCTAGACAGAATTTCTTCTCAGACCTTATAAACAGTAACTTAAACAACACTCTTTTAGCCACTGTTGAGAGACTGACAAACCCCCCCAAGTCAGATTCCCAGTGAAATGCTCTCAGACAGCAAATGCAATGAGTTTGCTTCCTTCTTTTCTGAGCAGATCATCAATATCAGGAAGGTGATTGGCACATCCTCAAGCAATACAGAAGAAATACCAAGGGTTCACACAAAACAAGGGGAGTCCGCCTTTAGTTACTATGCCGTCCGCAGTTGGAATCAGCTTCCAGAAGAGATCAGATGTGCTAAAACACTAGTCACATTTAAATCTAGACTCAAAGCCCATCTGTTTAGCTGTGCATTTATTGAATGAGCACTGTGCAATGTCCGAACCGATTGCACTGTTTTCACTGTATTTTATGTAAAATCTTTTTTTCGATTTTTGTACTGTTTTAAATTCATTTTAAATAAGTCAATTTTTTTATAATTTCCAACGTTATAAAATTGCTTGTTTTTATTTTTGTTTTATTATTTCTTCATGACTATTTTACTCTCTTTTATGTTAAGCACTTTGAATTACCACTGTGTACAACATAAATTTAATGTAGTTCACATTGATGCATTAGACCTTGACTTACTAATTACTTGAATATTATTTGCTCTTTACAGGTGCTGAAATGAAAGCTCCCAAACAGAGTCCCAAAAGAAGTCATTGGATTAAAAAGTGGAAAGACATGTTAAAGCACAACATCCATAAATCCTGAGTGATTTGAAAATTGGCAACAACCAAGGAAAAGTACTCATTATTTCACTCAAAAATGATCCATGGTAATGGTTCTAAATGGTTAGATAGATAAATAAAATTACAATTTTTTTTTTTTGCATTTACTAATGTGTTGTTCAAAAAAAGTTTTGGTGTCTCTATACAATAAGGTATCATTATATATGTTGAAATGTTGATTTGCATACATTTTTGATACTGTTAAAACAACAACTGTTATTTGTTAGTTCATGTTAGCTCTGATCCATTAAATAAGGTCAACAGGCACAACTTTTGTTCTTAACAATGTATTAGTAAATGTAAAAATTAACTAGATTAAAACAGTTAGCCAGAACCCCCCATCATGGGACTCACAGATGAAAGTGCCCTACCTAACTTAACACTGTAAGTTCCTTACTTCAGTGTGTTACACACATAATTTTGGTGTCTTTGTAAAAGAAGACCCTTTTCGGGGTACTTTTTATCAAGCAGAGGTGATAATGCTCAATTTTTTTTTTAAATGATAGACACTGAAGTTTTTTTTTTTTTTTTTTTTACCACACATAATTTTTTATTATTTGATATAACAGAACATGAAATCAGTCCTGGATCAATCTAGAAAAGTGATAGGTTGATAGTCAAATGTCTCATGAGATTCTATTTCAAATCTGAAGGAGATACCATGAAAAATTTGATTCCTGCAACCATTTTTCTGAGACTATGTCTAGTCCAGCCCCACCCCAAATATAAAAAAGATATTTACCAACTCTATTGAAGGGTTTGTCGGGTCTCGGGGCTAATCACCTGTCTTTTTGGTGTGGGTGTGTGTGTGTTGGGATGGTTTGACAGCTCACCGCGTCTGCCTGTTTGTGTTTTCCCCGCCTCCCTTGTTTCCCCGTTGTTAACCTTAATTGCTCGCCACCTGTTCTCTATGTCCTTCTAATTTTTCCCCTTTATTATTCCCTGTGTTTCTCTGTCTATTGTCAGACTGTTGTTATTCGTACCAATAGCTCTGATCATCTAACAGCTCTTTGTACTCACCCTGTCGTGTCTTGTCCTCAGGTTCCAGTGTGTTAAGCTGATTTATCTGCCCTAGTTCTTACAAGCCCAGAGCTCCTAGTAGCATCTGCTGTTCATCCTGTCACTGCGAGTGAAACCTGTGAAACGTGACTCATCTGCTGTTCATCCTGTCACTGCGAGTGAAACCTGTGAAACGTGACTCATCTGCTGTTCATCCTGTCACTGCGAGTGAAACCTGTGAAACGTGACTCATCTTCTCTGTCTCCGCTTTGTGAATAAAGCCTTGAGTTTACCCGCATCTGAATTCAGCCTGCTTTCCCCTGACAAAACAGTCTGACCAGATTATGGATTCAGCGGGATCTGATCCGCTTCGCTCGGCTCTCGTTCAACAGGGAGTGTTGATCGGGCAGCATGCCACCCAGCTCAACACCACCGCGCTGGATGTGGACGTTCTCAGTGCCCGAGTCTCCGAACTCCTCACACGGGTGGACGATCTTCAACGAGAGGCAATGAGCCGGGGGCCCGTTCCTCACACCGGTATGTCACACGAGTCCGAGCCCCATGCCAACAACCCGCCGGTCTACGATGGCGATCCTTACGCCTGTCAAGCGTTTCTCTCCAATGCTCACTGGTGTTTTCTCTGCAGCCCCGGCGTTACGCAAATGGAGAGACCAAGGTGGCTTACGTCCTTACACTCCTCTCGGGCCGTGCCCGTGAATGGGGAATCGCCGTATGGAGATCGCAGGCTTCCTGTTGTGCCACCCTCGTGGATTTCAGTCAAGAGATGGCCAAATTGTTTGATCGCTCTGCTCAGGGGGACGAGGCGGCGGCCCAGTTATCACGACTGTCTCAGGGGAGGAGCTCCGTCACTGATTATGCCATCCAGTTCCAGACTTTAGCTGCGGCATGCGGCTGGAATGAGAGCGCGCTGCATGCTCGTTTTCTTGAAGGGTTGGATTTCGCCATTTCTGATGAACTCGCGGCCATAGAGCTCCCGCGGGAATTGGATCAACTCATTAATCTCGCGCTCCGTATTGAGGGTCGTCTCAGCCGGCGCCGCAAACAACGGCAAACACCCGCCCCGTGGCGCCACCTAGAGTCCTCTTCAGCCAGTTCAGCCAGCCGACAGCCCTCGGAAGAGGAGCCCATGCAGTTGGGTCGTCTACAGCTTACACCACGGCAGAAGCAAGAGCGTCTGTCGTCGGGGGCGTGTCTATAATGCGGCAAGGGAGGCCACTTCGCCCTTCAGTGCCCGTTAAAGGGCCAGGGTCCACCAGTGAGGCGGAGAGTCCTGGTGGGCACGGTTCTCAGCTCAAGCTCTCCTGCAACACGCACTCAGCTGCCGTTCCAACTCTCCTTCCAGAGTCATTCACACACTGGACTCGCCCTTGTGGTCTCAGGGGCTGAGGGGAACTTCCTTGATGCTGCCTCTGCTCAACGTTGGAGAATACCGCTTCTTCCTTTGGTTAGTCCCGTATCAGCATGGTCATTAGCTGGCCGTCCCCTTACCACAATCACCCACGTCACTCCCAAGATAGATCTTCAGATTGCTGGCAGCCATCATGAGCAGATTGAACTTTTTATTATCGATTCCTCTATGGCTCCTTTAGTTCTGGGACACCCATGGTTGCACAAGCACAATCCCCACATTGATTGGGTCGGTAATTCTGTTTTAGCCTGGAGTCAGTCTTGTCACGTGTCATGTTTGGGTGCTGTTTTTCGTCCTGTCTCTGTGTCTTGTGTTCCTCAGCAGGATCCCTCTGACCTGACTGGTGTTCCGGCAGAGTACCGTGATCTTCGGGCGGTCTTCAGTAAGGCCCGGGCCACCTCGCTACCTCCGCATCGCCCCTATGACTGTGCCATTGATCTCCTCCCGGGCTCTTCTCCACCTAAGGGTCGTTTATATTCCCTTTCAGGTCCTGAAAGAGAGGCCATGGACAAGTACATACGTGAGACACTTCAGGCTGGGCCCATCCGCCATTCCTCCTCTCCCGCTGGTGCAGGGTTTTTCTTTGTTCAGAAGAAGGACGGCTCCCTGCGCCCCTGTATTGATTACAGAGGTTTGAATGACATTACTATCAAGAACAGGTACCCCCTACCTTTAATGTCTTCTGCTTTTGAATTATTGCAGGGAGCTCGGGTCTTCACCAAGTTAGACCTGCGCAACACCTACCACTTGGTGCGCATTCGGGAGGGGGATGAGTGGAAGACGGCATTTAACACCCCTTCTGGACACTACGAGTACTTGGTTCTTCCGTTTGGTCTTACCAACGCTCCAGCCGTTTTCCAGGGACTCGTCAACAGCGTGTTGGGTGACATGATTAATCAATTTGTCTTTGTGTATTTGGATGATATTTTGATTTTCTCCTCTTCTCTCCAATTACACACCCAGCATGTCAGACGGGTTCTCCAGCGGTTACTAGAGAACCAGTTGTTTGTCAAGGCGGAGAAGTGCGAATTCCACGCTGAGTCAGTTACGTTCCTTGGCCACATTATTTCTAGGGAGGGGATCAAGCCTGATCCTGCTTAGATTGAAGCTGTTGCCCAGTGGCCGGTCCCTGACTCCCGGAAGGCTCTGCAGCGTTTCCTGGGTTTTGCCAACTTCTCTGCACCTGTTATGATGGTTCCAGATCCGGAGGCCCAGTTCATTGTTGAGGTTGATGCTTCGGACGTTGGGGTTGGCGCAGTTCTATCTCAGCGTTCCCTCCATGATGGGAAGGTTCATCCTTGTGCATTCTTCTCTCGTCGTCTCAGCCCTGCAGAACGTAACTATGACATCGGCAACAGAGAGCTGCTGGCGGTACGATTGGCCTTGGGTGAGTGGCGTCATTGGTTGGAGGGGTCAGCGCAGCCCTTCTTGGTCTGGACGGATCACAAGAACCTAGAATACATCCATTCGGCCAAGAGGCTGAGCTCGCGTCAGGCCTGCTGGGCGCTCTTCTTTGCCAGATTCAACTTCACCCTCTCGTACCGGCCGGGATCTAAGAACACCAAGCCCGATGCCCTCTCTCGCCTGTTCGGTGCTCCGGGGGGGGAGTTTGCGGCCGAGGCCATCCTTCCTGAGGGGGTGGTGGTCGGGGCTCTTTCGTGGGGTATCGAGCAGCGAGTTGAGGAGGCCGGTCGAGGGGTGCAGGTGCCGGGAGAGTGTCCGGCGGGCAGGTTGCCGGTGCCGGCTGCGCTGCGCTCTGAGGTCCTTGAGTGGGGTCACTCATCCAGGTTAGTCTGCCATCCAGGTATTCGGAGAACGTTGTCTGCCATCCGACAGCGTTTTTGGTGGCCTACTATGGCCGCAGATGTTAGACAGTTTGTGTTGGCCTGCCCCACATGTGCCCAGAGTAAGCCTGTCAATCGCCCTCCTGATGGTCTACTGCATCCTCTCCCTATCCCTTCCCGTACTTGGTCACACATTGCCCTTGATTTCGTCTCTGGGCTTCCTCCGTCGAAGGGAAACACTGTAGTTCTCACGGTGGTGGATCGCTTTTCCAAAGCGGTTCATTTTATTCCCCTGCCCAAGCTGCCCTCCGCCCGGGAGACCGCCCAACTGGTGGTGGATCACGTCTTCCGTCTCCACGGGTTACCGGTAGATGTGGTTTCAGATAGGGGTCCCCAGTTCGTCTCCCGGTTCTGGAGGGAATTTTGTAGACCGATTGGGGCCTCTGCAAGTCTGTCTTCTGGTTTTCATCCTCAGACCAAAGGGCAGTGTGAGCGGGCCAACCAGGATCTAGGAAGAATGCTCCGCTGTCTAGCATCCAACAATCCGAGTTCCTGGTGTCAACAGCTCTCCTGGGCAGAATACGCTCATAACACCCTTCCTGCAGCCTGCTTTCTCCTGACAGGGTTTTACAAACTATTTAGTCATTAAACATACCACTACATATTTTTTCGTCAATTATAAAACACTAGACAGAAACTTAGACATCATATAAGTGGTTTATTTGAAAAAAAGAAAAATACAATAAGAATAATTTAAGTAAGAAAAATAAGAAATATAAAAAAGATTTTACTTTGTATGCCAATTACAGAACATCCTGAGATTGCTAGAAATGCAGCATTTATAATGAATTACAATGAAAATACGTGCTGATGGCCAGTTCTAAAGATGATGATAATACAAATGCGCCATAAAGTCAATAAACCACTCTCTCTATTCATATAGATGGCGTTCATCTATAGCCGTGATAGCTGTGATTACACAGTAATAGTGAGCTGATTGGCACTCAAAAAGATGGTAATCATGCAGATACAGGCAAATTCAACATAAAACACACTCACACATATATAAAAAATGTTGAAAAAGAAAAAGCTGATCCCTAAGTTCCACTTCCATCAGATGACAAGTGCGTCAGAGCGCATGTCACGAGCCGTAACAAGAGAGTGCCAGAATTCAAATAAACAATCTTCCACCTATCTTTGACTTTTTTTTGTTGGATCGTCTCATTCTGTTTGTGACACTGTATACTACAAAACCATGCCATTTTTTTACTGCCAAGATGCAGTTTCTGAGCTTGAGTAATTCCATAACAGACACAAACAATTCTGTCCTCTGTCGTCGATGCTTGAGGCTTAGACCTATATAATGATATTTAGTTGTCAAGATTAAATTTGTCCCGTTTCATTTAATCTATTCGTAAATTTTGACACGTGCGAACATGGGGAGTTGAGGATGCCGGCGTCAGGGTGCAGGTTAAGAGATAATTTAAGTAGCAAGGGTGTTCATCCCTTCTTGGGGATGAAGAGCAAGCCCTTGTAGTTATAGTAGCAAGGGTTTTCTCTCCAGCGGGAGAAAACAGCAGGCCCTTTTTCTTTATGAGGGATGTTCGTCCATTGCTTAGGGTTAGAACAGCAGGCCCCTGTAGTTATAGCAGCAAGAGTGTTCTCTCTGGTGGGGAAAACAGCAGGCCCTTTTTCTTTTGAAGAGGTGTTCCTCCCTTGCTAAGGGTTAGAACAGCAGACCCCTGTAGTTATAGCAGCAAAGGTGTTCTATCCAGCAGGATAACCACGTAGAGAGCTGCTCAAGTTTTTTTTTTGCGCTAATATAACATCCTGAGTTGTAGGCCTAATGCATCATTGATACGTTGATGATGACAATTGATCCATTGCTTTGAGCATGGGTATGGAGACATATGTGGAGGCATATGTGTAGTAAATGAAACCATGTCTTTGCCATTAATTTACAGGAGGGGTGGACTGGGAAAAAAATTCAGACTGGAAAATCAAACTCATACAAACAAATTCATGGACAAAACTATTTTTTATTTTATCTATTTCGTCTATAATCGTTTATATAACGGTTTTTATCTATTTTAAATCTTTAATTTGGGGACATGCAAAATAATTAAAAGTTCTCTCCTGAACTGCACCTTCACTTCCATTTTTCTCTTCAGTCTCTGAAGACTCTATTTTGCCCTGTTATCCATCTCTCTCATGACTTTAATGCTCAAGATTGAACAAAACTATACTTTACAATACAATACTCTACAATACTACAATATCTTTATAGAAAAATCCTAATACTGTACACGAGTCATATTTTTCCCTTACAAAAATTAACCATGCTTTTATTAGCCTATATAAAAGTAAAATAACCTTGTTTAATTTTTTTTTTTTTTTTTTTTTGCAAATGGATTTGTATTTATTTTTAAATAAATGCATTTGTAAAATAATTTTACATTTTTGGTTATCACAATTAAACAATAGTAACCATTTTCTCTGGATTTATAGATAAATATTAAAATGTTAATTTTCGTAAGGTTTGTGTTGTTGTCTGTCGTAGCTCCCCCTAAACCTATAAAAAAAATCTGATTTTTTTTCAGCTAAATTACTACTGTAACATTACAACAGATAATAATGACGTCCTTTATATAGTATTTTGAGTGATGACTGATGAGCAACGTGCTGCTGCTTGATTAAATAAAGAAAAAAACAAAGACAAAAAAGCATCTTTACAGATGAAACTGACCTGAAACCCTGAACAGGAGTTCTGCTTCTCTGCTCCAGCGCGCTTCCATAGTCTCTCTCTCTCTCTCCCTCTCTCTCTCTCTCTCTCTCCCTCCATCTCTCTCTCACTCTCTCTCTCTCTCTCTCTCTCTCTCTCTCTCTCCCTCCATCTCTCTCTCACTCTCTCTCTCTCTCTCTCTCTCTCTCTCTCTCTCCCTCTCTCTCTCTCTCTCTCTCTCTCCCTCCATCTCTCTCTCTCTCTCTCTCTCTCTCTCTCTCTCTCGCATTGATTACTCTGAGTCTGATCCAAACCGTTTGGCGGAGGCGCGGAGAGCGCGCGAGTCATGACTAACAATTCATGACTTATTAGAGATTTAATTATCAAATGGCGGATTTGCAAATGATCGCTTTAGTACATTCGGCAGGCAATTATACAATAATGATATTAAATAGCAGGCAAAATCGGCTGCCAGGCCACCGGGAATTGTCCCGGTTCTCCCGGTGTCCAGTCCGCGCCTGATTACCACAGACACGCAGAATGTGCAAGTCATATATTGCATTTTTGTGGCTTAATATTCACAGACACTAGTCGATGTCATGTTTTGATTCAAATGTACTGACCTACTTTTGATTTAGTCATCCAAAATGTGGCATATTCCGTCCGCGTTAGGCATTTCGTTTTTATGACCGGATTCTACGAACCAGACTGTGTTTCCGCATCCCGGAAATTTTTAGGGCGGTATGTCTCAGAATAGTCAGTGCAATTTGGGAAAGAAATCAGTTAAATCTGTATGTGGATGCGTGTAAACATTCAAATGTAATCCCTTTTGTAATCGTTAAAAATTTCATAAGTAACTGTAATTTAATTACTCATTTTTTCGTAGTAACTGTAACTGTCACGGCTTACGCTGCTGGAAGGAACACGGAGCCGAGGGATAAACGAAACAAGGATTTATTAAATTATACATAGGCAAGGTAAGTAACAAATAACAGGTGGCAAGTGGCAAGTGGCAAGTAACAAGTGGACAAGTGGACAGGTTGACAAGTGACAAGTAGACGAGTAGACCCGACAAAACAGAACAGAAAGGACAAGGCTTAAGTAGAAGGGATAATTGGGGAAACACAGGTGGATGGCATGACTAAATTAACAGGGACATGGAACACATGGGGAAATGAAGAGACACACCTGGAAACTAATCAAACCAGACACGGAAGACAGAAACTGGGTCACAGGGGCGAAAACACACAAAATGAGTCCAGGTGTGTGACAGTACTCCCCCCTCCCGGTAGGTGCGTCCTCGCACCGTAGAAACAACAAAGCGAGGCCAGCAGACAGGGACCACAGAGGAAGGAGCCAGGGAGGAGATGACGGAGGGAGGAGCCAGGGAGGAGATGACGGAGGGAGGAGCCAGGGAGGAGACAGGAAGGATCTGAAGCAGGAGGTACCCAGCAGGACCCAGGCCACAGCCATAACGGCCCAAGGTGGGGCCGACGGTGGAAGGAGCCATGGAGGAGGAATGGTCACCGACTCCAGGGACTCGACCCACGGCCACGGAGCAAGTGGAGGAGGAGCCCGAGGCGGAGACGGAGAGCCGAAGAGCCAGGGTGACGGGGAGGAGCCAGAGGTCCTAGGCGGAACTGATGGCTCTGGTGACTGACGCGGTGATGTGGATCCGGAAGGCCGCGGTGAGGCCAGAGTGACCGAGGACTGAGGTGTAGCCGAGGGGATGAAGGAGCCTGACGGAGCCGGAGGGACGGAGGG
The DNA here is from genome assembly GCF_963082965.1 of Carassius carassius. Classification (NCBI taxonomy): domain Eukaryota; kingdom Metazoa; phylum Chordata; class Actinopteri; order Cypriniformes; family Cyprinidae; genus Carassius; species Carassius carassius. The sequence goes on along the minus strand of NC_081768.1, from coordinate 31,753,849 downwards.
ATGAGGCGAAGCCGGAGGAGTGGAGTCCCGAGGCATAGGAAGGACGACGCCAGACCAAGGCGGAGCCGGAGGGACGAGGGAGCCAGGCAGAGCCTGCGGACTGCCGGGCCAGGGCGGAGAGGAAGGAGCTAGGAGCCATGGTGGAGCCGACGGGTCAACGGACCGAGGCGGAGTCCAGGCCTCAGAGGCTGGAGGCGGAGGTGAGGGAGACGCCGACCAAGGCGTCGCTGGAGGATGGCGGTCCCGCTGAGCTCGCACCACAATGATGGTAGGCTGAGGGCGAGCAGAGGGGCAGCCAGACGACAGCGGAGGAGGAGGCAGGAGTGGGTGGGAGGGTGGGAATTTTGGAGGAGCAGGCATTGGAGTAAGCTCTGGGGCTGGAGCCCTTCCTGGGCTTAACGGAGGATCAGGAGCCTGTCCTGGGCTTAACGGAGGATCAGGAGCCCGTCCTGGGCTTAACGGGGGTTCAGGAGCCCGTCCTGGGCTTAACGGGGGTTCAGGAGCCCGTCCTTGGCTTAACGAGGGTTCAGGAGCCCGTCCTGGGCTTAACGGGGGATCAGGGGCCCGTCCTGGGCTTAACGGGGAATCAGGAGCCCGTCCTGGGCTTAACAGAGGATCAGGAGCCCGTCCTGGGCTTAACGGGGGAACAGGAGCCCGTCCTGGGCTTAACAGAGGATCAGGAGCCCGTCCTGGGCTTAACGGGGGAACAGGAGCCCGTCCTGGGCTTAACGGAGGATCAGGAGCCCGTCCTGGGCTTAAAGGAGGATCAGGAGCCCGTCCTGGGCTTAAAGGAGGATCAGGAGCCCATCCTGGGCTTAAAGGAGGATCAGGAGCCTGTCCTGGGCTTAACGGGGGAACAGGAGCCCGTCCTGGGCTTAACGGGGAATCAGGAGCCCGTCCTGGGCTTAACGGAGGATCAGGAGCCCGTCCTGGGCTTAACGGAGGATCAGGAGCCCGCCCTGGGCTTAACGGGGAATCAGGAGCCCTTCCTGGGCTTAACAGAGGATCAGGAGCCCGTCCTGGGCTTAACGGGGGAACAGGAGCCCGTCCTGGACTTAACGGGGAATCAGGAGCCCTTCCTGGGCTTAACAGAGGATCAGGAGCCCGTCCTGGGCTTACAGGAGGATCAGGAGCCCGTCCTGGGCTTAACGGAAGATCAGGAGCCCTTCCTGGGCTTAACAGAGGATCAGGAGCCCGTCCTGGGCTTACAGGAGGATCAGGAGCCCGTCCTGGGCTTAACGGAAGATCAGGAGCCCTTCCTGGGCTTAACAGAGGATCTGGCATAGGTGAATTGGAAACCCCCTCATTTTGACCCATTTGGCGCTCCACATTATGCTCCCTCGTGGTGGGCAGTGTCGCCGGCTCTCGCACCTGGTCTGACGGATTGCTCTCTGGCTCTCCGTCATCGGTGGGCTCGGGCTTATGCCTCGTACCGTGGGGAGATTGTAGGCTGGGCTCTGGGTCCAGAGTGGACCTGGCGAGATCCTCCATTGGGCCGACCGTGAGAGGTGACCCATTTCTCACCAGATTCCACTCTATAAAGGCGGCGAAATCCTCCCGAGGACCATCTTCGGGCGACAACGCTCTGCACCTGGAGTTCAGGCTGGCGTGATAAAAGGTGCAGAGCGCGTGGTCCGGGTAGCTGGTGGCATTAGCTAGGAAGAGAAACTGTCTCGTATGGTCCTCGAGAGACAGTCCCTCCTGCTCCAGCAGGAAGAGGAGGTATTCGGGGCGATAGAGGGGATCCATGACACACTACGGAAAGAAAAAGACTGTGAAAAAAACGGAAAACAAAACAGAGGGAAAACACGCAGTTTTTTAAACTTTTTCAGGTCGGGTCTTCTGTCACGGCTTACGCTGCTGGAAGGAACACGGAGCCGAGGGATAAACGAAACAAGGATTTATTAAATTATACATAGGCAAGGTAAGTAACAAATAACAGATGGCAAGTGGCAAGTGGCAAGTGGCAAGTAACAAGTGGACAAGTGGACAGGTTGACAAGTGACAAGTAGACGAGTAGACCCGACAAAACAGAACAGAAAGGACAAGGCTTAAGTAGAAGGGATAATTGGGGAAACACAGGTGGATGGCATGACTAAATTAACAGGGACATGGAACACATGGGGAAATGAAGAGACACACCTGGAAACTAATCAAACCAGACACGGAAGACAGAAACTGGGTCACAGGGGCAAAAACACACAAAATGAGTCCAGGTGTGTGACAGTAACTAATTACAGTTACAATAATTTTGTAATTAAATTACGTAACGCCGTTACATGTAACTAGTTACTCCCCAACACTGATGGCTGGTATAATGTACGGGGTCAAAAACAATGATTAATCATTCAGTAAGAAATCGAATTATTATGAACCAATGCACTGCATTTTCAAGCACTTTATCTAAATCCAAGCATCTTTATTTTTTAAGTAAACCTTGAAAACACTGCATTACGACATGTACAGTATGATGGCGAACGTGACAAGTATAAAGTCTTGACTGTTTGAGAAGGTGCACGTGCAGTCAGGCGAAAGCATAAATCCTGCTAATCCAATGGTAGGTCTAGCGCGATATGGTAGTGGACACTAGATACGCCTCAACAAGCAAGCAGTCCCAATACCCTCATAGCTTTAAGTAAAGGCCTTCTGAAGTGCATACAGTGGGGCAGCATCCCCATAAAGAAGAATAGAAGTAGTGAAGGGTAAACTTTTATCAGCTAAAAAGATCAGCATGCCCCTTTAAGCAGCTATGGTCAATACTTGAATTTAGGCAACAGCATTAGCCATTTGAGCATACTAACCGAGCAGTAGTGCCACGTATATATGTCCCATGTCTAATTGGAGAATGGTAGTGATTGGGGCTATTTGACAGCTGACCGCATCAGCTGGTCGCAGCCTATGCCTCCGTGGCCTGACTGACCTAATGCTGCGCTCGTTTAGAACTTTGTGTTTTGCACTGAATGTATTTTACATCTTACACATATACATTGTTGTATTTTATTTCCATTTTTATTATTATTATTATTATTATTTTCTGTTCAGAACAACACTGTAGCACAGGGATAGGCAACTTAGGTCCTGGAGGTAGAGGTCTTCTCGGGTCCTAAAAACTGTACCCGACCCGAATCGACCCGAATCACTACTTACCCGAACCCGACATGCATACATTATTTATTTTTAAAGAAAAACCCGACCCGAGACAGACCCGATAAAATTAGACCCGAGTCCGACCCGACCTGACGGCATTTCCTTTAGAACCCGACTGGACCCGAACGTAAACGGCATTTACATGTGCACAGCCTGCAACCATGCGTTTCTCAAAAATGCACTTAACATAGACGCGGCAGTAGGAGTAGCCTACGCGCTGAAGTGCTGAAATGTCAATCACACATGTAACCCATTACGTCCTTTAAAAGTTGGCATAATGTTATTTACCGGACCATACGATGATTAACATTAGAACCACCACAGGATAAAATTTACCGATGGCTGTTTCTCAAATATAACTTTTCAGATTACAGAATAACAGATTTTCAATAAAATATACAAAGTCTCCCAGTCATTGATTTTGACTAAACACCGATGACGACCCTGGATGTTTCTGTTCTACATATTCGTTTTCCCTCACCTTTTTCGCAATGTCTGTTATCGCCTCCATGCTTTTCTGACAGTGTCGCGTATTTTTCAAATTGATTGACAGGCCTGGCTTAACGACAATTCAAATACCGGTACTTGCATTTAGTCAAACATCCATCCACATGATGGCGCACTAGTTCTTGGCAAAGGGAGGGGGGTTGGTTAATGTGGAACTGAGTAAATAAATGCGTTGCGAGGCAACCGTGCTTATAGCCCGTTGCACGTAGAAGCGCTGATTTGCTCTCACACTTAGAAAAAATGAGAGAACGGTGTCATAGTTGTTTTAAATAATGCAATTTTGTTAAATGCCCAACATAGTTTAAAAGAATTCGGGTCTTCTCGGGTCCATTTGGAAAAGGCATATTTATTTTAAATTACCCGAGACCACTAATACCGAATCCGACCCGTGTCCGAGGTACTCGTTGGAGTTTTGGACCCGAACCCGCTCGGGTCTCGGGTCGGACCTCGGGTTTTCGGATCCAAGTGGACCCGTGAAGACCTCTACCTGGAGGGCCACTGTCCTGCAGAGTTTAGCTCCAACCCTAATTAAACACACCTGAACAGGGCAATCAGTGTTTTCAGGATTACTAGATAGATAGAGGCAGGTGAGTTTTTATGAGGGCTGAAGCTAAACTCTGTTGCCTATCCCTGCTGTAGCACTTTTCCCAAGAAAAATTTCAACTAAAGTTTATCCCATCCTTAACTCAGGTATTGGACATTAATCCCTGCTTTTTCTTAGTGTCTTTTATGAAACAGCACCCTGCTCCCGACCAGGTTAGGTTCGGAGAGTAAGTTACCACGGTAACTGACTCTGAGTATAAGTTACCACTCTTTCAGAAATGGGCTTGACCTACTCTGCTTTCTCGGGTTTAACAACCCTCCCTTTCCGAAATGGAAAACCCAGAGTCTCCCTCATTTCAAGGTTAACATACTCTTGAGTTTTCACTTAAATCTCTTTTCTAAAATGGGCCCCAGATATTTGTAATGTTTAACAAACTTCTTCATAATATGTTCCATATCTGCTTATGCATATATCCATATCTGTTTTTTTCACACTGTATAATTTTTCAAACACATCACTAAAAACACTTATCTGATAACAATGTTTTAACATCTATTTCATTACAACTGAAAAAAAGGTTTCTAGCTAGATATGTTCCTCAATCAGCATATTTGATACATCCTCACAACTGACAGTTTGCAAAACGGTTTGTCATTTGTTCTATTACAGACAACTCATGAATATTGTCTCATCAGTTTCAACAGCCTGTGCATTTAATGACATTCAAATGAAAGAGGGCTCCACACTTAACAATAATGTATTTATCTTGTATTTGTTTATGTATTTATTTTTTGAGAAAAAAAATGTCATAGTGCTCAGGGTTGTGCCCCTAAAATGTCTTTATATGGCCTTGTCTTAGATGACAATGTGCTTGTATTGATTACTTAAATGATTACTAAGGGTTGTGATAATATATATATATATATATATATATATATATATATATATATATATATATATATATATATAGTACAGACCAAAAGTTTGGACACACCTTCTCATTCAAAGAGTTTTCTTTATTTTCATGACTATGAAAATTGTAGATTCACACTGAAGGCATCAAAACTATGAATTAACACATGTGGAATTATATACATAACAAAAAAAGTGTGAAACAACTGAAAATATGTCATATTGCAGGTTCTTCAAAGTAGCCACCTTTTGCTTTGATTACTGCTTTGCACACTCTTGGCATTCTCTTGATGAGCTTCAAGAGGTAGTCACCTGAAATGGTCTTCCAACAGTCTTGAAGGAGTTCCCCGAGAGATGCTTAGCACTTGTTGGCCCTTTTGCCTTCTGTCTGCGGTCCAGCTCACCCCTAAACCATCTTGATTGGGTTCAGTTCCGGTGACTGTGGAGGCCAGGTCATCTGGCGCAGCACCCCATCACTCTCCTTCTTGCTCAAATAGCCCTTGGTGCCTTCAGTGTGACTCTACAATTATCATAGTCATGAAAATAAAGATAACTCTTTGAATGAGAAGGTGTGTCCAAACTTTTGGTCTGTACTGTATATATATATATATATATATATATATATATATATATATATATATATATATATAATCACAACTATTAGCAATCACTTAAGTAATCAGTACGCGTTCCTCTGTGGAAAAAACAAATACAAAAAAAAAACACTCAGAGGTATTATTGTAGTTGATTTTAACCATGTAAGGCCTTCAATAGAGCAAACAGAGACAGTGTCACTCACACAAATACAGTGCATGTTCACAATAAACATACATACATACTAGGAAGTACATTTAAACTTTTTACAGACATAATTGTTGCACTGGTATCATCCAAAGTTTTATGAAATAGTGCTTAACACAATAACCCTACTATTCCATTTGATGACAGATAATCTTATTTACATGTGTTCTTCATGCTATTCATGCAAGTATTTAAATGGTCATTTCTCTTCTGGAAACAGATTGAAGTACTCTGATGAAGGTTCAAATATTTTCAGTGTCAAAATGTATTTTGCTGACACTCTAAACCATTGATAAAACATTGCATAGATAAGTGGATTCATGCAGGAATTCATGCATACTATCCAATTCATTATGTTAATTATAAGAGCATCATTTTCATCATGCCCAAAAGAAAGAGTAGCTATGTAGTATGGCATCCAGCAAAGAAGATAGACCATTACTACAATCCCTAAGGATCTTGCAGCCTTTTTTTCTGATTTGGCCTTTTTTTTTCTGTGACTGAATTTAAATAATTAGCTTGCCGTTTTGCTACAAAGCAGATTTTCACATACAAAGGAATAATTATACAGCAAGGTGCCACTAAACAAATGAAAGTATCTATTATTAGATTTTCCATTGTAACAACAAGTACACATTCTCCAATACATGTGTGATTTTTCTCTGGATGGAGTAAAAAGTCATACAATAGATAAAATGAATATACAAAGGAGAATAACCAGTTTACAACAATAGAAACAACAACTCTACTAGTATTGACTTTCAGTGGATATCGCAAAGGGTCGTTCACAGCAATGAACCGATCCACAGATATAATAATCATATTACCAAGAGATGCTATGACAACCACATACAGAATAAGAGGAAATATTGAACAAAACATTTCTCCAAAGTACCAGCATGGCTCAATGAGTTGCATTCCTTGCACTGGCATGAGAATCAGTCCTGCGATAAGATCAGCCACGGCCAGAGAGAGGATCAGCACATTAGTCGGAGTGTGGAGCTGCTTGAAGTGTGAGATGGAGACAATCACTAACAAGTTCAGAAACACGGTGAACACTGATGTTACAGAAACAAAAATGTAGACAGCAATGTACTCCACTTCTGGTCTGATACTTTTGGTACAAGACAAATTGTTGTCTGGAAAGCAGTATTGGACTGTTTGATTGTCCACATTTGTCAAGCCCCAATCAGACACTTTCATGATGGATGGATAACGAAAAGTGGACTCTGTGTGAGGATGCTTGTCAGTTTAGCTCCCTCATCCTTGTCACTGAAGTGACTCAGCTTTATACTTATGAAAAGCACATTGACCAGCCCATTTGACATGAGGTTTCATTATTAAGCTCTCAAACCCACCCACTAGTTAAATATTTATAGATCAATCTGATCTTTACAGTATAGTGGATAGTGAATCCAATGATGCTTATTTACTCTTATATTCTTTCCTATTATTACAGCATGCTATTAGATCAATTAGTCAAATCCACTGCCTTCCATCGCACTGAAAATGATTTGCATATTCACGAGTTCACGCTTACATATAATTAACTGAGGTATGGTATGCATATTTGGCGTGCTGTTCCCCGTCTATTTGTAAAGTTAACTCGAAGTGAGGAAATGGGGTGGAGGAGGGATGCTGATAAACTGTCAATGGATAGAGGTAAGTCAGCGGTATTAATACTATGGTATGGATTACTTGATTGTGGTCCACCGGTGTTGATTAGGCTAAGTATCTGATGCGCTCCTCCCGAACCTTGTTACTAAAAAATAATTTCATGAGTTCACGCTTACATATAATTAGCTGAGGTATGGTATGCGTATTTGCCCAAAAAGCAATTGAATAAATGGACAGCCGCCAGATTAAGAACGCCCCCCCAGAAATAGCATTGAGTACTGGTGGGGGCTGATTTATTTTTCTGTGAAGTCAGCTGGTTAGCAGGCCGGAAGAGACTCCAATAGCCAGGCTCTTGGTACAGGACTACGTGGTTAGGGGTGGCTCAACGGGAGCTCACAGCATTGGAACGGTGAGCCCTACCGGCCGATGTGGAGGAGCAGCATGGTTGTATAGCCCGACCAGGACGGCCCGAGTTGCCTCTACTGGAATAGGTCACAGTGTCGGCGTACGGGCCCTACTGGCTGATAAGCCCCTGCTATTCAGTGGGCGAAGGGCAAATGGCTGACCGAGAGGGCCCATGAAGCCTCCGACTGGAGATTAAAACTCAGGACAACGGACGTCTGGGTCCTTTCAGTTTGGCAGATAAAAAGCTTTGGGGTGACCGAAAAGGAGGACTCTTGCGACATCCAAACGGGTGATCGCTACTCACGGCATCGGATGGATAAGACTCGCTTGCGGACGGCAAGTATAGAAACCCGACTGGGAGAACTCTAGCCAGACATCTGAAGGGAGTACATGCATCAGATGGGTAAGCCTCACGGGACGGGGAGAGAGAACAGGAAAACCCAACTGGGAGAACTCTCGCCGATGTCTGAAGGGAGTACGCGCATCAGACAGGTAAGCCTCGCCAGGTGGGGTTAAAATGTATGAAGGTAGTTGAGAGGGTTTTAGGCAGCGTTTGGCAGGAGGTTGCGACTCATGGCGTTAAACGGTTAAGCCTCACCAACCGTCAAATGGAAAGGTAAGTTGCGTGGCCGGGAGACTCTCGCCAGACGTCCGAAGGGAGCAAACGCATTGGATGGCTAAGTCTAGCCAACCGTAGAATGGAAAGGTAAAGTTTGTCTGGCCAGGAGACTCTCGCCAGACGTCTGAAGGGAGCACACGCATTGAACGGGTAGTCCTCGCTGACCATAGAAAAAGAAAAGGTAAGGTTGTCTAGCCGGGAGGCTCTCGCCGATGTATGAAGGGAGTACACACGTCAAACGGGTAAGCCTCTCTGGATGTAAGACAGAAAAGGTAAAGTTGTGTGGCCAGAAGGGTCTTGCCAGCCTCCTACAGGGACTTCCTGCTCACTGTGTCGTCTGGGTAAGCCTCGCAGGCCGTAGAATGGAAAAGGTAAGTTTGTGTGGCCATGAGACTCTCGCCGACGTCTTATGGGGCTCGCTACTCATGGTATAAGACGAGGGGCAGCTGTGGCCTAATGGTTAGAGGCTTGGATTAGGTATCTGAAGGTTGCCAGTTTGAGTCTCGATGCTGGCAGGAGTTAATGCAGGGCGGGAGTGAATGAACAGTGCTCTCTTCCACCCTGAATACCCATGGCTGAAGTGCCCTTGAGCCAAGGCACTGAACCCCCAGTTGCTTCCTGGGCGGTGGATCTATAGCTGCCCACTTCTCCGGGTGTGTGTTCACTTCTCACTGCTGTGTGTGTGCACTTGGATGGGTTAAATGCAGAGCACCAATTCCGAGTATGGGTTACCATACTTGGCAAATGTCAAGACTTTCACTTTCACTTGTAAGCTTCGACAACCATAGCCTCTCTTGGGAGCTTGGTATGTACATATTTGGTGGATCGGTTTGGCGATTGAAAAAACATGGAAAGGTAACGGTTGTCTGGCAAGGAGGCTCTTACCGGTGTCCGATGAGATCACATGTATCGAACGGGTAAGCCTCGCTGGCCGAAGGGTGGAAAAGGTAAGGTTGTCTAGCCAGGAGGCTCTCAGCGACGTCCGATAGGAGCTTAGCTCCCGGCATCAAACGGGTAAGCCTCTCTGGCTGAAGGATGAAAAAGGTAGTCTAGCCGGAAGGCTCTCACCAACGTCCTATAGGAGCTTACCTCCCGGCATCGAACAGGTAAGCCTTGTTGCCCATAAGACGGAAAAGGTAAGGTTGTCTAGCCGGGAGGCTCTCACCTACATCCGATGGGAGCTCCAACTCCTGGCAACAGACGGGTAAGCCTTGCTGGCTGAAGAATAGAAAAGGTGAGGTTGTCTAGCCAGGAGGCTCTTATTGGCATCCGATGGGAGCTCAGGCTCCTGGCATCGAATAGGTAAGCCTCACTGACTATAGAGTAGAAAAGGTAATGTTTTTTAGTTGCAAAGCTATCTTCGGTGTTTCGGAGGAAGCTTAATGCTTGTGATATCGGTTGGGTTCATCTCGCCGATCAAAAGTGTTTTTTCATATATATTTTGGTGGCCGATGAGGGTTTGGTGGACTTTCTTTATGTGGAACTGGTTAGTTCTGATATAGCTTTGCTACGCTTCTGAAGACCATCTTCCAATAGTTTGGATCTGCTAATTGGAGAGGCCTTTTTGGGCTGCTGAAGTTGCTGCCCCGATAGAAAAAGAATGGGTGGAGAAATTGTTTGCCGAGACACCCGATAATTGCTAAACATTTTTGGAACCAGAAATCGAGTGACAGTTTTTTTTTTTTTTAAAGAGTCATCAATGAATAGTGGTTCGTGCAAGGATTTTGCCTGAGAATTCCTGGAGTGTAGGTATTCTAGAATGGATTGGTAGGGCTGGATTGGAGCTTCTTTGATATGGAATCGGTCTGACCGCCGATAGGTCTTGGAGCCCTCTGCTTTCTGACTAAATCTGTGCCCTTGTGTTGCTGGCTACAGGGGGATGTGTTCGGAAGGATGGTTAGGGTGTGACTGAGCATAGAGAAGTAAAAGGGGAGCATGAGAGGAGGAGGAAAAATAGCTGCTTGAGCCGCCTGCGGAGACAGGCTCAATGCTTGCGGAGGCATGCTCACACTTGAGACGGCTCTGGAAGTGAAAGAAAGAGGGGGAAAGTGAGGGTGAATGGTGGGTATCGGGGCCTGCACCATTAGCAGAGGCAACCATGCACTGGGGTTAGACTGTGGGGCTGCAGGCCATGAGTAGGGGAGGGAGTTGTAGAAAAAGGGGTGTCTTGAAGAACCTCTGTAGCCTGCACTGCTAGCAAAGGCAGCCTTATGCTAATGTCTGCTATGTGAGCTGGAGTACGCTGAAAACTAAAAAGGGAGTAAGGAGTAACAAGATGGAAATATTGGGATGTGCAGGACAGTATTGCAAGTAGAACCAGCTTTGTTTTTGCTTCGGCTGCTGTAGTTGTTGGTTGTGGGAAAGTAAAAGGGTTAGTAACATTTGACAGGGAAAGCTAAAGATGCCTGGGTAGCCTACTGTGTTGCTGGCTTAGCAATTGGTTGCCTGATTTGACGATTCCTCAAGCCTTGTCCACATTAAGCCTTGTCCACATTAAGTCTTGTCCACGTTCCTGGTGGAAAAGCATATTTCTCCAGAGCGGATAAATTGGAATGCTGTTTTCACATTGTAGTATGGACTGTGGAAACAGAGTCTTTGAAAACGATGAAGCATATTTAGTCTTGTAAAACATTGTACCAATAGACATGTTTATAGCAGTAATGTTAATTTGCAGTTATGTGCTATTCAACTTTCACACAGTTTCTAAAGATATTTACTTTGCATGCTTTTCATATTACGTTCCTAAAAAGACAACAGAAAATTTACTCTCAGTTGCTGTCCTGCGGCAAAACAGTAGGGCAGTTTGTCGTAATTATTCGTTAATGATGGAACAGTATTCTTAAGTGTTACAAGTGAAATGGGGAAACAATAGCAACACAAACTACATTAGTACTTAACATAAGAGAGGGGAAGACAGGCAAGGATTATGACACTGAAATAGTTCTCTGAAAGGATGAATCCTGCCTTTCTACCATTCCTTTGTAAAGCTGATTATCAGAGAACTGCCTCCTGATTTCTTACATAGAATGGACATGCCTTCATGCAAAAAACGCTGCCTGCAAGTCATTGCTTGAAACGCAGTAAGGCTGCCTAAAGTTTCGGATGCAACGAATGCAGCCAATGACTTCTCACTGGTGATTCCCAAAGGTTTTAGAGGATGATTACTCCTCGTTGCCCCCTGTTGTTTCAGAGAATAGTACACCAGGGTTCTTACACCTTCCAAAAGTAAAATTCAAGCACTTCCAAGGACATTTAAATTCCTAGCACATAAAGACTGTGGTAAATTACCTGTTTACATACATACTCTTATCTTAGTTTAAAGCACACACACACAAATACAACACAGACACACCTTACTCTGTAAATCGTTTGAATTTTTGAAGGCACATTAGCATTTTGCTTTGTTCTAAACAAAATCAGCAAATTGCCAGCAGGCGGCACATTTGTACCGGTACAAACAGTTTGTATAAAGTTCTTACATTTGAATGTCCTTAGATTTTAGTGACAATGACGATTAATGTTGATTATATTTTTGGTGGGGGAATAACACATTAACTAATTAACAAACTAATTTTAGTAGCATGAAACAATAAATTCTTATTAATAAATTCTGATTTAAACATACAGAACCGAGCAACAAACATTCCGGATTAATAACTGACCATTCGACTGCATCTCACAGACTACACCACAAATAAATTCTTGTTAACATTGTTTCCGCTGTTTATGATGAAAACTTTTTAGAGACTCCAGTGAGCATGTGATCTGAACACAACTGTAGCATTTGATGCTTAGTTTGATTAGCTATAATGGCAATCATGGGCGTAGGTTTAGGGGGGGACGCTAGGTACTAGTCCCTATCTATATTTTGAGATGAAAAATTTGTCCCCACCAATATTTAGCGAGCTCCTTTGAACTGCTATTTGGATCTTTGCACTGCTATTTGGATGAGCGATTCTAACGTCCAGGACGATGACAGTACAAGAAAGGCCGTAATTTGATTGGCGGCAGGGTGTCTGGCAGGCTACATCCGTGGGCCGGCCCTACTTTTGTGCCTGCACTAGCAGCGAGCGGGGGGTGTGTGTGTTTGCACGTGCTAGTGGTGGAAATTATGATTCTTTCAAGAGATTTGTTAATTTTCAGTTTGTTCACTGATTCATTCAGTGACCATTTCTTTGTATTACACAAAATATGCCAGCAGGTGGCGATCAGGTATGCGTTATTTCTTAAGTCAATGAACGTATTAACCTGTTACAAAAACTGATTTGGCTTTATTAAAATATGTGCATAATCGCATTCAATGTATAAAGTCTATTTAAGTTGTTCAGATGAACAAAGCACGAGGTTTCCTTGCATAATTATCATTTTAATTGGTTGGTCAGACAGTTCATATATTAGCCTACTGTATATATTCACATTCATAAATCGGGGATTAAATGTGAAATTATGTTCTGTATACTAAATATGAAAACAAGCGTATGTGCACAGTACCTATAACTGCAGTTTGCATTTTGTGAGATTGACATGATAAATGGCCAACTGACCCGGTTTACTCTCATTAATTTCATTCACATATGAGATAAGTTATGTACCAGTTCATTTCATTCACGAACGACATGTATCCGTTCATTTAACTCGTTCGCGAACGACATGTGTACCAGTTCAGTGATTTCATTCATGAACAAGATGTACTAAATCATTCAACTCGTTCACGAACGACATGGGTATCAGTTCAGTCATTTCATTCACGAACGACATGTATCCGTTCATTTAACTCGTTCGCGAACGACATGTGTACCAGTTCAGTCATTTCATTCATGAACGAGATGTACTAAATCATTCAACTCTTTCACAAATGACGTGTACCAGTTCAGTCATTTCGTTCACAAACAATATCTCTAGATCTCGTTCAGACTCATATGAAACTTGTTCAGTGAAGGGTGTATTCGTTCACTACATTCAACAAATCACATGTTCCATCACATGTCATACTCGAAGGCTACTGGCTCGAGGTTGAGTGACTCTTTGACAGGATGAAACAGTTCACAGAGCTACCTGGATCACTGAGCTGCACATGCGCTGCTAATAGGGCCACGCTGCTGTGGAGGGAGGAATTTCAGTGAGTGAGAAATATAAGTCAGTGGATTACGTGAACGAGAACAATTTGTTCACCTAAAAGATTCATTCAAAAAGAACGATTCGTTCACGCTGACAGTAAGTTACCAGGGCTGTCTCTCTGCCACATACAAAGGCCAGAGTAAAAACATTTTAATATTCCGTTTTTTTTTTTTTTTTTTGCCCCTTTTTATACTTGGGTGGCATTTTGTAGAAGCTTTTTCATAAAGCAGAGTCAGAGTGTAAGTAGGCAAAATAACTAGCTAGCCACACAAATAAACTAGCACTAGTGACTGACCAGGCTATCAAATGCAGAATTAACTGGTGATAGTATGTGTTACCCAGGATGATAGAATGCTACGTTAGCAAGTAACTGAATGTCAATTAGCCTGTACCTTAACTTAGAATCTTGCATTCAACATAAATGGTGGATCTGAGACATTTTTCGTTTCCTACATTCTGTTTATGTAATGTATTTGTGAGTGTAGCCTACCCTACATGCAGAGAAATAAAAGGGAAATCACCTGCAGTTTAATGAAGAACTGACATTGCTAGACACATGTGCTGGAAAAACGTGTTGGCAATGTTAAAAAGGCAAAATTTAACACTGTTGGTTATTCAAATATAATGAATCATTATTTAATTGATAATATCCAATAACACAATCTGGTAGGAGGGTTAAACTTGCTAGCCATAGGATAGACTACAAAATGTATTAACCATTTTGTATGCAGGAAAGACAGCATCAAACCACAACAGATTTACAATTACATTTATTCATTTAGCAGACACTTTAATTCAAAGTGACTTACAATTGAGAACAATAGAAGCAGTAAATCTAGGACAACAATATGCAAGTGTTATGACCCTTCCCAGTTTAATCTAATGCACTATTTTTTTATTTTTGTTATACTAATGTGCACTGATGAGACTGAAAACTTGGTTATGATCTACTATGTCTCAGCAGCGCCTTAATGATGTAACTGTATGTCATGTACATCAAGAGACCCTGACAAAGTGGACCTTAATGATGTAGGCCAACAGTTTGTATCTGTAAATGACAGACGTAGGCATCTGTTTGGAAAGTTTAGATAAAAGGAAGGAATCAAGAAAATGCAGTCAAATGTGGAAAGTAGTCATAATGGAGTTCAATTTGTTTATTTTGTATTTTTTGAGAGTGCATTTTTGAGATTATACAGTTATACTAGCTCTTTAGGGACAGTATACAGGATGGTATATTGGGGTCAGGATACAATATAATGAGATGAAGTAGATTCACTTCTGTATTGTGATATTTTGTATTTCCAACAGTCTGAAATAAACAAGGAAATCACCATTAAATCACTGGTATATTACAACAAAAGAATTCCGGGGGGTATGGGGGTGTCCCCACCAAAGCTAAGACTAAACCTATATGCCCATGATGGCAATAATACCTACCCTAATGCTGGGGAACCCTGCATTAAGATTGTATGCATTGTGAGCCGATCTTAAATGTATACCACAATAGCTTTTCATTCATTTTCACTTTTCACTTTAATCATGACAGTATTGAGATTTAACTGAGCAGGGAAATTTTTGTTTACCTTTATATGCTCAAAGTGCACATGATTCCATGGAAAACAAAGCTAAGCAGACTTAACAGGGGTTAGTTCTCGGTTTAACCATAATTTGTAATTTTGAGCCAACGCTGACTGAAGCAGCAACCTCCAGCAATAATTATTTATTTTTTATCCCCTCTCCTCTGTCGGAGGGCGCACATTAATAAAGAGCACACGGGGCGTGGTTATGACTTCGAGCTGAGTGCACGTCTTTTTGTGAGCTCCTGGCGTTATTCGCTAAAAATCCTTTACATTATCCGTCTTTTTGTTTATACAAGTTTAATTCATCTCACTAACTCTCTAAGGTGAGCTAAGAATCGAAATGCAGTCGAAAAAAATCGAAAATAAATCACAAATCGGACTCTTCGCCACTGAGGGAACAAGATGACGAGTGGGATGCTAGTAGTGTGGCTAGCTCAACAGGTAACGCTTGCAGCGCTCCCCTAACTGAAGAAATCTGTACCAACACTGGCCAGAATTTAGATGTGATTCAAAAGTTGGACATGATGAGAAGTGACTTTGCTACAAAAATTGATGGCGTTCTTAACGCTATTCATGATGTTAAAAAGGATGTAAGGGACTTCTCGGGGCGCATGGATATGGCCGAAGAACGTATTAGCAACGTGGAAGATACAGTTAATACGGAGAGAGGCAAGATGGAGGAGGTAGTTAAGCGTCTGGCGTTTCTTTCTCACAAGCTAGATGACCTTGAAAACCGCTCTCGGAGATCGAACCTAAGACTGGTTAATCTTCCCGAAAAAGTGGAAAATCCTGATGCGGTCGCCTTCTTGGAGAGATGGTTACCTGAGGTGTTGGGCCCAGAGTCCTTCTCCACTCCGCCGGTCATCGAGAGAGCACACAGATTACCGGGTCGTTCACAACCCGGTCGATCATCTCTTCCAAGAGTGCTGATAGTGAAGTTCTTGAATTTTCAAGATAAAGTCAGAGTGATGCGAGCCGCCAGGATTAAAGGCAAGATCATGTTTGGAGATAACGAGGTCAGATTCTTCCCTGATTCTTCCCTGATCCCCCATTTCGTTACTTTATATAGAATCTCAAACAAATAAAGGTCCCCCTAGATGGCTACAGAACTCTGAATTCATCAAATTTGTTGGTGAAAAAACAGACCTGTATTTTACCATAAACACAGATCAAACTTCAGCAGCCATTAGGTGGGAAGCCTTTAAGGCATTTATTAGGGGCCAAATTATTATTTATACTAGTTCCAAATGTAATAAAGATAAACAAAAGTTGCTTGAATTAGATATTGAAATAAGAGATTTAGAGAAAATAATAAACATAGATAAATCCGTACAAAGTAAGCAAAAATTATTAGCCTTAAAAGCTGAATACGAGGAACTTTCCACACGAAAAGCTGAAAATAGTATATTAAGACTAAAACAAACCTTTTATGATCAGGGTGAGAAACCCAGTAAACTTTTGGCTTGGCAACTTAAGAAATTAACTTCAGAAAGAGCTATTAATCAAATTAGGAACAGATCCGGCTGAGATTAATGCTACATTTGTATCATTTTATAAATCTCTATACCAAACTGAATTTCCTATAAGCACCTCCACTCAAAATGAATTTTTGGATGGGTTGGATATCCCCTCTATTTCTGTAGAGGACAAGCTTGAACTAGATCGGGCGCTGGAGTTAGAAGAGGTTTCTATGGCTATTCTTAAAATGAAGGGCGGTAAAGCGGCGGGTCCAGATGGGCTCCCAATTGATATTTATAAACAATTTAAAGATAAACTAATAGGTCCCTTACTAGATATGTATATAGAAGCTTTTAGGCAAGGATGTCTCCCTCCCTCGCTGAGAAGTGCTCTAATCACTCTCATCTTGAAACCCGGAAAGTCGCCAGAAGAATCTGGCTCATATAGGCCAATATCACTTTTAAATACAGATACAAAAATTATTGCTAAAGCTTTGGCAATGAGACTTGAAAAGGTCCTTCCGTTGTTGGTACATTCGGACCAAAATGGCTTTGTTAAGAACCGTCAAGGGTTCCACAATGTTAGAAGGGTGCTCAATCGGGTACACGCCAGGGATGACACCCCTGATACGGCCATCTTGTCACTCGATGCCGAAAAGGCATTCGACAGACTTGAATGGCCATATTTGATGGAGGTGCTTGCACGATTTGGTTTGGGTGAACATTTTCGTAGATGGATGGAAATTATATTAGCTGATTCTACTGCAGAGGTACTTACTTACAACCATGTCTCGCAACCATTTAAATTAAGTCGCAGAGCCCGACAAGGTTCACCACTCTCACCTCTACTCTTTGTTTTATCCATGGAACCACTAGCAATAGCAATTAGAGCACATCCAATAATTTGTGGTATTCATTCAGGGGCTTTAGAACATCGTATTGCCTTATATGCTGATGATACTATTGTATTTCTATCAGAGCTTGAAAAATCTATACCTTCCCTTTTAAAGCTTATGGGCCTGTTTGGTGAGTTTTCTGGTTTTAAGGTTAATAAGGATAAGTCATCAATTATGTTCCTAAATGAACAAGAGAGAATAAACCCTAAAGTAGTACACCCCTTTGTTAATGCTGTTAGTGGTTTTGAGTATTTAGGAATTAAAATAACCCCCAAAATAAGTTCCCTTAGTTCAGCTAACTATGAACCTTTATTGCTGAAGGTATCTGAGGAAACTACTAGATGGATGACACTGCCCTTGTCTTTAATCGGAAGAATAAATGTGATTAAGATGAACATATTGCCAAGATTTTTATATATCTTTCAGTTGTTACCACTTGCCCCTCCTCCTGCTTTTTTGCCAAAAAGTGAATAAGCTTCTTTCTAATTTTATCTGGAGTAATAGGAAGTCTAGGCTTCGACTTTCTCTTTTGTACCTGCCTTATGACAGGGGAGGGTTACAATTACCAAACTTATTATGGTATTATTGGGCTGCTCAAATGAGGGCTGCAATGTTCTGGTTCTCAAAAGATCCGAATATACCTTGGATACAGGTTGAAGAGTTGACCACAAAAGGCATGACACTTGACAGCTTTATATATTCAGCACCCCTTAAGGAACTAAAAAAGAAAACCGACAATCCATTTGTTAAAAATACCATTAGGATATGGTATGAAGTTCATAAATTTCTTGGAGAGACCCCAGTGTTGTCATGTTTTTCTCCAATTTGGGGTAATGAATATTTCAGCCCAGCTAAAAATGACTTTGGTTTTAAATTATGGTTAAATAAGGGTATTGTTAGATTGATGGATCTATATGAAGATAATATATTAATGTCATTTGACAATCTGGTGTCGAAGTTCGATATACCCCGCAAACATTTTTTTAAATACTTGCAGCTTAGAAGTTTTATTTTTTCAAAGTTAAAAAATTCTGTACGACTCCCTTCATTATCCAAATTGGAAACTCTTTCTACACATGACTGTTTCAGTAAAGGGCGAATTACTCAGTTATACAATATACTGGCACAGAATTATAAAGAAAGTACTGAAAACAAAAGGCAAGCATGGATGCAAGATTTAAATAAAGACCTTTCATTGGATGAGTGGGGTACAATATGTTTGAAAGCGCAAACCCAAACTATAAACACTAGATTGAGACTCTTACAATATAACTGGATAATGAGAACTTATATCACTCCTGTGAGACTAAATAAATTTAACCCTAGTATTCCTGACTTATGTTTTAAATGTAAGAAGTTTCAGGGTACATTTTTTCACTGTGTGTGGGAATGTGAGGAGATGCAAATGTTTTGGGATAAGGTAATTCAGTATATATCTCAATTTACCTCCTCTCCTATTCCTTTAAACCCTTTAATATGCACTGTAAAAAAAAACTGTAAAAAAACAGAGATTTTCCAACAGTAAAGCACTGTTATTCAAAAATACAGTTGAATACTGTGAATGCAAACCGTTTTTGGAAAAAAAACTTTTAATCGCAAACTGCTGTTTAATTCAACGGTACAGAACAGTATTTTTTAAGTCTAGTCACGTGTCCAAAGCTGTTTCGAATGCTCACAACTCCTCAGAAGAGAAACCTGCAGGTCTAATCTGAGCAAGATCATCAAATCTAGCCTCATCTTTTCACCTGGTGTACGTAAATATTGCAGAACGAAGGATAAAGAGTTTTAGAACACAACAATTTTGAGGTTTGTCCCGAGTCGACTATGAACTGAACGGCTGAAGCTGAACTGGTCGAGATAAACGGCATTCCCGCACTGGGTTTTCCCTCCTTGCTTGAGGTAAATGCAATTTTATCATTTTCAATGTTACACTGTACTAACCTTTATTATATTATTTGCTAATAACAAATCGATTTTTCTGAGTATTATGTACTGAATTAGCAACATGTTAGCTACGTTTGCATTCGACGTAAGTTTAGTTTATTTTAGCTCAAAGAGGGCTTGTGTTAAACTAGCATGGTTATTTTGCCGTTGATATTTGCTGACTGCATTATAAAATGTTAATCTGCAATATTTGCAATAAAACCTGCAGCAATTCCTTTACGCATGTCAGGCACATGCGGATGCATAGTTTTTTGCCTAATGCAACGTTTAAGTGCGGTTTCCCTCAGTGCACAAGAGTTTTTTCAAAATTTTCAGCCTTTAAGTGTCACACATATGGTCATAAATTTGGAAAGAATAAGACTAAACTGCATAAAACTGATGATTTAACGTGTCACGTTGACTTTTGTAGCTCGAAGTGTGAGGATATCCGGGGTCTAATCTTACACCTGAAAAACCACATTACTGAAGGTAAGACTGTTACATGCCCATTCAGAAAATGTAACCAAAAATTTACTGTCAAGTCTACATTCACATCACATGTCTCAAGAAAGCATAAACATTGTTCTAATGAAAGTCTACTTGACTCAGTTGCAAATCCTGCCAGTACTAGTGATGGTAATAATACAAGTTGTGATATGCAAACTGACGATTTCTGTCCTGAAGAAATGGATGTGTTCCCAGAAAAGGAAGATGAAGGAGAATTTATAAGACATTTGGCCTTGTTTTATCTGAAACTTCAATCTAAATTGCTCCTTCCATCTTCTACTATTCAAACCATCATTGAACACTATCAGGAAATACATGACATAAATCAGTCACATCTAATTTCCAAACTTGTGGATAAATTGACATTGCTTGGACTAACTAAAGATGACATAAACACTGTGATTGATACCATGAAAAGTGAGGATCTCCACAGGGCTTGTAATACTCATGCACTTAAATCTGACCATAAGAGAAAAAAATTTTTCAAAAATAACTTTAGTTATGTAGAGCCCGAATCCATTTGTCTTGGTAAAAATGAGTCGGGCAACGAATGTTTTGTGCAATATATTCCTGTGAAAAACACGATTGTGTCCCTTTTGTCCTCAGAGTCAGTGAGAGACCAGCTACAGCAAATACAAACTAGAGTCCAGACTGATAATATTTTTCAGGATTTGTGGGATGGCACAAACATTAAAAAGAACTTACTACTCAAGCACACAACATCTTCAATTGGCATAATCCTTTATCAGGATGCCTTTGAAGTAGTAAACCCCCTAGGGTCAGGGAGGAAAAAGCACAAGATTTTAGCCATGTATCTGACACTTGCAAACATTTTACCACACAACAGATTGAGTCTTGATCAGATGCAACTTGTACTGTTATGTCGAGAACAAGACTATAAGCATTTTGGACAGAATCTAGTGTTTGGCTCTCTGGTGAAAGATTTAAAGGATTTTGAGACAAATGGAGTAATACTGCCAGATGGCCAGCTCTGCAAAGGAACCCTTTATGCAATTTCAGGTGACAATTTGGGTTCACACAATATTGGGGGCTTCACTGAAAATTTTAGCAGAAGCTCATATTTTTGCAGGTATTGTGAGATTAATCGGGAAGCATTTCTGGCAGACCCTCTGGCCAAGGGCCCTGACCGCACACCACAGTCATTTCAGAAACATGTTGAGGATCTGAGTTGTAACGTAGAATCACGTGACTGTGGTGGTGTTAAATTTGACTCCATCTTCAATGAGCTCACATATTTTCATGTATGTCAGCCCGGATTACCTCCTTGCCTTGGTCATGACCTTTTTGAGGGCGTTGTCTCAACTGATTTGGTGTTATACCTCAACCACCTTGTGTCAAAAGAGAAAAACTTTACTTATGTTCAGTTGAATCGGCGCATAAATCAATTTAAATATCTAGGCAATGATGCTAACAACAAACCTTCTGAGGTGAACCCAGGGGCTGGAAAACTCTCCGGACATGCAGTTCAAAATTGGTGTTTCCTGCGAATGTTGCCAGTGTTAATTGGTGATAAAATAAAATGTCCTGAAGATAGTGTAGCATGGCAACTTATCTTACAGCTGAGAGAAATTGTAGAGCTTGTTTGTGCACCAGCAATTTCCACAGGTCAGGTAGCCTATTTACGAGTTCTGATAGATGAATATTTGCATACCAGAACACAGAGTTTTGGGGAACATCCACTTAAGCCTAAGCATCACTACCTAAATCATTATCCAGAACTTATCATTCAGTTTGGGCCACTCATCCGTTTATGCACATTAAGGTTTGAAAGTAAGCATACTTACTTCAAACAATGTGCAAGGAAGCTTCATAACTTCAAAAACCTCTGCAAAACTCTTGCTGAAAGACATCAACTTTTACAATCTTTTCTAAGTACTGGGTCACTGTTCCCACCCTCTGTAGTAGTAGAGAAGGGAACTGAATTCATTGCTGGAGACTACAATGCCAAGATAATACAGTCAGTTGGTCATCTGAACTTTGATCCTCTTCATACACTTATAAGTCATAGTGTGACTGTAAAAGGGACAACTTATAAGAGCAACATGTTTGTGGTGATAGGCCATAATGATGACGGACTTATAGTAGGACAAATCAAAAAGGCTATCATTCATAACAATTCAGCTGTGTATTTTATCACTGAGGTATACCAGGCTGTTCGTCAACCTTACAGTAACAGTTATTGCACTACACCAATGCAGGAGGCCTATTACTGTGTCAGTCAATCAGAGCTTCTTGATTATTACCCACTGCCTAAATATTCAGTTTGTGGCATGTCTTTGGTAACTCTTCACCACTCTGTCCCCACATTTTAGATTCCTTTCCTACATGTCAATCCATAACGAGATAAAGGCTATCATCCTCAGGGCTTTGCCCAGTCTGACTGAGGAGATTCGAGAACATGTCATCACTTCACTTGAACGCTCAGGTGTGGAATCTATAGAAGACCTCGTATATGTACAACAGGAAGATCTCAAAGATGTCCTGCCTATTATACAGCAAAGGAAACTTTTGGAGGCATTCAAACTTGGTAAGGTTTTGTTTCTATTTGTAATAATTATTATTATTAATTGTTTTGTTTTACATGTATATGCTTTTTATTGTCAAAGGGATGCTAACCATTGATTTTCTATCATTCAATTTTCATTGTTATATTGAAAAAAAAAAATTAACCTACATCTTGGTAAGAAATTGGATTAGCTTTTAAAAAATTGTATTTTAATTGTATGTGTTTCAGAAACTACAAAAGTCACACTTGATCTCCAAATATTGCCAGATGAGTCAACAGATACAAGTATGTCTTCACTCTCCAGTCCACAGCCTTGCACATCTTCAAGCTCAAGCTCTTCACGAGCATCAACACCTTGTACTTTAAGCAAGGCAAGCCAATCACCCAACATATCCAGTAAGTGGTATGAAAATTTTGAGATTCCTTGGGATAAAATGCCTGTGGAAGTGCAGTCAGCTATTGCCAACAGCAAGCGCCCTGCTCCTGACAAGCGACGCCAGATGATACGTATCCTAGCTGATGAAATCAGGAAATGTGAGAATAACCCCACACGCAATGAATGTCTCATCATCTGCCGCAACATTGTTAAGCATTTCCCCAACAGTTTTGCAGATATGACACCAAGCGGTGTCATCATTGGTAGTGGATGTACTTCACTGCTTTGTCAATTAAAAACAAGAATTGAGAACATGAACCGTGCAGGGACAAAGAACAGACTCCGAACTTCAAAAGTGCCTGGACAACAGCATCAGAGGCCAAGTGATTCTTATGGATGCACACAATTTAACCCTGAACTGCCACCAGAAGAAACATATGAAACACTGGAGCAGAAGAGGCAACAGTTGGAGACCATTTATAGACAAGAAGGTATTCGCAGTGGTGAGAAGGGGGAAGTGATTAACCTTATGAAAACAACATTCTGTCTTCAGCGTAGACACATAAATCAGGCTCCATCACCGTCCATCGAAGATATGAGAATCCAGTGGCCTTACCTTTTTACACAAAGAGGTATCTTCATTCACTTCGAGTTACTAACTGACATTAACGTGTTACGTGTCTTGGACCTATCCATTAAGGAATGTGGACAGGGAATCAGGAAGTACCTGCAGACCAAATCAAAGAACAAAGATGTGCAGTCTATCGTCACCCAGGATGAAGATGGAGAGTTGACTCTAATACAGCTGCTGATGGCCTACTTCGATGAAGGGATAGAGGGACTAATACTCCGTGCTGATGTATGTTTGTTTACATTTACATAATACTTGCTATTACTGGGTTTGTTATTCTGTCATGTATAATTTTTATACAATTGTCTGTGTTCTGCAGATATCTGCCACGGCAGCAGATGTTGAGAGCACTCTGACCATCCCCGCCTCTCCACGACTGATACTGCTGTGTAAGTGTCAGATAAGCAAGGTTCTCACATCAGTCTACCTCATCAACATTGTTTTAGCCATCCCAGGCCATGACAACTTCTGATCTGCAAAAAATGTATTTAATTTACAATGAATAAAGTACTGATGACCATATTAGACACTGTTTTAGCTGCAATTTGTTGTCTTTATCAGTTGCCGGTGATGAAGCCACAATTGGAGGATGGATGATCACCATCGAAAATCATGTAATCTGTGAAGGTGTCGACCAAAGCATCATCACAGGGCTAGCTGCAGTTTTCTCTACTTACTACATCTTTAATCTACAGTACCAAGAAGAAGCTTCAAGGACCCTGGAGTTTGTACAAAGGTAAATATTGTTTTGGTATTGTGCCTTATTTCCCAGATCTGTTAAGAGCTTGTCATTTAAATGGCTAGTTCACTTTGAAATTAAATGTTGATGTGTTTTACCCCAAGGGCATCCAAGATGTAGGTGTCTTTGTTTCCGCAGTAGTTTCAATTTTGATGTTTTTAGGTCCAACCGTTCTTGTCTGTCAGTCATATAATACATGCCTATGGTCACCTCATAAAAGAAAATACACAGATTCAAATTAAACCGTAAGTACACATTTATGAATTAAGACACGAAACGAGCGGTTTGTGTGAGAAAACCAACAGTATTTATATCATTTTTTACCTCTTGAAAAACATAATGTCCATGTTGCAGTGAACGAGCTTCTTTGTGATTTGCGCGTACTGGCTTGTTGATGCGCCGGCGCGACTCCTGGCTGTATGTGCCTCTCGCGCGAGCATACGCAATTCTTTTCTTTTTAAACATCCCTAAACATATATTTTTTTAAAAAACATTTCTTGTTTAAAACATCCCGGATAAGCCGAACGCGCTCACACACCAAGAAGCTCATGCCCTCAACATGGATATGATGTTTTTCAAGAGGTAAAAAACTATATAAATACTGTTGGTTTTCTCACACAAACCGCTCGTTTCATGTCTTAGGTCATCAATGTGTACTTACGATGTGGAATTGTTTAATTTGGACTGTTTAATTTGAACCTGTGTATTTTCTTTTATGAGGTGACCATAGGCATGCATTATATGACTGACAGACAAGAACGGCTGGACCTAAAAACATCCAAATTGAAACTACTGTGGAAACAAAGACACCTACATCTTGGATGCCCTTGGGGTAAGCTAAAACATATCAAAATTTAATTTCAAAGTGAATTAGCCCTTTAATATAAATTGTGCAATGATTTAACAGAAAGCAGAGAACTGTCAATAACATAAACCATGCACCACCATAATTTAATGTTTGTTCTCATACATATTATGTTTGGAAAAAATATATTATCCATATTTAATACAAGTCTCTTTTATTTATGTAGTGCTTTATCAATACACATTGTTACACTCATATGGCAGAAATGTCCAAAATACAAATCATGCAGTTAGTTCATGCACATGTTGTGTGCACTTAATGTAAAATAATAAAGATATTAAATTAGTAGTTACATTACAGTTGAGAAAAAATATGTCAGTTTCATTTGATTCCGAGGTGGCTTTTTACATCCGTCACAGGTGTCAGTCAGGACTCTGAAATGAGATCATTCTTTCATAATGAATATACACAGAGGTTATTATCATGAGTAAACCTCTTCGAATAGTCTTATATAAAATTCATCATGACTTACCAAGCCTAATATATGTTATTTCTACATTGCTTTTTAGGCGCTTCATTGGTTTGAATCCAGAGAGAGGGACAAAGGCCAGCCAGGTGAAGGTGATCTCCAAAAAGACGGGGAAACTTGTCCATAAAAAGACTGCAACTGTGAATGTCCACGTAGCCAACCTGATAAAAAATCTTTTGGACTTTGAGTGGGGTTTTGTGCAGTAATACAAAGCCAGTACAGCTGATGTTCAACATCCTGTTTCAGAGCTGAAGTCGCTGCTGTGCTCTGCAGTTGAGTGTTAATGCAAAGTCAGTACATTGTTCTGCATTTGAGTGTTCAGTTGAAGTCAGTGCAGTATTCTGCGATTGAGTGTTAATGCAAAGTCAGTACATTGTTCTGCATTTGAGTGTTCAGTTGAAGTCAGTGCAGTATTCTGCGATTGAGTGTTAATGCAAAGTCAGTACATTGTTCTGCATTTGAGTGTTCAGTTGAAGTCAGTGCAGTATTCTGCGATTGAGTGTTAATGCAAAGTCAGTGCAGTGTTCTGCTGTTGAATTCTTATGTGAAATCTGAAATGACAGCACTTTTTGCAACAACATATTTAAATTCACAGGATTTCAGTATGCTGCTCTTCAGTGTGCATGTACATTGCAGAAAAAAGTATTGCTGTTTTACAGTACATGTTCAGAGAATTGTATTTTGTCCATTATTTTAATGTCCACATATTTGTTAAGTGGAAACAATGTTAAATGTATTTTATATATTGGCTTTAATAAAAGTCCAAAGTTTTAAGGCCATCTTTTGTGTTTAAGAAATTTTCTTTTTAGAATACAAATTTTAAATCATAAATAACAAACATTTTTAATATAAACTAATACATAAAAAACTGTATAATACCAACCAATAAATTACAGTATTACACTGTACATAATATTTTTTTTACAGTTCAGTACTGTAATATATTTTACAGTAATAAACTGTCATTCCATATTACAGTACATGCACTGTAAAATTACAGCTCAAAGCCGGAAAATTTAGCTGCCAGCTGTTTACTGTAAATTAACAGGATTTTTTTTTTACAGTGTGTGTATTGGGTATGTATGAGGATAGTTGCTCTCTGCCCACCAAAGAAAGAAAACTGTTGGATCTGTGTTTGCTACAGGCAAGGCGTTCGATTGCCCTTTGTTGGAAGAGTGTTGGCCATCCATCCCTTGGGCTTTGGCTAAAAAACTTAATAGCCAGTTTGGCCCTTGAAAAGCTTACATATGTAATAAAGGGGAAGTCTTCTGAATTTTATGATATTTGGGAGATATTATTGGAATTTGTTAAAAGAGGTGATCTTGAAGAGGCTATAGATGTGTGAAGTATATATTTAGGAGTGTATACAATATATATATTTTTTGTTATGTATGTATGTGCGAATGTATATATGTACATATGTATTTAAAAGACTGCCAGGGTTATAGTGGAGTGGGAGGGGTCTGAATAAGGTATGTTTGAATTGAAATGTATGTTTTGTTATATTTGTTTGTTAAATGTGCTGTAAAATTCAATAAAAAATATGTATAAAAAAAATAAAAATAAATAAATAAATAAACAAAGAGCACACCACAGACACATGCTCAGACTTGAGCAGAGCTGCTTATTTTATGAAAAACTATGATTAACCATCCAGTAAGAAAGCAAATTATTATGAACCAATGCACTGCATTTTCAAGCACTTTAACTAAACCCAAGCATTTTTTTAAGCCTTGAAAAACTGCATTACATTTGAGCATTTTCAAGGATTTCAAGCACCCATACGACCCTATACCATGGCGAACGCGACAAGTATAAAACCTTGACTGTTTGGGAGGGTGCCCGTGCAGTCAGCAGAGGCTTGCAAGTGGAGCCAAGCGAAAGCATAAATCCCATTTATGCAACTTAAGGTCTAGCATGAAATGATACTGGACACTAGATAAGCCTTAACAAGCAAGCAGTCCCAAAACCCTGATAGCTTTAAGCAAAGAGTGGGGCAGCATCCCCTACAGAAGAATAGAATTAGCAAAGGGTGATCTTTCATAACAGCTAAAAAGATCAGCATGCCCCTTTAAAGCAGTACAGTATATCGTTTAGCATCGATACAAGCAAAATTTACTATCTTTACATTTAAGTATCAAGCACTTTATCGATACATTAGTTAGCTTGAGCATGTTTTAAGCTGTGATCCCATGTTTTAAACTTTAGTTAGTGTGTAATGTTGTTGTTAGAGTATAAATAAAATCTGTAAAATTCTAAAGCTCAAAGTTCAATGGCAAGTGAGATATTTTATTTAACAGAATTTGTCTACAAAAAACGACCCTTTTGGAATACATCCCTCTAGTTCCTGTAGTATTGATGTCACTAAAACAGTTTTTTGACTAACCTCCGCCCACATGAATACACAAAAAAGGGGGCGTGGTCTCGTTGCGCTCCGACGGAGAAGAGGAAGAGCTGCGTTTGTGTTTGTCGCCATGTCGTCGAAACGCTGTTATTTTCATCTCGGAGTCCAATCACCTTTGTTTGGGTTTCCCAGGGACGCTGTACTTAGAGATTAATGGTTACAATTTATGTTTAACTCGGTTCTCAAAAATTATAAACAACATGTAAAACTATCTGTGCAGCACATTTTGCTGAGGACAGCGAGCTTCCTCAATCTCAATCAGTTTAATGCCGGATTCGCACAAATATTATTCTTGAAAGATGGAGCAGTTCCCTCTTTGTCTGGAGAAGTCGTTGTTTATGGACCACAACCATTAAGTGTATTTTATTATTTAAGTTGGAACTCATTACACAAAGGGCAACGCTGTTTAGCTTTGTTAACTAGATGGTAGGGCTGTGCAAAAAACAAACAAATGTGATTTTCATGCACATCTCGTCAGTAAAAACGCTCCTGTGATTATAAGTACATCTCCAGCACGTGCGTTCAGATCAGCATTGCCAGGATTTCAAAACAAATCCTGCCCACTTGCTTCT
Organism: Carassius carassius; assembly: GCF_963082965.1. Taxonomy (NCBI): domain Eukaryota; kingdom Metazoa; phylum Chordata; class Actinopteri; order Cypriniformes; family Cyprinidae; genus Carassius; species Carassius carassius. The sequence goes on along the minus strand of NC_081768.1, from coordinate 31,725,233 downwards.
CAAAACTATCCCAATCGCGTTTCCAGGAGGACAGCGTGCTCTAAGCTGGTGTCGAATCACAACACAGGAAGCGCTGGCACAATCAGAACTCGTTACGTATTTCTGAAGGAGGGACTTTATAGAACAAGGAAGTCATCAGCCCGTTTTTATGACAGTGAAAACAGCGGTATACAGTGAATTGTGTGAAAAATACTTTTTTTATTGAACACATGTTATGTTGCACACTGTAAACTCAATCAAAGCTTCAAAAAAGCACGAACAACAGGACCTTTAACACAGTGTGATAACACAGGAAATAGTCAGATAAGTTTAAGCTTCAAAGAGCAACTGTATTTAAAATGCTAGAAAAGAGAGAATCCATAGTTTCTGTTACATCATCAAGTTGTTCTTAGGTTTTGGATATGCTAAGGAATTCGGAAACATCAGGTAGATTACTTACAAAGCAGTCTTTTGTGGTAGAAGTGATGGTTCTACAATACTTGTAACAAGAAGTAGAATTTACAGATTTAGCTGTATGAAGTTTGCACAAAACTAAATAATGATCTGAGATATCATCACTTGGCTGCATCAACATTAATTCCATGTGACAGAATTAAATCTAGAGTATGTTTTTGACAATGAGTAGGTGCTGAGACATGTTGTCTAACCCCAATAGAGTTCAGAATGTCTATAAATGCTGATCCCAATGCATCTTTTTCATTATCAACATGGATATTAAAATTTAATAAAGTCTGTATGATGCCCTGGTGGCCTGTATACAGTAGCCAGTACAAACATAACAGGGGATTTATCATTAACACTCGTTTCTCTGGATAATGTTATATGAAGCACCATTACTTCAAACGAGTTATACTTGAAGCCTGTCCTCTGAGAAATCCTGAAAACATTGTTTTATATTGAAGCAACACGTCCTCCTTTACCTTTTGGACGTGGCTCATGTTTATAACACTAATCTTGGGGGGTGGACTCATTTAAAATAATGTAATCATCAGGTTTTAGCCAGGTTTCTGTCAAACAGAGCATATCTACAGTAGATTATGATCAGTGATCATATCATTTACAAAAAGTGCTTTTGTAGAAAGGGACCTGATATTCAATAAGCCAAACTTGATCATTTGTTTATCCGTATTGCATCTGTTTTAAATTTGTAAAAATTGGTTTGGACGTTTTTTGTATTTTCTAGTTCGGTGAACAGACACAGTCTCTATAGTGTGATATCTAGGTGAAGGAGTCTCTATTTGCTAAGGCTTAACTGATTTCGGTATCGTGAGGCGGCTAACTGATGGTTGGTTTAGCCAGTCTGTCTGCGCTGCACCCACAGATTTAGAATAAAATCAAACGATCAAATTAATCAGAATAGATTGATAGATAATATTAGAAATATGGTGGGAATTAAGTTATATTTTATCATTTTAAACAACAGAGAGTGATAGTAAGATAGAGATTCTACAGAAAAACAAAGCTACACAGAGCTACGATCACAAACCAGCAGCAAGGCAAGCAGGAATCAGGAATAACACTGTCCAACAGCGACACCCGCATGTAGGCAGCAGAAAGTGTTGTCTCCTCCCTCATAGTTTGGTGCAAGCCTGAGGGAATTTGCACTGCTGAGCGAGGGTGAGAGAGTAGGGTACCTCTCCCACTGTGGTTCCTTTTGCAGCCTATAAGAGTACCTGAGTTCTCTCTGGACCAGGTCAAGTTTGCCTTGAGTCTTGTCCAGCTGCTGGATCAGACTATCAATTCTGGCATCTCTGTGTAAGAGCTCAGAATTTTCTGTGTTTAACTAACTTTGTGTTAAAAAGTGCCTTTTCCAGGCCTTTCTGGCTGCCTTTTCCAGCTGCTCTTATTTTTCAGCAGCTGTCAGAGCCTTTTGAAGTCTTATGGTTTCCTCCTGTAACTCCATTCTGCTGGGGTCCTTGTGGGATCTGTGAGATCTGTGATCTGTTCCTTGAAATCCATTACCTCCTGTTTCAGACCCATGAGGACTTTAGTCAGTAAGATAATGATCTTGGTGATCTCTTTGTAGTCATCACTCTGGCTTGAGGCATGAGTCAGTAGTACCCTTGTTGTCTAGTTGCTTTCGGCTCTGATGTAGTAGGTTGTCTGTAGCCCTGGGTAGACAGGTGTTCCTCACAAGATCTGGGCAGTTAGACTGAGCATCGGCAACATTTTGACAAACTCATGTTAAGAGTAAGGGCGAGAGACTAATGCAAGATCAAACAGAAAGTGGAGCTAGGTTTTACAGCTAGGTTTTGCCAGGTGTGGTTAGCTGGTGAAGTATTCTGTTACTATCTTAGCTGTGGATAGCAGAAGGCTAAGATAGGTTTGGGTCAGCGTATGTTTGCTGAAAGGGGCATAAGCCGAATACTAATTGATGACTTGACTGTTCTTATTGTCAAATTATCACTCAGAACTTCACAACAGGCTCGGTCTCTGAGGAAGAGAAGTAGAGGATGGAAAAGGAAGAGGAAAGCATTCCTATTCGGATTATGTTTATTACTTGGTGATCAGGACTATGATTATGCCCTAGCATTGGTCTAGATGACTTGTGTAACAGGGTCATAAAACTAGAGCACATGTTTTCCATTAAGGCCCTAAATGGTTTAGCTCCTGCATAACTACAGTAACTAGCCTTCTACCACGATACAATCCATCACGCTCCCTAAGGTCACAAAACGCTGGACTTTTGGTAGTTCCTAAGATAGCAAAGTTCACTAAAGGAGGTAGAGCTTTTTTGCATTTGGCTCCCAAACTCTGGAATAGCCTTCCTGATAATGTTCGGGGTTCAGACACACTCTCTCTGTTTAAATCTAGATTAAAAACACATCTCTTTCGCCAGGCATTCAAATAATGCATCTCATAATTTGTGACTGCAGTTGTATCTGATCAAATGCTCATTCTTATTCTTTAGCTTGGGTTAAACTAATTAATTTTACTTTGTTGGAACAGCAGCTACGCTAATGATGTCTCTATTTGTTTCTCTGTTTTGCCACTGGATTTACATCCCGTGGTAACTAGGATTTACACAAGCTCCAGTCTGGATCCAGAACACCTGAGAAGAGAAGATGCTGACCCCTCAGTGGACCTCAGATGATGCTATCCCTGAATCAGCATACAGAACTAACAAATATTGCTACTTACTATGCAATCCCATTATAACTGCTGTCAATAGTGTTCATCGTCTGGTTGACTACGTCCTGTATTAATTTTTCTGAAAATTCCTGTCATATGCACATAAACCGACAGTCACCACTTATAAGCTACTACTAAATATTATAGAAACTTAATTTTCTGTAAAGTTGCTTTGCAATGGTTTGTATCAGTAAAAAGCACTAAACAAATAAACTTGAATTGAATTGAATGTTGATAATAAACAAATCAAAAATAAAAGTGTCTCTGCTTCATTTTGAGGTTCAGAAAGAACATCAAACCAAAGTGGAACAAAAGGGGGAATAGAATATAAATGGATTTAAAAATAGCTGACTTCTATTATTAAAACAGGGTAATCATTCTGATATTAGGAACAATCAGTAGCACTAGTGATTAACTGTAAGATTTATGTTGGGCAACACACCATGGTTGGTCACAGCTGCTGCGTGTTCAGCTCCCATGTTTAGCATTACTCAAATCTACCTTTAAATAACACTATACTGACATTTCTTCGTCAGAAACAGTTTAAACTACTGCAATTTTGTGATTTCTTCACTAAAGCAGATTAATGCATTATGGTACAGTTTGGACTGCTAAACTGAGATTTCTCCATCAGGATAGACTTACAATTTAATATTGAAATTAGGGTTTCTTCACTGATACCATTAAGCATGAAATATCTAAAGACTCTTTCAATCATAATAGTGGTACCAATTTAAGACCCTACTTTATCTGCATTTAAACAAGCCAGCAAATAGGGATCTCAAGTCAAACCGTATTCTTCCCTGCACTATCAAGCACACACTTTTAGTCTGACAGTGTTTTAAGCTCATAACCTTTGTTTTATCATGCCCACATTCTTCTTCACCAGTTACTATAGCGAATCAGCTCAAGGGGGAAATATGAGTTATGGGAAACTAGTTATGATTAATTATAAATATTTAGATCTGCTGTAAGTATTTACTTGACCTCTCAGTATCAACTGTCTGTCAATTCCACACACACACACACACACACACACACACACAGTGGGCATAGGGAAAATGGTTAAAGCTTAAGCAGCAAGGAGAAGAAAAAATAAAACAATGAAGCTATCATACAATTTGAAATTCAGCAGATCTACAGCCTGAAGGAAACATCAGTTTCTTAGTTCAAACATACCTTTGTAAAAGGTGCATACAATACTTAATGTATCGATTAATAAGACTACGTTTGATGCATAAAACATATGCAAGACATAAAATGCTTTATACAAGAGCAGTAACAGCATACACAATGCCCTAAAGTATATGTGAATTAATTCAAAGTAAGGTTTTTTTTTTTAAATTAATTAGAGAAGAGTCTCATTTTATGTGCATTATCTGATTGGTCCAAATGCTCCAAATTGATTATTTATTATTATTATTATTATTATTATTATTATTAATAAATACATATAAACCATAAAATGTACAAACCCTCAGAAAGCATGAAATGTTATGCAATAGGTTGAAAAGGGCTTTGTTAGAGCTGGAAGTAATTTGACAGCATTTATGCAAGTAATCTGCAGATTCACCTAAAGCAAGGGGAAAAAACAGCATGGTTTGAAATGACCCATCTGTTATTTCAATGTGAAAGTAAGTTTATTTATATAGAAAAAAATAAATACAAAAATGTAAATGTTTTTTTGTTTTTACCCATCTGCATGTTTCCTGAACAATATGTTTTTTATCTGACAAAATACTGAACACCCCAGAGAGTCTATTAACACTTATTTGCCATTAGTAGTGATGTCTCATTAGATGTGTTTGATGTCTAGCAATAAAAAGTGTTAGGTATAAACAGACTTCTGCTGATGCAATTAGTGCTGTTGTAGAGATGGTAGTCTAGACCTGTTCGAATAGGATTGGGTTACTCATCATTAAAACACTTAAACTGTAATGGGCTCGTATCTGCATTGCTGTTTTCATCCTGGCCTGCAGGGGTCACTCTCAATGAGTACTGTCATGTTCCCTCCAGAACTGCAGAGGGCTCTTGCCCTATGAACTCTAGCCCTATGGTCTCTCCGCTCCTCCAGAGGGCGCCATCGCCCCGTACCAGGTTCAGGCTTTGCTAATCAGCGTTGATTCCTCACACCTGTGTTTGACCCTTTATAAGTCTGTTTGTTCCCTGCTATTGTGTTCAGTCTTGAGCCTATGCTTCCTGTGTATCCAGTTGCTAAGTTAAGTTTGATTGTGCTTGTATTTTTGGTAGTGATGGCAAAATCGAGGCCTCGTGAACCAATGAAACAGTTGAACCAAATGTGCCATATTGTTTCGAGGCTTCGAATCAATCCGACACCCGTCTCAACGGTGACACCTAGTGGTCACTTGCAGGTGTTGATCTGAAACAACCTTGACGAGCCATTAAAAAAATGTGTTGTTTTTTTATTATTATAATGTTCTAATATGTGAAGCTTGTAACCTATAGGCTCCTCACTGTGCATAATGTTATTTTGGTCATGAAAAATGAATATTAATAAAAGAAATCAAGCCACAATGTCTCACTTTTTTAGAGATTTTTATTCAAAAATATTAATTTATCTGCTGTGGAAGGACTAAGCCTACTTCTTTTTTTACAGATAATTTCTCCAGCCTTTGAAAAAATCCTCTCACAAGGGACACTTGTTGCTGGCATACAAAGATATTTTTTGCAAGGACATACAAATGAGGAAAGATTACTGCTCTCTCTTTCCAGTAAGTTAGTGGATCATGAGTTCTGGGCAAATACGCATCGTTGATGTATTTTTTCACTTCCACTGTGTCATCAGCTGTAGCATTGTGTATCATCTTGGTTTGATGGATGCGAGTATCAAAAAGTTCCCATAAACTGTCCTGTGTTTCTACTGGTGTTGATGTTGATGGTGATGGTGATGATGATGATGATGGGTGTGATGTTGACATTTCTGGGTCTGAATAAAAATGAAAACAGCAATTAGTAACAAATCCTAAACTGACGGCATATATGAATGATGTATTATATTACATGATTCAGATTACATAACATAACACAGACTGAAACTGCTCACTAGGATTTGTGTTTGAACGCATCAGTGAAGCACACTCCAGTGTGATATGCTTTTCAGCTTCCTGGGCTTTCCATTAGCAAGGCTTTAGCCTCCATGAGATGCTGGGCTGTGTGGGTTTGGTAAAACCTCCTTACACCCAGTACAACAGTTGCCATTTTTGCCTCTGGTGTTATGTAATGGCAAGTCACACCAAGATATCCATCCATATTAATGGAGGACCACATGTCAGCTGTAAGGCTAACAAATTCGGCCTTTTGTAGGTCCTCCATTGTCTTCTCCTTGGCTTTGTTGTACTTTTCGCTGACCATTATTTTAAGCACCTTCCGGGATGGGAGGACATAGCTTGGATCAAGCTTGTTCACAAATGCCCTGAATCCCTCATCGTCCACGATGGTGAAGGGCTGGAGATCCTTCTCCACCATGTTTATAAGAGCCTCATCCAATTCCCTCTGTCTGACTTTTAAAAGAGAAGACAAAACATACTTTCAGACAAATACATTGGAAAAATACAGCTTCAATTAGTGCACATCTATTAAAAGTATAGCCTACTGGTTCATTATTTGGAAACCTTCCAGTGTTTATAATCAGTGCTTTATATAACTTATAAACTTTATAAACAGTGTCCCAAAAGGTTGTAATTATATTTCAATTATAATTATATCCCAAACAATGCATACCTTGCTTAGATGGCCCAGCAGTGTCAGTAGCAGGCCTAGGTACAGGGGGAATGCCATCCTCTGCACCCTGCAAAATGGCAGGATGAGTGCTCCTCAAATGGCGCATCATGGATGATGTATTGTTGCAGTAGGCTAGCTGCCGATCACAATACACACATCTCACTTTATTTGGGGTTTCTAAATGGAAATGCTCCCACACCACAGATGTACGGCATCTCTTCTGGGGAGCTTCCATTTTATCTATCTATCCAAATCTATCTATCTATATATGAATCGATCTATGTATCTAGATATGTATCTATAATCTATGTATCTATATATGTATCTATCTATAATATATGTATTTATATATGTATCTATAATCTATCTATATATGTATCTATCTATAATATATGTATTTATATATGTATCTGTAATCTATCTATATATGTATCTATCTATTAATCTAGCTGTCTATATATATTTATATCCATGTATCTATTAATGTGTCACTATATGTATGCTCTGTCTGTCTCTAGCCTCTCAGTCAATGTGTTGTGTAAATTTAAATGTAAGTCTAAATTGCCTATAACTAATCAAATCGCACTGTCACTATATCACCAAAAATCCGTTATCTCAAAGTCAAACTCCTCTCACAAAAACCCACGAGTTCAAAATGCGTTTATTTCACTTTTATACAGATGTGCGATTGTGTGGTCTGTTCCCGACCGTTCCAATCAAACGCTGATTCGGCGGACCACACCTGATGAAACAATTAGTGAATCACTTCGAGGCTTCGCTTGGTCATAGCCACGTGACATGGGTGTTTCGAATCACGCTTCGGATCAGTGTTTCGACACATCTGCGCTTCGGGATCTCGCAAAGCTTCGGAACGACTGTTTCGCTTCAGCCATCCTTAATTTTTGGACCCTTGTGTCTTAGTTTTGTTTAATGGTAGCTAAGTTTGCTACGTTTATTTTGTACTTTGTTTTCTCTAGTAAAGATTATTGTTACCCTTTGAAGATTCAAGCCCCTTGGCCTTTTTTGCTCTTTTGCTCTTCCGCTCTTGGGTTTAACAGTCTGGGAGTAGCACAGTGAGTCACACTCTTAGAGCACCAGAGACCCGGGTTCAATCCCTGCTTAAGGCAGCCTCGTTACATAAACACCTAGAACTTAACTTAATTTTTGTAGTAAACAAAAGTGTCACTCTAATAATATATTATGATGACTGCTGTTTGAGCAATACATTATACAATTTCTACAGCAAGTACTCTCTAATGAATGTTTAAGCAAAAATTTTCCAAAATGCCTCAAATATGACATTTTTTTTAAATACTGTAAATTATTAACTTAGAAATACTGCCCTATAGTAAATACTCCACATATAACAATCCCAGTGAAATCAAGAATCTGTGATTTGTAAACTTGTATTTATTTACAAATGTATAAAGAATAAGAATTTATACAATAAGAATTAATTTTGTAAATATAAGCACATTTTGATGTTGATGGCTGCAACACACTTCAAAAAGTTGGAACAGAGGCTAAATTTAAGTGAAAAGCTTATAGAAAATCCACGTTAATCTCTTTTGAAACAGTTCACAATAAGCAGATGAATTGGTAATAGGTGAGCCACTTTGTGCCAATTTTCATGAGATGAATGTCAAACAAATCAAAAATCATGGACAATGAAAATCTAATTCTCAGTCCTGAAGACCAGAGGGACCATCCAGACTTTCACCAGTGACAGATACAAAAGCAAACATCTGTTATGATATCAGAATCAGAATCAGAATGAGCTTTATTGCCAGGTATGTTTACACATGAGGAGTTTGTTTTTGTGACAGAAGCTCCGCAGTGCAACAGAATGACACAACAGAACAAAACACACATAATAAAAGAATAAAAAAATACAAATAAGTTGGTAAGGAATGACAATATACAAATTGACAATTGTATGGCAGGTATAATACAATAAACAGTTTTGTATGAACAGGTATATTATGTGCAAAAATGTAAGTGTAAACTAAGTATGTGTGTTAGATAAATAAGTATAAAATGTTTATATAAATATAAATAGTGTAGTGTGTTCCACAGTTATTATCAAGTGTTCATTAGATGGATTGCCTGAGGGAAGAAACTGTTCCTGTGTCTGGTCGTTCTGGTGCTCAGTGCTCTGTAGCGTCGACCACATGGCAACAGTTCAAAGAGGGAATGTGAGGGGTCCAGAGTGATTTTACTTGCCCTTTCGCTCACTCTGGATGAGTACAGTTCTTGAATAGAAGGTAGGGTTGTACCGATGATTCGCTCAGCAGTCGGGACTACCCTCTATAGTCTTCTGGGGTCAGATTTAGAAACTGAGCTGAACCAGACAGTTACTGAAGTGCAGAGGACAGATTCAATGATGGTGGAGTAGAACTGTTTTATCAGCTCCTATGGCAGGTTAAACTTCCGCAGCTGGTGAAGGAAGTACAACCTCGGCTGGGCCTTTGTCACAATGTAGTCAATGTGAAAGTCCCACTTCAGATCCTGAGAGATTGTGATGCTCAGGCACCTGAATGACTCCACTGCAGTCACAGTGCTGTTCATAATGGTGAGTGGGGGAAGAGCAGGGGGGTTTCTTCTGAAATCCACAATTATCTCTACTGTTTGAGACGTGTTAAGCTCCAGGTTGTTAAGAGTGCACCAGACAGCCAGCTCTTTAACCTCCTGTCTGTAAGCAGACTCGTTCCCGTCCTGAATAAGGCCGATGAGTGTGGTGTCGTCTGCAAACTTCAGGAGCTTGACAGAGGGGTCCTTAGACTTGCAATCATTATTGTACAGGGAGAAGAGCAGTGGGGAGAGAACGCAGCCCTGGGGAGCTCTGGTGCTGATTGTACGGGTGCTGGATGTGTTTTTTCCAATCTCACTAGCTGCTGCCTGTCTGTCAGGAAGCTGTTGATCCACTGACAGACGGAGATGGGCACGGAGAGTTAGTTTGGGCAGGAGGAGGTTTGGAATGATAGTATTAAAGGCCGAGGTGAAGTAAACAAACAGGATCCTCACATAAGTCCCCGGTCTGTCTAGGTGTTGCAGAACATAATGCAGTCCAATGTTTAGTGCATCGTCCACAGACCTGTTTGCTCTGTAGGCAAACTGAAGAGGATCCAGCAAGGGTCCAGTGATGTCCTTCAGGTGGACCAGCACCAGTTTTTCAAATGACTTCATGACCACAGACGTTCAAGCCACAGGCCTATTTAGTCCTTTAGTCCTGTGATTTTAGATTTCTTTGGGATGGGGATGATGGTAGAGCATTTGAAGCATGAAGGGACTTCACACAGCTCCAGTGATCTGTTGAAGATCTGTGTGAAGATGGGGGCCAGTTGGTCAGCACAGGATTTCAGACAGGCTGGTTTAACACAATCTGGGCCTGGTGCTTTTTTTATTTTGGCAGTTCACGGGAGAGATTTACTTTATTAATGTTTTAAATGATTAAAACAGAGTCCGGGTATTGTTGTTCTGTCTCTGTGATCTGATCAGTGAGTTTCTTTAAAGCCAGGCTTACGTGCACTTGCAGAGGAATGTAAACACTCACCAGAATGAATGAGTGAATCTCCTGCGGCAAATAGAATGGCTTGCAGTTAATGAATAGAGTTTCTAGATCTGAACAGCACATCTTATTTATATTGCGCAATTTCCCCGTTGATTCTGCGTGTTGATTCTGCGTCGCGGTCCACTCATGAACAGCTGAAAGCCCGGCAGATGGAGCGCACTGGCGCCTGGAATGGTGTCGTTTAGCCAAGTTTCCTGAGTTTGAGAAATCCTTTTTTGTCAGAGAGAGCAGAAGGAGTTTGTCCCTTTTGTTGGGTAGAGAGCAGAGAATTGCCAGATGTATGCTAGGCAACGGCATTCGAAATCTGCATTTTCTGAGTCTCACGAGCACGGCAGCTCTTTTTCCCCATCTTCGCATCCTGAAGCGTGTGATCAGCACAGCTACTCCGCTGACAAGAATGTCCAGCAAAACATCAGAATAGTCTAAAACCAGTAATATAACGGGAGATGTGTGGTGTAGAATGTCAGGCAATTCGTCAGCAATTCCTGGTGAAACTGATTGCAGGAAAATATCTAAATATAGGACAAACTAACAAAAACAACTGCAGAGCACGCCACGGAGGCAGCCATCCTATATTGGCGCCAGCGCAGTACTTGTACTCGCGCACAACCTCTATATGAAAAACCAGCAGAGCAAACGACATGGGTGACTGTCATATGTGCAAAGGTACCATTGTCGTGAAGGCATATATTGTACAGAGACATATACTGACATTACGATGACATCTTTTGTGTCTAGGATTATTAGATCAAGACAATGTCAGGTCCCATTCTGCATGTGCAACAACAGAATGGTTTTGTAGTCTCATGTGGATGTGACCGACTGGCCAGCAGATCTGTCCCCTATTGGCATGGCCCATCATGAAAAGGAGAATCAGACAACAATGACTATTCTGTCCTGGCAGATACGTCTCTGTATTGTTAGACAGATAGCGAACATTGACTCCAGGTTGAGTGTTTTCTTTACTTAAATCTTGGTTGTTTTCTTTTTTGTAAAACTGCAATACAGTATAAAATAAACACTGTTACAGTCAAATATGTGCAGCATCAACATAAATATAATAACCATAGCACATATTACAATATGATTCACTCAAAGAACATAAATAAATGGGCTAAATAAAACACAGGCAAATGAATAATCATAAATGAGGCTTAACAGCCTGCTAACCCTGAATATATAGCCCTGCTAAATACATGCTAGCGGTTAACATCACAATTAGCATTAACCCGATTAACCTGAAAATAGATGCTTTTAAACAACAGTAGTAGAACGTCTAAACATGTTTTAACTTCTTAAACAACAGAGCGACCATACTCACTGATGGATCTATTACAAGGATAGACAAATAACTCTAGTGATGCAGCATTCAGTCTGCATGTACACCTGTTGACGATCTCCTTACAAGTGCAATGATTCCAAATACCACCAGATGTTGCCACATAACATTAACAAGGCACTGACACTGATAGGAGTCAGAACACTCCCCGCTTGGTATAATTATGTTATACCACCATCTACTCTTTACACTTTGGTATCAGTAACACAACATCACTAATTGGCCTAAGCTACTCCTTAATTGTCCCTTGGCTAAAGGTCTTCACCATAACCTTGCAGATTCTACTGTCAGAATTGGGAATGGCCTCAACTATCAATCCGAGAGGCTACGCCTTGCTTGAATGTCCTTTATCAGTACAATGTCACCATCCTGGAGATTCTGCTTCTCCTTGGTCCACTTTCTCCGCGGCAGAAGATTTGCTAAATACTCCAGCCTCCACCTTTTCCAAAAGGAGTCCGCCAAGCTCTGGACCTGATGCCACTGTCCCTTGCATAGGTGATCCAATTTGAAATCCCCTGGGGGAGCAGGAGTAACACTTGCCTTTTGGGTTAGTAACATGGCACGCGAGAGTATTTTAGGTATCTCTGCATCATACGAGATTGGGACCAGTGGTCTGGAATTCATAATGGCCATAACGTCAGCCATCAAGGTTGTTAGTACTTCATGGATAAGTCTGGTAGCTCCATCCTTCGCCAGCAGTACATCTAGAATCCGTCTAACCACTCCTATCAATCTCTCCCAAGCTCCTCCCATGTGTGAAGAATGAGGTGCATTAAAGGTCCATGTACAGCCCTGGTCTTGCAAGTAGTTCTTGAACTCAGGGTCGCCAGTGTTAATCTGAAGCTCTCTGCATGCACCAATAAGATTAGTGCTTCTTTCTGACCTGAGGTGTCTGACAGGTTCCCGTATGGACAGGAAGCGCTTCAAGGTGTTGATGAAGCTTGAGGTCGACATGGACTCAATGACTTCCAGGTGGACGGCTCTCGTACTTAGGCAACTAAAAATGACAGCCCACCTTTTGCTCTCAGCAGCACCACCTCGTGTCCGCTGGGTTTCAACATTCCACAGACCAAAAACATCAAGTCCTACATGGGTGTAAGGCGGGTCCATAGCCAACCTGTCAGTGGGCAGATCAGACATCTTTTGAACTTCCAGACTCCAGCAGCACGTAGTGCACCCTCTGTAAAGTGGTGACCTTGGTGTGCCACTTTATCATGATAGTGCCTGACTAAGAGAGTGGTTAAATGATGTCCAGCTGGGAGTATTATTGGGTGTTTCTCTTGATCTTCCAGATCTGCTTTATGTATTTGACCTCCCACTCTAAGCAGTTCATTCTCGTCAAGGAAAGGATCCAACTTTACAAGAGGGTCTTGATGGTGAACTGCGATGCCCTGAGTTAGACATTTTAGTTCCTCCTGATACACATCCTCTTGCACTGCCTTGAGGATATTTGTCTTGGCTTGACAGCGCTCTGTGTTGTGGGGCTGCTGACATTGATGCCATCCTCCACTTGTCATGCCTCTTACTAGACTCTTCCAGGTAGAGAAGTTTTCAAATCTTTTTGATCCAAGAGACTGCTCTGTGACTTTGGTTGCAAAAGAGGTGACTTCAGGCCGAATGTCTTTGTCTGTGTCTGGCTGCACTAATTCAAACGATTCTGCCTCATCATCTTGATGTGTGTTTGGCTGGCAGAGAAATTAATGGCCAAGTAACCAACTGGATGAGACCAGGTAAGCAGCTGGAATTGGCCTGGTTCCATGGTCTGCAGGGTTCTCATTGGTTTGCATGTACTGCCACTGTGTTGGTTTGGTGGAGCCTAGAGCCGCTATTGCCATAATAGAAGCATCTGAGAAAATGCATGAGTCTATAGTTTTACAGCATGACATGGAGACTGGAATGTATGTACGCTGGATGTGAACCTGTTTTAGCTCAGTTAAGGAGTCAGTCCATGCTTCCCACTGTGCCTCTTTCTGCTTTGGAAGAGGTGTGTCCCATTCATACTGCTCGAAGGAAAGGTCTCTTGCTAGTGCCTTGCCTTTCACTGTAATGGGGGAAGCAAATCTAAGAGGATCATAAAGACTATTTACAGTTGACAGAATGCCTCTCTGAGTGAATGGTTTCACATCTCTTGACACTCCGAAAGTAAAACTGTCCGTCTGGAGTTCCCAGCTTACCCCCAGACTGCGTTGAGAGGGCAAGGGGTCAGCTCCTAAATCTAAATCCTTAAAGTCACTTGCTCGTTCTTCTGGAGGAAAGGCCTCCATGACCTTTGTACTATATGAGGCTATTTTGTGAAGTCGTAAGTTGGACTCAGCTAGTAGGGCCTTGGTGCATTGCAGGAGATCAATGACGTCAACCTCCTTTCCTTCACATCCTTGCCGTGTTCATGTTCTCCCTGTTCTGCAGCTTTCCTCACTCCATACGTTGCTACTGCGGGTGACGGGCTGTTCCCGAACACGTGTAGAGTCATCCAGAAATCAATTATCTCCTTATCAGGATCATTGTCTCGGTGCCAAAGAAATCGCAAGAAATTGCGGTGGTCCTCTCTGACCTTGAACCCATAGAACATTTGTTCAAAATCAGCTGTGATGGCTATTTGCTCCCTCCTGAACCTTAGTAGAACTCCAACTAGAGTGTTGTTGAGGTTAGGTCCGCTGAGGAGCATGTCATTCAATGACGTTCCGTTGAACATTGCGCTGGAATCAAAAACCACCCTGATTTTCCCAGGCTTCTGCGGGTGATAGAACCCGAAGGTAGGTAAATACTATCATTCTTGCCCTGGTTGCAATTGAGGAGCCGGTTCTGCCTGCTGGTTGTCGAGGACTTTCTGCATGAAGTCAAAAAAAGTGCTGTTTCATGTCAGGTAGGAGACCTGACATGAAACAGCACTTTTTTTGGAGCATGGAGCATGGAGAGTGGAGAGTCTCTGGGTGGCCTGTACTCTGTTATTTGGAAGGGGCTTGCGAGGTGAATGAAAAGGTAAGGGTGCCGCCCAGTGGTTTTGATCATCCATGTACACTTCGCTTTCCATTATTCTGAGAAAGCTGTTATCATCTACTGACATGGCTAATTTCTCATCTTCAGGTGTCTTTTGAAACACACTTTCTCCCAAACCATCTCGACAGGTCTCCTGAAAGATCTCCTGTATGTAAGATGATGTTTGAAGACTAGGCTGCACTGGACCCTGTACTTTTTCCGTTATGTGAATCTTGTTGGTACATGGCTCAAGGAAAGAGGAGTGTCCATTTTGAAGGACATGTGTTTTTTGTAGACATTAACTTCTTCATTCTTGTGAGCACCACTCAAGCATAACTCTCCAACTATGACCCAGCCAAGGTCAAGACGCTGGGCATACGGTGAGTTGAGAGGCCCATTATGCTGTTCACGCACCTTATGCACGCTCAAGATGTACCTGCCTAAGAGGAGGAGAATAGGAGCACTGGTGTCAAGAGGAGGGATCTTATCAGCCACAGGATGAGATGAGGAAAGTATTTAGTGCACTCAGGGGTTGGGATCTCTGATCTATCGTCGGGTAGGTTGCTACATTCTAGCAGAGTAGGAAGTTTCACCTTGGTTTTACCATTGACTGACTCCACTATAATGTTACTTGCCTTTCGCCCTGCAGTCTCCACTGTGCCGGAGCATGTTTTAAGAGTATAGGGGGATTCACTGCTGTTAATGTCTAACAGATCAAAGAATACACCCTGTGAACCTTACTTGGACTGTTGGCATGATTAACCTTGACCAAGCAGATTTTTGAGCAGGATCTGGCCTTGGTAGAGCCAACACATATTTCTGTACACTTGGACGTGACTATAGGAGGTATTCGTGGTTCACACTCCCCGCTTTGCTCGTCCTCAGCAGCGTTCTGCAGCTGCTCACCAAGCGACCAAGGGGCAGTTCCAGTATGCATCGCCAATATGTGTCTGTCGCTTTCACACTCATTACATTTAAGTGTTGCCCTGCAATCTTTGGCCATATGCTTGGTGCTGGCACAACATCGAAAACATATTGAATTCTCCTTCAAGTATGTTTTCCTCTCATCAAGATGTTTCCCTCGAAACCCTCGACATGTTGATAGCGGGTGTGGTTTATTATGTATGGGACACTGCTTATCCGGTTCAACCTTGCTGCATTAGCCTGTTGAGAGGTATGTGTAGCAGTGACTGCCGTTTTTCTGACTGTCACTGTTGTTCTGGGGAGGTATTTTGGCGACCTTTCGACTTTGGCGTGACTTGGGGTAGAGGAAAGACTAAATGCAAAACTGGGGTCATTACGGGTCTTTGCCTGGGAACATACAAAGTTAACAAAAAAACTGAATGGAGTTGACGGTGAGTATCTCTTGTACTGGGCCTGATTAGCTGTTGCAAAGGTAGCGGCTGGGTATTTGATTGGGATATAAGGAGGCTTATGGGCAGGTGGAGGTGCGTAGCGCTCCTCGGCAATGGGTTTGTAATTTTCTTCCTCCTTAAGTGGTCTATACACTGTATTTTGTTCCCGGTTAACATTGCATGGGAGACTAAGGGTTTTGTCCTGTTGGATTGGCTGCTGTGGAGTACCATGATCAAGCTCCTGGTTAGCATGTTGTTCAAATGGTTGAGTTTTTATATAGTCTTTGATGCGTTTTGTTGGATCTTCGAAAGTCAAATCCTGAAACTCACCAAGAAGGTCTCTTTTCATATATTCAGCTGCTGCTGCTGCCTCTTCATATATTGCTGCCTCTTTTGATGCTGCTACAGCTTCCTTCTCTTGCTGCAACACATAAAGATTGGCCTCTATGTTTACTTTCTCTTTCATGATAGCTGCCACCTTCTCTGCGTAAGACACCTTTATTTTTGCTGCTTCTGCCTTGGCCCTTGCCCTCGTTGCAGTGGCGCTGACAGATGTCCGAGTTGAGGCTCTGGAGGACTTGAGAGAAGAGGAGACTCTAGACCTTGTCTGTAGCTGAGACTGACGTGTTCCGTCACCATTGTCACTCATCTTTGCAATCTCTTGATTGAGTCTGTACGTTTATGCTTCTGAGTGCTATTCACAAAGTTATTTGGTGTCTATTCCCGCTGTGTGCTCATCATTTTACTATTCTGTCCTGGCAGATACGTCTCTGTATTGTTAGACAGATAGCGAAACATCAACAAAAGACTCAGTAGGCTTGACTCCAGGTTGAGTGTTTTCTTTACTGAAATCTTGGTTGTTTTATTTTTTGTAAAACTGCAATACAGTATAAAATAAAGACTGTTACAGTCAAATATGTGCAGCATCAACATACATATAATAACCACAGCACATATTACAATATGATTCACTCAAAGAACATAAATAAATGGGCTAAATAAGACACAGGCAAATGAATAATCATAAATTAGGCTTAACAGCCTGCTAACCCTGAATATATAGCCCAGCTAAATACATGCTAGCGGTTAGCTGTAACATCTGCATCCACTATTCATTCATCCAAACGCCAGAGGGAACCGTCTCCTGAATACTGAACACTGTCGCTTCTTCTCTCATCACTTCCTGTCTACACCTGTTATAAGCCATGTTGTTTGTGAATAATGTTGCAAAGTATTGCCAGTTCACCCTGTCTCTAACAAGCGTTTTTCATAGTCACGGATTGTTTGCTTGTGTATGACTTTTGCCTGCCTTTGACCTTGTCTTTTGGATTGCTGATTTGGATTTGTTTGCTATCTGGATTGACGCTATTGCTTACGACCCTTTGCCTGCTTATTGACCACGATATCTGCTCTCCATTTTCCTCTCTGCTGTTGTGCTTCATAAAACTCTGCACATGGATTCAAACCCACAACCGAGTCAGTCATCGTTACATTAGCATCACGATTAGCATTAACCCAATTTTCACTGAAAATATATGCTTTTAAACAACAGTAGTAGAACGTCTAAACATGTTTTAACTTCTTAAACAACAGAGCGACCATACTCACTGATGGATCTATTCCAAGGATAGACAAATAAAGCTAGTGATGCAGCATTCAGTCTACATGTACACCTGTAGACGATCTCCTTATAAGTGCAATGACTCCAAATACCACCAGATGTCTCTACATAACATTAACAAGGCACTGACACTGATAGCAGTCAGAACAATGACTAAGGGCTGATGAACAGCTGAAGTTTAGTATCAAACAAGATTAGACAAAAAAAAATGCATGCAAAACTTTAACAATTAGTATCCTCAATTCTCAAATAATTAAACATTTTCATTAAAAGGAGAGTTAATATATTGACAGGAAAGAAACCTATTGCATGCCCACTTTCATCCTCTAATGGAATTTGCATGCTAGGAGATATCTATAGTAAAGATGGTTTATATTAATTTCATAATTTACAGACTTTGTTTGACATACCTGGGGTCTCATTTATAAATGTTGCGTATGCACAAAATCGGCATATAAATATGGGTACACAGTTTTTCATGCACATAACACATATTATGTATTATATTCAGTGTTGGGGAGTAACTAGTTACATGTAACGGCGTTACGTAATTTAATTACAAAATTATTGTAACTGTAATTAGTTACAGTTACTACGAAAAAATGAGTAATTAAATTACAGTTACTTATGAAATTTTTAACGATTACAAAGGGGATTACATTTGAATATTTACACACATCCACATACAGATTTAACTGATTTATTTCCCAAATTGCACTGACTATTCTGAGACATACCGCCCTAATAATTTCCGGGATGCGGAAATACAGTCTGGTTCGTAGAATCCAGTAATAAAAACGGAATGCCTAACGCGGACGGAATATGCCACATTTTGGATGACTAAATCAAAAGTAGGTCAGTACACTTGAATCAAAACATGACATCGACTAGTGTCTGTGAATATTAAGCCCCAAAAATGCAATATATGACTTGCACATTCTGCGTGTCTGTGGAAATCAGGCGCGGACTGGACCAGTGGCGGATGCAGAACGTGACAGATGGGTGGGCCTAGATTAAGTCGAGGTGGGCCTGAATTTATGGGTGTTCCGAAATCAAGGCTGGGTTTCCCGATAACGGTTGTTTCTTAGCGCGAAGACTCTAAAGGGGGCCACACACCGGACGCGCAGCTCAGCGCCGCGCCGCGCCACGTCTAGGACAACGCTCACCTGAAAATCCGATAACATCAGCAATTTTCTGATTTCTGTAAATAAATATAAAACTAAATGTATATTGCAGCACATGGTAAAGTCCGTATATACATTAACTACGATTTGAGACACATAAATGTAAACACGGTCCTGAGCCGTTGCTGGGCATTATATTATATATTTATTTACAGAAATCAGAAAATTGCTGATGTTATCGGATTTTCAGGTGAGCGTTGTCCTAGACGTGGCGCGGCGCGGCGCTGAGCTGCGCGTCCGGTGTGTGGCCCTCTTTAGGAAGCTGATATATCTTCTTATGTGCGATGTTACCGGGTGCTGTCCGTGGCGATGGTGCTGAATTGGTTGATATCGATGGCTCGAGAATCAATTATTCTCTCGTGCAGGGGCTTTTTATGTAAGAAAGCGGTGTTCTTTATAAAAGAAGCGCTTCAGAAATAGTTGAAATTTCATTTATTAGGACTCATGGGATATTATAAAAAATAATCCAAACTATAATAGCCTAGCCTACATATTTTTAAATTGTATCATATATTGCTGCCATAATAACCCATAATAACCCAATAAACCCAATTTGTATGTGCTTTCGTCTCTTTCCCATTTTTGTTCGCTGAGGTGGAGCTGCGATTAAATTTTGTTCTTGTAAATACTTTACAGCATTTCAATAATAATAAAAGTGTACATCTTACGTATGGTGCTCGGCAGTGATCAAAAAGGATTTTAACAGTGTATTTTGAATTTCTTCTTGTAAACTCAGAGATGTGGATTCAGACGGCAATTAAATCACCACACGACCTGTTTGTCAAAAAACAGTAGGTACTAATTTGGACAGGGATTTTTATTGCGGGTTGGGTGAGAAAAGACACTGATATTATGGATTCGGACGGCACTAAAATCACCGACTTACTGCTGTAAATGTTTAAAATACCGTATGAGCCCATGAGAAACAATATTAGCGTCTGAATAGGACTTGACTGACAGTAGCC
Organism: Carassius carassius; assembly: GCF_963082965.1. NCBI lineage: Eukaryota > Metazoa > Chordata > Actinopteri > Cypriniformes > Cyprinidae > Carassius > Carassius carassius. The sequence continues at coordinate 31,705,349 of NC_081768.1, read as the reverse complement.
TATGCTTTCACTGACCTTTAAAAGGGCTTTTTAATTAAATTAAATTAATTAAATGTTAATTAAATTTGTTTTTATTAATTAATTAATAATTCCCATTTTTTTTTTGTTGTGGTGAAGCTGCAATGAAATATTGTTCTTGTAATTTATTTATTTTTTTATTTCTGATTGGGCGGGCCAGCTGTCAATGTGGGCGGGCCCAGGCCCGTCCAGGCCCGCCCACAGCTCCGCGCCTGGACTGGACACCGGGAGAACCAGGACAATTCCCGGTGGCCTGGCAGCCGATTTTGCCCCACTATTTAATATCATTATTGTATACTAAAGCGATCATTTGCGAATCCGCCATTTGATAATTAAATCTCTAATAAGTCATGAATTGTTAGTCATGACTCGCGCGCTCTCCGCGCCTCCGCCAAACGGGTTGGATCAGACTCAATCAATGTAATCAATCAGAGTAATCAATGCGAGAGAACAAGAGAGAAAAGAGTGGACTGTGGAAGCGCACAGCTGGATCAGAGAAGCAGAACTACTGTTCAGGGTTTTAGGTCAGTTTAATCTGTAAAGATGCTTTTTTGTCTTTGTTTTTATATTTAATTAATCAAGCAGCAGCACGTTGCTCATCAGTCATCACTCAAAATACTATATAAAGGACATCATTATTATCTGTTGTAATGTTACAGTAGGAATTTAGCTGAAAAAAAATCAGATTTTTTTTTATAGGTTTAGGGGGAGCTATACGACAGACAACACAACCCTTACGAAAATTAACATTTTAATATTTAACTATAAATCCAGAGAAAATGGTTACTATTGTTTAACTGTGGTAACCAAAAATGTAAAATTATTTTACAAATGTATTTATTTAAAAATAAATACAAATCCATTTGCAAAAAAAACAAAAACAAAACAAGGTTATTTTACTTTTATATAGGCTAATAAAAGCATGGTAATTTTTTGTAAGGGAAAAACATGACTCGTGTACAGTATTAGGATTTTTCTACAAAGATATTGTAGTATTGTAGAGTATTGTATTGTAAAGTATAGTTTTGTTCAATCTTGAGTATTAAAGTCATGAGAGAGATGGATAACAGGGCAAAATAAAAAGACTGAAGAGAAAAATGGAGGTGAAGGTGCAGTTCAGGAGAGAACTTTTAATTATTTTGCATGTCCCCAAATTAAAGATTTAAACCTTTTTTATGTCAGGTCCATACAAAAAAATTGTTTTGTCCATGAATTTGTTTGTATGAGTTTGAATTTTCCAGTCTGAATTTTTTTCCCAGTCTGCCCCCCCTGTAAATTAATGGCAAAGACATGGTTTCATTTACTACATAGGCCTACTGAAGCTCGCAGTGTTTTCAACCTCTGCTGCCACAATATAGGAGTACACGAGCACATAAACATAATTTCTAGAACTGCTCTGTGTCACTTAATGTGCATTTTACTTATTTTGAGAAAACTATCATCATATACAAAGAGACAGCAGTTTAAAAAAACAAACACCAATGTTTCAGGAGTTTAGTACACAGAATACGTCACATGCTTATTAGATAAATGTATTTAAGTTGATGTATATGCTTTCATTTATTATTCTTTTATTTTCACAAATTTAGAAAAGTAATCAAAAAGTACTCAAAAGTAATTAGTTACATTACTTTAATAAAGTAATTGAAAAAGTTACACTACTATTACATTTTAAACAGGGTAACTTGTAATCTGTAACCTATTACATTTCCAAAGTAACCTTCCCAACACTGATTATATTATACAAAAATTAACTTGGCATAAATATGTATGCACTGTATGGACATTCTAGACCGGGGTAGGCAAGTTTGGTCCAAGAGAGCCGCAGTCCTGCTGAATTCAACTCCAACCCACGACTCTCTCTGACCAAACTTGCCTACCCCTGTTCTAGACCATGCGTACAACAGAGGTGTTAATGTCGAGTTAAGTCATCTCTACAACATTATGAAAAATAAAATATTTTTAAGATATAACTCTGTAAGATTTGTGTGTTTCCTTTTTAAAATACTTTTAGTCAGTGACACCGAATCCAACAATGCATTAATATGAGCCTATCTTTTTCCACTAAAAATAGCTCAAATTGTTCATCTTATCAGAAAAACTGCATACATTTTATTTAATTTGAATGGTTTAAAATAATTGTAATACTATTTGGCCAGTGGAAAAGAATGAGATCAAGTAGGCTAAAATATATCTGAACTACTTAATATTTACATATATTTATTATAAAACATTACAAGGATACTGGCACACAGGGGAGTAGAATTAGGGCGGGACACCGGGACGTGTCCCTACAAGTGATGCGCGGGTTGATCCAAAATGATCGGGTGCCTGCGGTTATGAGTCATCCAAAAATATTTGTAATGATATTCGGGTCGCAGTTGGTCGGGTCGTTTAAAATAAAGATGCCAATTAAATGTTTGTAATTTATTTAGTACTAGACACAATTTTGAAATACATAGGCCTACACTTTATGGCTGAATAACTGGCGTGATTATAGAGTGACCACCTGTCCCGCTTTACGTTGTAATGTACAGCAATTTTACCCTTTGTCTCATCTCACACAAATTGAGCATCTGTCCTGCATTTTCATTGGACCCTGCCTAATAAATACGTCCATAGGCGTACTGTTAACTTATGTCCAATAGTTCAGAGGAGAGCAATAAAAGCGTTAGTCGATAGGCTGAGTCGTACGTCAATCAAACTGTTGACTGGTGCACGAACGCCTCCTCAGCATTGTCAACAAACTCAAATTGGAGAGCGTGCGCTGTTCGGTCAGGTTAAGCAGTATTTTATGTAAAAGCTGTTTTTCTGTGGGACATGGTGGAGAATATGACGTGAAGCGACATGGTGCATGTGAGTACCACAGAAAAAAAGCACATCATCATGAAACATGCAAATCAGTGCAATCGTTTTTCAATAAACAAAATGACCCACAGGCTGAGAAAGTTTTGGCAGCAGAAGTGACGAGCATTTATCATGCCGTACGTCTCTGGCGTTTATGACGAGTCCGCATCGTCAACTTCATCTTAGCAGCGACACAGAAAACACCAGTTTATTACTAAACAATTAAATGTCTCCTTGCTAATTTAGACCCATTCATAATTATTACTGTGACGAGTGGGGCGGGGCCGAGGAATGTGGGAACACGAGTGAGGCCGGTGGAGTGATTAGGAAATCCGCTACACCTGCGACCCACCACCGGTCTTGAGTCCCACAGAGGAGATGGAAGGATATAAAAGTGGAGCGACGACAGTGAAGGACGAGAGAGGACCAGGCCTGGGCATTATTTTAGGTTTTGGTTTTTATTTGAGCGCACCAGTCGTCCGTGAGGGGCTGGTGCGCTGTTTTGTGTTTATTTTGTATTAAAATGTTATTTGATTGTCCGCCGGTTCCCACCTCCTTCTTCCCGATGATTATTAGAGTTTAATCCATTACAATTACTTTACCGGTTCTTTGTGGCAAGCTTTATGTGTGTGGTCATAATGCTTATTATCCTGTAGGCTATAGCCTATTTAAGTAATTAAATTAAAATAAAGGGGCGACGCATTTACTACTTTTAAAAAATGCGGGTCAGGAAGTGGGTCGGGTACAATATTTCCTTTTTTTTTTTTTTCATGGCCCGAGTTGCGGGCGGGTTAGTTGAAAACATCGGTCGGGTGCGGGTTGTTTATACATTGACCCGCACATCACAGGTCCCTACCAATATCCAGCGAGTGCCAAACTGTCCCTAGCAATAATTTTGATCAAACATTTATATATTTGGCTGTGTTTTTGTAATTTTGGACGCATCTGAAATGACATACTATTGATATTACCTAGGAAGTTTTATGTAGACAACTGCGCTTTCAACGGCGCCCATTTAATACATGGCGAATGTAATAGTTTAACGGAGGAGAAGCGCAGCGCCGCGGTTAGAACAACTCACAGGTATTTTATCCAATTCAAGGCAGCAGTCCAAAACAGTTAATATAGAAGTTCACTTCAGGATTTAACAAAGGTTCATCAATGAGTTTGACATTTTTTGAAGGACAAAACAGAGCAAACAGAAAGAGAAAGCGCAATCTATGGCTATTATAATGCGTCTAGCTAGCGTCAATATGAGACACAGATTATGGGTTAGGGTTAGACCGCTAGGAGGCGCCTTCTGGCCCATATTTATCTGCGTCTAATATTGACGCTAGAGGGTGCCATGTGCTAAGGATGTTGACGAAATGTCAAAAGGGTCAGTATATGACGCCTTGGGATGAGAACGGTCTGGCTATTATTAGCTCCCTATATATAAAGATTTTTGTGCAGGTCCTAGCGTAGGCATGGTTTTATAAATCCTAAAACTTTTGTGAGTATGCAAAATCTAGCTTTTGTGCCTGCATAAACTTTTAGGATGAACTCTATGGAAAGTTTTATAAATGAGACCCCTTGTCCTGTCTCGTCCAACACTATCGACATGCCTCCTTTTATCCTTCCGGAGCTCCTCCGTGAGACTCGAGACTGGTGACTCGATTCATTCCCACGGCTCTCTGCCCCGCCCCTCTCGAGAATCCACTCTACTCTCCTATATTTATTTTTCCCTGATAGATTATATTGCCTTCAAAACTTTAAAACTACTTCAATTTAGTTAAAATTGAAAACCTTCAACCTTTAAGCTTTTAAAACTACTTCAAACTTTCTGGACAGGCTTTTTCAAGCCATCATAAAGTTTGCATGCAAACTTTACTATCTAGTTTATATAGTTGTTTTAACCATATGTAGCAGAGAGTAGTATAGACCCAGTATGATTGGCTGGCATTACCCAAATAGGTGAACCTATCAGTTTTCGTACCTAATTCTGATTGGTCATTTAGGTAAGATTCATGAGCCAATTAGTGCTTGTGTTGTGCATGTAAAAGAGAGAAGTGTTATCCTTGGTACTGCCACTTTGTGACGTGTCGCTTTGAGTGAGTGCTAGCAGTTGGGTTATCCTCCTGTCTGTCGTGTTTTCAGGTTGGTCCCTGTTTTAAAAGTGCCTTTTTGCCTTTTAAATAGAGGCTTATTACCTGGTGTGTTTTTAGATATGGGCCTGCAAGTAGCTGTAATCCTGCATGGTGAGCAACCATGTGTGTTGCAGCATTGCACTGTTTCCTTGGTAGGTATTGGGAGTTTATAGTTTGTAAGAATGTTACGGCTCTAGATACGGCTTTGGATGTGTCTAGCTCTGGGATTCCTGTACATTGTTCGGTTCTGGCAACAGAGCCCCTGCAGCAGGGCAAGTGGGTGACAGTGATGCGGCATAGTCATGGGTCAAAACACCGCTCTTCTGTTCCGATCAAAACATTAAACAGGTTCTCCCCACTCAGTGATGCACCCACTGAGAAACCTGATGGAAGTGGTCTAATTATTGATGATTCTATTGTACAGAACATGAATTTAGAGACACCAGCCACCATAGTCAAATGTTTACCGGGAGCCAGAGCGACTGACATCTTGGCAAATTTAAAAGTGCTGGCAAATGCTAAACGTAAATACAGTAAGATTGTTATTCATGCCGGCACTAATGATGTTCGACTTCGCCAGTCGGAGATCACTAAAAATAACATTAAAGAGGTGTGTGAACTTGTAAGCAGTTTGTAATACTGTAATATGCTCTGGTCCCCTCTCTTACCGTGGTGACGAGATGCATAGCAGATTGTCATCACTCAATGGCTGGATGTCTAAGTGGTGCCTGAAGAATAACATAGGTTTCATAGAAAATTTGATGAGCTTTTGGGGCAGACCTGACCTGTTGAAAAGAGATGGTTTTCATCCCTCCTGGGGTGACGCTGCTCTTCTATCTAGAAATATGGCACATAGTCTTAAAGTTAAAGACTAACTAAGTAAAAGACTAGACTGGGGCCCAGGTCAGGAAGCAGACAGACTGGCTAAACCGACCGTCTGCTAGCTGCCTCACATCACAGAGGTCAGTTAATTCTCAGCACATAGAGACTCTTTCACCTAGATATCACACTATAGAGACTGTGTCTGTTCCCCGAATTAGAAAATACAAAAAAATGTGCAAACTAATTTAAGAGTAACAATTTAATTCAGGCTCAACAAATAAAAAACAGATGCAATACGGTTAAACAAATGATAAAGCTTGCCTTATTGAATATCAGATCCCTTTCTACGAAAGCACTTTTTGTAAATAATATGATCACTGATCATAATCTAGATGTGCTCTGTTTGACAGAAACCTGGCTAAAACCTGATGATTATATTATTTTAAGTGAAGTGAAAGTGACATTCAGCCAAGTATGGTGAACCATACTCAGAATTCGTGCTCTGCATTTAACCCATCCGAAGTGCACACACACAGAGCAGTGAACACACACACACACACTGTGAAGACACACCTGGAGCAGTGGGCAGCCATTTATGCTGCGGCGCCCGGGGAGCAGTTGGGGATTCAATGCCTTGCTCAAGGGCACCTAAGCACTGTACATGCACTCCCCCCACCCACAATTCCTGCCAGCCCGAGACTCGAACTCACAACCTTTCGATTGGGAGTCCGACTCTCTAACCATTAGGCCACCACTTCCCCTTAAGTGAGTCCACCCCCCAGATTACTGTTATAAACATGAGCCGCGTCTAAAAGGCAAAAGGGGGATGTGTTGCTTCAATTTATAAAAATGTTTTCAGGATTTCAAATATAACTCATTTGAAGTAATAGTACTTCATATAACATTATCCAGAGAAGCAAATGTTAATGATAAATCCCCTGTGATGTTTGTACTGGCTACTGTATACAGGCCACCAGGGCACCATACACACTTTATTAAAGAGTTTGCTGATTTTACATCCGAGTTAGTTCTGGCTGCAGATAAAGTTTTAACAGTTAGTGATTTTAATATCCATGTTGATGATGAAAAAGATGCATTGGGATCAGCATTTATAGACATTCTGAACTCTGTTGGGGTTAGAAAACACGTCTCAGGACCTACTTATTGTCGAAATCATACTCTAGATTTAATACTGTCACATGGAATTGATGTTGATGGTGTTGAAATTATGCAGCCAAGTGACGATATCTCAGATCATTATTTAGTTTTGTGCAAACTTCATATAGCCAAAATTGTAAATTCTACTTCTTGTTACAAGTATGGTAGAACCATCACTTCTACCACAAAATACTTCCTTGTAAGTAATCTTCCTGATGTATCAAATTCCTTAGCATATCCAAAACCTCAGAACAACTTGATGATGCAACAAAAACTAAGGACTCTCTCTTTTCTAGCATTTGTAAATACAGTTGCTCTTTTACGCTTAAGAAAGGTTAAAGAAAACAGTCTGACACCATGGTATAATGAGCATACTAAAGAGAGCAGCCTGGAAAATGGAGCGCAGCTGGAGGAAAACAAAACTCAAGGTATTTCGTATTGCTTGGCAGGAAAGTAACCTATCTTACAGACAAGCATTAAAAACTGCTAGATCCGATTACTTCTCTTCTCTTTTAGAAGAAAACAAACATAACCCCAGGTATTTATTCAATACGATGGCTAAATTAACAAAAAATAAAGCATCAACAAGTGTTGACATTTCCCAACATCCCAGCAGTAATGAAATTATGAACTACTTTACTTCTAAAATCGATACAATTAGAGATAAAATTGAAACCATTCAGCCGTCAGCTACAGTATCGCATCAGACAGTGCACTATAGATCCCCTGAGGATCTATTCTCTACTATAGGAGAGGAAGAATTTGTTTAATCATCTAAACCAACAACATGTATGTTAGACCCTATTCCATCTAAGCTCCTAAAAGAGGTGCTTCCAGAAGTCATAGATCCTCTTCTGACTATTATTAATTTCTCATTGTATTTAGGATACGTCCCCAAAACCTTCAAACTGGCTGTTATTAAGCTTCTCATAAATAAACACAACTTGACCCCAAAGAACTAGTTAATTATAGACCAATCTCTAATCTCCCTTTTCTGTCCAAGATACTAGAAAAGGTAGTATCCTCACAATTATATTCCTTCTCAGAGAGAAAAAAAATTATCTGTGAGGATTTCCAGTCAGGATTTAGACCTTATCATAGTACTGAGACTGCTTTCCTTAGTTACAAATGACCTGCTCTCATCATCTGATCATGGTTGTATCTCCCTATTTGTAATGCCACGCCAGTAGATGGAGCCCTCACCTGAGTACTGACTGTTCGCCACTCCCTCTGCTTCTACATTCATTTCCTGTTTAAGAATATTTAACATGAGTCAGCATGTTCCCTCACTGCGAAGTATTGCCAGTTTATCTGCCTTACAAAGCGTCTTCCTTGTGATTATTCTGACTGCCTGTTTGTGTTTGATTCTGCCTGTTTTCATGTTCTTGCCTTTTGGATTGCCCCATTGGATTTATTGCCTGATTGGACTGATGTTTGTCTTTGACCTATTTGCCTGTCTACTCGTCTCTGCCTTTTGGATTTCCCCTGTGCATGTTGAAAGATCGGACTGCCATTATGGTACTGAATTCCTGCCTGGTTTCACGACTCGGTGTGTAAGATCTTTCCTTAATAAACTTATGCAAATGGCTTCTAATACTGCCTCAGCCTGCTCGTTGCCTAGAGCGGTTAGTTTTGCACTACCTGATAAGTTTGATTGTTCTGCTGATCGATGTAAAGGCTTTGTTCGACAATTGAAGATTTATCAAAATCAGAAGATTTAGAGCGGTTAGTTTTGCACTACCTGATAAGTTTGATTGTTCTGCTGATCGATGTAAAGGCTTTGTTTGACAATTGAAGATTTATTTCAACAACCAGGAAGACAAGTTTAATTCTGACGATAAGAGATTTGCTGTCATGATGTCATTGTTGTCTGGGAAGGCGATCGACTGGGCTGCAGCCGTTTGGGACACTGACATGCAATTTAGACGATCGTTTGACTACTTCTTACAAAAACTTAAAGAAGTATTTGAATATCCCGCAGGGGGCAAGAATATATCAACTCAACAAATGTCCCAAAGTAACTGAACAGCTGCCGACTATGCCATCTTGTTTTGCACACTCACTGCTCAGAGTGGTTGGAATGATGTTTCTCTAAATGCTGTGTTCCAGAGAAGCCTCAACACTGACCTACAGGCAGAATTTGTTTGTAAAGGAGAAAAAAGTATCATTTACCGACTTTGTCACGCTTGCAATCAAGATGGATAATTTAATGAGACAAACTCCTCGAAAGAAGGTAGAGTATGTGAGTGCGATAACACTTGTTACCCCAAAGATTACTCAAGCCATACCTACCAATACCGCCACGCTCATTGTAGAACCCATGCACGCAAACTTTACCAAGCTCTCCGAGAATGAACAAGCAAGGGAACTCCAACTTCATCTCTGTTTTTACTGCGGTGAACCAGGCCATCGCTGTCAGAGATGCCCACACAAAGCCCAGAGTCCCATTATGGTAAATATGGAACACTTCTCGTTACCTAGTATTCAGTCCTTCAAACTTCCCGTTACCGTGAAAACTGAAGAACTGTCCTTATCGTTAACAGCAATGTCTCATTCATGAAGATATCGTCAGGAAATACAACTTACCCGTCCAACCATGTAACCCACCCATTAAGATTAAAGCCATCAACGACACTGCATTCGGAACTGGAATAATTCATCAAACGAAGACACACTACAAGTGGGATAATTTCACCAAGAGTCCATATTCCTCTACGTCATTAACTCCCCTAAGCACAAAGTCATCCTAGGATTTCCATGGCTGGCCGTTCACGACCCAGTCATATCCTGGCATCAGGGTGAGTTGACCAAGTGGTCTGCCATTTGTGAAAGTCACTGTTTCTCTTCAGTTCCCCAACCAAGTTATATCACTAGTATTGAAATTCATGGCAGTACAAAGGCAGTCACTAATCCCTCATGTTATGATGACCTGGCAGAGGTCTTTAGTAAATCTATGTAGTATTGAATTACTCCCCAATGCCATGCCTCCCAAGAGTCATATATACCCATTATCCCTAACTGAAACCCAAGCCATAGACGATTATATAGAAGAGGCCCTGAGTTCTGGATTCATTCGACCCTCTACATCCCCACCTGCTGCAGGGTTTTTCTTTGTGGAGAAAAAGGACGGAGGACTTAGGCCCTGTATTGATTATAGAGGATTGAACAATGTCACTGTAAAATTCCGCAACCCCCTGCCACTGGTTCCTTCAGCCCTAGAACAGCTACGTGAAGCAAAGATATACACCAAACTCGATCTAAGGAGTGCATACAACTTAATTAGAATTAAGGATGGCGACGAATGGAAGACAGCCTTCCTCACAACTAGAGAGCACTATAAGTATCAGGTCATGCCGTATGGACTTGCCAATTCGACAGCTGTCTTCCAATCCTTTATTAATAAGATCTTCCGAGATTTGTTGAACATATTAACCACGTCAAGACCGTACTCACTCGGCTCCTGAAGAATCAACTCTATGTCAAGGCAGAGAAATGTGAGTTTCACGTCAAGCAGACATCATTCCTCGGTTATCACATTAGTCATCAGGGTGTCAAGATGGACGAAGCCAAGGTCAAGGCTGTCACGGAATGGCCACAAACATCCACTATCAAGGAGTTGCAAAGGTTCTTGGGGTTTGCTAATTTTTTACAAGCGATTTATTAGGAACTATAGTATGGTTGCTTCCCCTCTGACATCACTACTAAAAGGAAAACTGTCAAAACTCAAATGAAATGAAGAGGCAATTCAAGAGTTTAAAAGTCTGAAAGTGAGATTTACCACAGCCCCCATTCTTAAACATCCCCAATCTTCCGTTCATCGTGGAGGTAGACGCTTCAGACTCAGGAATCAGAGCCGTGCTCTCCCAATCCCATGGCCAATCTGGTAAAATGTATCCCTGTGCATTCTTCTCTAGAAAACTTTCAGCAGCGGAAAGAAACTATGACGTCGGGAATAAGGGACTACTATTCATGAAAGCCTTTAGAACAATGGAGACACTGGCTCGAAGGAGCAGTCTATTCTTTTCAGGTGATCACTGACCACAATAATTTAGAGTACATCAAAGGTACCGAGAGACTCAATCCATGCCAAGCACAATGGTCTCTCTTCTTCACCAGATTCCAGTTCACAGTGACTTATCGTCCAGGCAGTAAAAACAGCAAAGCAGATGCTCTCTCTGGGCAATATGATCTTCCCATCGACAATCATACCCCAGAATGCATCATCCCCCCATCTGTAATCATTGCCCCAATTACCTGGGATATTATGGAAGAGATACAGCGTGAACAGCTCCAAGAACCAGCTCCTATCAACTGCCCCCCAACACACATTAGGTTCCACAAAGTCTACGTCAAAGGGTAATTCAATGGGTCCACACCTTTGTCAGCTCTGGCCATCCTGAAATCTCCCGCACTCTTCACCTGATACGCAAATCATTCTGGTGGCCTTCCATGTCAAAAGATGTCACGGATTACGTAAAAGCCTGTCAGGTCTGTGCCCAATCCAAGACCCCCAAGGAGTTACCATCCAGACTCCTTCAACCTCTGCCCATTCCACAATGCCCCTGGTCTCATCTCTCAATAGACTTTGTTACTGACTTACCTCTGTCCAATGGTTTTACCGCAATCCTAGTCATCATAGATTGATTCTCCAAGTCATGCTGGTTGATCCCCTTGAAAGGGTTCCACACAGCCATGGAAACTGCACAAGCAATGTTCCACCATGTCTTCAGGAACTATGGCATCCTGGAAGATATTGTCAGTGACAGAGGCACCCAGTTCACGTCCCAAATCTGGAGAGCATTCTGCAAGCAACTTGATATCAATGTCAGTCTCACTTCAGGTTATCACCCACAAGCTAATGGTCAGGTGGAATGATTAAACCAAGAACTTGGCAGATACTTACGATGTTATTGCAGCAGAGAACAACATAGATGGTCAGAATTCCTCCCATGGGCAGAATATGCACAGAACTCACTGACTCGTCAACAGGTCTGACTCCTTTCCAGTGCGTCCTTGGATATCAACCCCCTATGTTCCCGTTGTCTGGCGAACCCTCATCAGTCCCCGCTGTGGATGACTGGATTCGACGTAGTGAGAGGGTGTTGGACAGTGCTCATGTCCGCCATCAATGAGCTGTCAGAGTAAAAGAACTCCAGGTCAACAAGCGACGTAAGCCACACCCTCCCTACCAACCAGGACAGTGGGTCTGGCTCTCTACATGGGACCTCAAGTTGCGGCTACCAACAGGAAGCTCAGCCCAAGGTATGTTGGTCCATTCAAGATTCTACGAAGAATAAATGAGGTCACTTACCAATTAGAGCTTCCTGCTAACTACCGTATCTCTCCCTCCTTCCATGTTTCGCTGCTTAAACCGGTCCACCCGGATGCTGACCCCAATCATGAGACTCAAGGACCACCACCGCCACTGGACATTGATGGAGCGCCAGCCTATAAGGTCAACGAATTATTAGACTCTAGAAGGAGAGGGGTTCAGCCGCCAGCGACATTCTGGATCCTTCTGTCACGGAAGACTTTCATCGAGCCAGACACGATCGACCAGCACCACGTCAACGGGGACGTCCGCGTCAAGGAGGATTCTGTTCGGGGGACTCTGTAACGCCATGCCAGCAGAGGGAGCCCTCACCTGAGTACTGACTGTTCGCCACTCCCTCTGCTTCTACATTCATTTCCTGTTTAAGACATTTACTAATTTTTAACATGAGTCAGCATGTTCCTTCACTGCGAAGTATTGCCAGTTTACCTGGCTTAACAAGCGTCTTCCTGTAAGATCTTTCCTTAATAAACTTCTGCAAATGGATTCTAATAATGGAAGTGCATTAGCATGGTTTAAATCGTACTTATATGGCCGCCATCAATTCGTAGCAGTGAATGAAGAGGTATCATATCGATCACAAGTTCAGTATGGAGTACCTCAAGGCTCAGTACTAGGGCCGCTACTCTTAACGCTTTACATGTTACCCTTGGGAGATATCATCAGGAAACATGGTGTTAGCTTTCACTGTTATGCTGATGATACTCAGCTCTACATTTCTTTGCGGCCCAGTGAAACACACCAATTTGAAAAACTAATGGAATGCATAGTCGGTATAAAAATCTGGATGAGTAAGGAAGTGAAGTAATGAAGTGGATGAAGTAATTTCTTATTGCTAAATTCTGAAAAAAAAAAACAGAGGTGTTAATTATAGGACCTAAAAACTCTGCATGTATTAAAATAGAACACTGTCTAAGACTTGATGGCTGCTCTGTCAATTCTTCATAATCAGTTAGGAACCTAGGTGTGCTATTTGATAGCAATCTTTCCTTAGAAAGCCACATTTCTAGCATTTGTAAAACTGCATTTTTCCATCTCAAAAATATATCTAAATTACGTCCTAAATTACTTGATTTTTCACAAAAGTGTGTGTGTGTCATGTATATTATGAGTGTAAAAATCTGAGGGTCTTCGCTGGCCACCTCCCTCTTTATTTCCTTATCTTATTGTATTGATATTGTTTTGCATGTTACTAGCAAAGACTTGTGATGTATAGAGACCTTGTGTGAAGTGCTGTATGGTTTTTATTAATTGTATGTTAATAAAGTGATTTCGTTTTGTATCTATCTTTATGCTCACCCTGCCTTTGGCACCAAACCTGTGTCCCTTTTCTTAGAACTGTTATGTCCCTGTGTATTCTGGGTGGTGTCGACTATAGGATTTATCTTCTCTTTTTGGTAACATTCAGGAACACCTGACCGCTTCCTGCCACACATACAGATTGTGTCAAAACAACTGTACAGCATTAAATAGGAAAAAAGTGTGTCAATAATGCAAAAAGGTAGTTCAGTGATGTTGTCATCACCCGGCCCAGTTCAGTTTAAATAATATCTGTGCAATCAAGTCGATGATATCGCTGTAAATTAAATGTAAAAGTTGGCTGAAATATAAAAAATAAAGTACAGATACTCTCAAAAAATACTTAAGTACTGTAATAAAGTATTATAACTTTGAAACATTGCACCACTGAAATAGTGTTGATCATGCCTCTGTCCCAACTTTTTTGGAGTATGTTTCAGCCATTTTTTTTTTTTTTACAAAATACAATTAAGTTTACCAGTGAAAACAATGGAACTATTTCATTGTACTTTTGTCAATTAAATAAAGGTTTAAGAGGATTAGCAAATTACAAATTTTTGCATATTGCAGTTTACAAAATGTTTACAATATTACCTTTCATGCAGTGTGTAATGTAGCTGTATGTGATTTTAGACAATCAGCAAAGTTGTAAAGCTGAAAGTGCAAGATAAATAAAGTTACTGTCTCCAAAAATAATTGGCTCTCTACAGCCTAAGCGAGCAATTAATAATAAGAATCCCACTTGCATGAACACATTTGCATATTTCCGCCTATGTTCTAAGTTGGCTGGTTGCGAACAACTTGACCCCACATACAAACATGTAATTTTACTGATGACTAATTCTCTAATCTCAGGGAGTTCAACGTGGTTTCACAAAGTAATTCACAAAATAATAGCTGTTTAAATATGAATAGTCTATATTTTCATTCAAAGTACAGAGCTATTGAAATAGGAGTATCATTTACGACATGCTGTATGCGGTAGACCAATCACAAAAAATTGGGCCATCTGACCAATAAAACAATAAAACAAAAAAACAAAAAAATTCCTGGAATATAGATCAGATAAGGTCTGATATGTCTATGAATATCTACATTTAGGACTATAAATATTAAATTAGAGGGTGGGTTGATAGCTGAATATTCAAACCTCATGGTAAGTGAGGTGGTCACTGAGTTTCCAAAAGTATAAAACTGAGTCATATCAGTGGCAAGCATCTTCAGACAGAGTCTACTCTTCAAGGTATATCCATTATGGAGATATCCAATTGGGGAGTGACAAACACAGAAAATCTAACATTCCAATACTGCTTTCCAGACAAAAATTTGTCCTGTACCAAAAGTATCAGACCAGAAGTGGAGTACATTGTTGTGTACATTTTTGTTTCTGTAACATCAGTGTTTACCGTGTTTCTGAACTTGTTAGTGATTGTCTCCATCTCACACTTCAAGCAGCTCCACACTCCGACCAATGTGCTGATCCTCTCTCTGGCCGTGGCTGATCTTATCGCAGGACTGATTCTCATGCCAGTGCAAGGAATGAAACTCATTGAGCCATGCTGGTACTTTGGAGAAATGTTTTGTTCAATATTTCCTCTTATTCTGTATGTGGTTGTTACAGCATCTCTTGGTAATTTGGTTATTATATCTGTGGATCGGTTCATTGCTGTAAACGACCCTTTGCGATATCCCCTGAAGGTCAATAACAACAGAGTTATTGTTTCTATTATTGTAAACTGGTTATTCTCCTTCATATATTCATTTTATATTTTATACGAGTCCTTAATCTATCCAGAAAGAAACCACTCATGTATTGGAGAATGTATACTTTATCTTAAGATGGATTATCTAATATTAGATTCCTTTGTTTGTTTAGTGGCACCTTGTTGTGTAATTTTTTCTTTATATGTGAAAATCTGTTTTGTAGCAAGTAATCAAGCTAAGCAATTAAATTCAGCCACAGACAAAAAGGCCAGGTTGGAAAAAAAGGCTGCAAGAACCTTAGGAATTGTAGTACTGGTTTATCTACTTTGCTGGGCACCATACTATTTAGTTACTCTTTCTTTTGGTCATGATGAAAATGATGCTCTTATAATTAATATAATGCAATGGATTGTATGCATGAATTCATTAATGAATCCACTTATCTATGCAATGTTTTATCGGTGGTTTAGAGTGTCAGCAAAATACATTTTGACATTGAAGATATTGGAACCTTCATCAGAGTATTTCAGTCTGTTTCCAGAAGAGAAATGATCACACACTCACATGCAAATAAGATAATCTGCCTCAAAATGGAGTAGCATTCTTATTTTGAGCAACTCTACTGAACATTAAATGACACCAAGTCATGTAGTAAAAGCTTGTTTTTACTTTATGTATTTACTTTTTATTTGATTTCAAATTTTTAATATGGTGTCTTACATGTATACTGTGAGCATTTATATTTGTGAATTACAATGAAAATGAACATGAAAGCACTGCAAAATAATTCTGGATACTGCTTTGCAAGAAAGATGATAAAAGAAAAAAAAATAACATTTGTGACATTAAAGTTGTTGTTTCTAAGATATTTAGTTTCATTTAAAGAAATCCAATTTAATGCAAGACTATGTGCATTCTGCAGTTACAGTTACACAATTCGGAGACAAACTGCACAAAATGAGCGTACATGATTGATGTATGGCAAGAGTGATAATCATTATAACATAATTTCCTTTTAAAATTAGTGCATTAAGTCCAGTGATGTCCAGATGTTTAAATTAAGGCCTACAAAGTTCTTCCCTTATACACATTGTGTAAAGACTGTAAAAAAATTAAGTAAATGTTAGATCAAATTATCCCAGAATCAACTTTGTGTTGCTGCCCATGATCATGTCAAGGATCCAAGACTAATTTCCAAGTGGGCATTAGTGTTCATAGAATTAAAATGATTTGCAATGCAACAATCCATTTGTAAGAAAAAAATTAAGTATATCTTAAAAAAAAAAATACAACTAATGATAAATGGCTCACGGTAAAATCCATTAATTCAAACTATTCTGCTTTTTTGTTTAGTTTTTATTTAAACATATTGGTCATGCATGTAGGCTTAAACATAACTGAATGTGTCAAGTATCATTAACAGAGCTGATTTTTTTTTTTTTTGCATATTTGGCATTAAGAGTGAACTTGTGCTTTATTTATTTGTTTGCAAAATGTTCACATTGATTACTTTGCAACAACTTCTTGATTATCATTGCAGTCCGAGGAGGAGATGAGAACGGAGACATGAATCAGACATTTTCTGTTTCTAGTAACTGGATTCTGTAGGACTCTACTGGAGCAGATCTTTATCTTTAGATCTATTAAATACATCTCATAGTCCTCTGTCCAACTGATAGGGATCTTCACTGTCGTGCATAGCAGATACTTCAATGCTTCTACTGCAGAGCAAAGCTTTTAATTTACCAGTCATAACCTATGGTTATAAGATCTATTTAAGGATTGAAAGAATAAGATCGGTGATACAAGTGGTGTGAAGCTCAGACATTCCAGTGAGACTAAATGCATTTCCACTGCTCCTCTGCATTGAAAGGAGCCAGTTGAGGTGGCATCTGTTTATGATTGCTCCTAAATGCTTTCCAATTGAGGTGTTACAGGCAAGTCAAACTGAGAAGAGATCCCAGGGCAGACCCAGGACATTCCATCCCTCATTTAGCCCGGGAATATATTGGGATCCCTGAGGATGTGCTGGAGGAAGTTGCCAGGGAAGACACGTCTACTCTCTCTCTCTCTCTCTCTCTCTCTCTCTCTCTCTCTCTATATATATATATATATATATATATATATATAGTAAATTTTTGGTCAGCATGACATCATAATAAGTTATACAACATAACATGACATCACATTTCTGCCAAGCATTGTGGTGATAACCATTGACTGGGTCTGTGCATATCTTCTCAGACAAGCCTGTTTACTAGAAATTTCCAGGCAGGCAACTGGAGCTGATTGGAGCTAAAATCTGTAGGGTGTTGGCCCTAGGTATTAGGGACAGAAAACTGCCATCTGCTGGTTAGAGAAAAAACTTTAGGATTTAGGAATTAGAAATCCATTTCCTTTTCTAGATGTGGCCAACTGATCCTATTTAAACTTTTGTGACACACACACATATACAGAAGCAATTTCTAGAACATGCAGATTCTGGTCTTCTATTTGAGCTTCAAAGAAACTCCAAGGGGGAAGGGATGAATCCTCCATCACCATTTGGGCCACTACCCATGTGCCCATGTGGAACAGACACACTCACTGTGTTTGGGAGTTTCTGAAAAACAGAAGGTCTACATCTAGGATTTACTTTGAATTCAGGTAGTGTGAGATCTGTCGCAGCTAACAAAAATGATGTGTCAGAATGTTTTGCTAACATTTCCATTCAGTTATGAAAACATTATTTCGGAATGTTTTGTACATGTTGAAAACTGCAAGTTTTTTTATTATATAAAGAATTTTTTTTGTGGAGTTTCTGCGAACGTTACAAGAACATTCAATCCTACCATTCTGAAAACGTTACAAAAACGTCATTACTGAATTACTTTTTTTTATGTGTTAGGAAAGTTTTTTCTTGGTTTATGTGAATGTTATAGAAACATTATAATGAATGCATTTTAAAAGTAAAGAACTTACTTGATTAAGTTTGCATGAGAACATTTTTTAACACAACAATTTATTTACAAAACAATGCAATTACAGACAAAAAAAAAAAGACGAGAAAAATCACAAGCTATACAGAAAGTATATATATAAAACATAACATTTAGCAAAATTACCTTTGCATTTATTTATACTTGGAAACTAAAATGTAACACTTATAAACAATATAAGTGTTACAGAACTCTACAATTCTGACACTTTACAATTTACAATAAGGTTTAATTTGTTAACATTAGTTACTTACCCAACATGAACTAACATTACTAATACTTAACATTAACCTTAATTAACTGTAGTTAATATATTAACCTAGTTAATTTCAACATTTAATAATACATTGTTAAGAACAAAAGTTGTGCCTGTTGACTATATTTAATGGATCAGAGCTAACATGAACTAACAAAGAACACTTGCTGTTTTTTAACAATATCAAAAAATAATGCAAATTGTAACAAATGTATTCCTCATTGTTATTTAATGTTAATTTCAACATATATAATGATACCTTATTGTAAAGAGACAATTTTTTTAAATATTTTATTTTATCTAACCATTTAGAACTATTACCATGGATCATTTTTGAGTGAAACAATGAGTACTTTTTAACTGCAATGACAGCACAATAAGTGGCTGTGCCCAGCATGATTAATATTTAGTGTGTAGCCTGCTAATTAAAGAGAGTTTACCCAAAAAAATGAAAATCATTTAGTTCCCTTCATATGGTCCATACCTGACAAACTTGTTGGGTTTGATTACCAGCATTCTTTAAAGTATCTTTTTTGAGTTCTGCAGAAAAACAAAAGTCAGAGGTTTGGTAAAACGTAAATGACAAAACATAGATTTTCACTAGTCATCACTATGCAGAAATATAACACTGAACACTGCAATAAAATGCTTGAAAGTTACATATTCAGTAGATCCAAAGCTTGCTGTTGATCAGGTCTCTACAGTTATTATTCTCTGCAGTTACTGTAGAAAATAACATGGTGAAACAGCCAATGCAGACATTTTACTTTAATTTTTACTTTCTCATTGGCTCTAATGCTCCTTGCTAGTCCAGCCAGAAAAGTATAATAAAGATGATGTCTACTGTCTTGGACTCAAAGCACTGCTCTGTGTTCACCAGTGTCTGAGTAACATCTGCCATTCCTTCAACGATGACACTTCTCTTGATAACTACAAAACATATAAATATTAATGTACAATTAACAACTTACAGCTATGCCTTTTTAGATCATTTTAATTGTAATACTGTATAAGAATTCAATTTAAACTTAATGCATAAAAATGGGATTCAGATCAAAACAAAAAACTGTGACATTTAATTGACTAATGTGCTTCACTCATGGCCGTAGCTAGCTATGAGGTCACCGAGGTCCGGAAATTTGTTATGTTCGAAAATAAAATTGGTTCTTCCCGCATGAATAATGTTTTTCTACTAAATTTAACACTTAAGAAAGTTAATAAAGTAGGAAGTTGTGGTTTAGGGTCAACTTTATCTTTATATTTGAAATAATTTCAGTTTATTTTATTTATAGGTTTTTGCTTATTTTAATAGCAGCATCTGGCAACACTGCATCGCCGGCATTAGTCTGGCAATTATCAAAAAATGCAGTGGCTGTTTACACTAAGTACAAATAGCAGCATTTTTTTGTGATATGATATGTACTAAGTGCAAATATCTATAGATTCTATTTATATGTTAAAAGAGCAGGATATTCTGCTATTTGGACTACTTACTGCAAATTGTAGCAATTATTTGCACCTCATTATTGTAGTACATTATAAACCAGTATGCAGTAATAGCTTATTGAGTCTATTTTAATGGATGCCACCTTATTGGGACAATAAAGCGCTCCATACACCTACCCTTAACTTTTTGATTACTTACTTAATTTTCATTGAAAATAAATGCTTTTCTGATGTAATTTTAAAAGGGAGAAAAAATTTCACCAAAAGGTCAATCACGTCAAAACATGTATGACACACACTTTACATTCTGCACCACTGGAACTGACTGACAGGTATTGTCTTTTGTAATCTTGACTATCCGAAAATAACATGTTTAGTGGGCAATATGTATGTTTGCATGAATAATAAACAGCTGATAAAATTATCCACCCCATAAATATAGTATTAACAAACTTTGATGCAATAAATAGGTTTTGAATTAAAAATTAGCATCCCCCCCAAAACATCTACATTTCTACAAGTGTTGGTGTAATTAGTTGTATTGATAGGGGTTATTATAGCACACTTCTGTAATAAGAGGGTTATTATAGAAACCCAGTGGACCTCACTAATTTTCAAAGCCTGGCTACGGCAATGGCTTCACTGTGCAGAGCTAAAACCAGCAGCGCATATACTTACTTACCAGCAACCCACCAAAATAAAAGCTTTCTGATTATAGGTTTGAAAATGTTGTTAATTCATATAAAGTAGCTTACAAAAAATTTATATATATATATATATATATATCATAGGATTGTTGTCTCAAACTTAGGGACAGGATGGCTGAGAATCCAAACGCAGTATTTACTGAAAGGGTAATATACAATCAAATCCAGGCAAGAGGTCAAACACAATAAGCAGTCCAAACAATGACAGAGATCGAGGCTGAGGCATAGAAATCCAGAATAACAGACAGAATATCAAGAACCAGGATAAAAGACTCATGCAATGAGTGCTTATAAGTCTTTGCAAAGATTGTGGGGAATAAAGTAAATGACAGAGTGGCAATGGTATGGGATGGAGTGCCCTCTGGTGGACAACCAGGGCACACCAACTGAAAATCGTGACTATTTAATAATTGTTTTTTAGGTTTACTATAAAATAATGGTATTCATATTTAATACACTTATTGTATGTTAAAATACAATAGTATCATATATATATGGTTTATTTAGTAATATAACGGAGCACACTATAACCATTATGAACACTAAACCAAATCTCCAGGTGCTTCCATCAGCACCTGACCCAAAACTTCTGTGCCTAGCTGATTAAAATACAGTTTTTTATTAAAGTTTTTAATGATAGAAGATAAACTCAGAGAATATTTACTGCACCAACACATTATAAAAAATAAAAAAAACAATATTGTTTTAACACTATATTTTCTCTTTCATCATGGAAATAATTATATATTATATTTTTGACTAAATATCTTAAAATAATGGCTTTAAATTTTCTAGTTCTTCATGTTTGAGCACTACTTACATAAGTTACCAAGTTAAACAAACCATAAAGGCATACAGAAACTGCCTCCTGAATGGAGCATAATAATATTTATACACGTCTCAGGGTCAAAAATGTGAGCTCCTGGGCAAATCTGTGCTGCTTCGTTAGTTTTGAACACAACACAAGTACAGCAAGATATTATTACACATCATATATTCCACATGAAAAAATATCTTATGGTGCAAGTGTAAAAAAATATACACTGTGTATATATAATTTTAAAAATAATTGTACACTTCTTTCAAGTGTAGCTTAATATTTTGTAAATATAATATTGTTAAATTACAGTATGAATGCTGTTAAATTTCCTCTCTTTCTAGTGGATGGGGAAGAAAATTTAAAATAGCTCTTAACGACTGTCTCATACAGTAACTGTAATATGTGGAGGCTGAAGGAAACAGTTGGAGCTGTGGATCTAAGTGCAGGTGGTTTAATAAAAAGATTAATTGAACAAACAACAGAAAACACTGGGAAAAAGAACCAAAACACGGGCAGACAATGGCATAATAATATGCAACAGTTGACAAACCACAAGGGAAACGCAAGGGCCATTTATACACAGTGGAACAAGATAACAAGGGTTCGTGGTAAATAAGAAACACCTGAGGAACCCTAATCATAGGCAACAAATACACAAATGGACTACAAACAAGGCACAGGAAATACTTCAACAAAAGACCAGACATGGCACAGAGAACATGTAACACAGCCCCCCACCTAAGGAGCGGATCCCAGGTGCTCCGAAACAGAAAACAGAAAACAAAAAGTCCAGCGGGGAGGTAGAGCGCCGGTGGAACGGGGGGAGGGATGGTGGGCCAAGGCCATGGAGTGGAAAAGGGCATGGAGACTGAAGTGGTGCAAGTGATCAGGGTAGAGCAGGCAGAGCTGGAGGTCCAGGTGCAGCAAGCAAAGCAGGAGGCCAGGGCAGAGTTGAAGTGTAAGGAGGAGCAGAAAATCACCAGGGTGGAGCAGGCAGCACTGAAGAGCACCAGGGTAGAGCAGATGAACACCACAGCAGAAGAGATGTGAGCAAAGATCCCCACTGTGGAGTAGATGACCACCGTAGCAGCCGGTGAAGGCCTTGCAGTTGTCAGAGGTGGATACGCCACACTGGACGCCAGTCTCGACTGTTCTGTAATATGTGGAGGTTCAAGGAAAGAGGCTGAGTTGTGGATCTAAGTGCAGGTGTGATCTACTTGAACAAACAGGAAACACTGGCAAACAGAGAACCAAAACATGGGCAGACAATGGCATAATAGCATTCAACTGACAAAACAAAAGTGAAATGCAATGGCTATTTATACACAGGAGTACAAGTTAACAAGATAGCATAGGGGCATCATAAGGGGCTTCCAGACGCTCCTCAAGGGAACATCAAACATGGGACATGACTGACTGAGACAGAGACACAAACCAACAATACAGGACCAATAGCAAAATAATATCATTTTCAGGTTTGATTGGAAGATAAAGTTGGAGGTCATCAGCATAGGAATGGTAGTTAATATTATATTTCTGTACAATGGAGCCTATGGGAAGCATGTTGAGTGAGAACAATAAAGGGCCAAGAATAGAACCCCGAGGAACACCATAAGGGATGGGCGCAGAAGGTGAGGTGAACAACCCAATATTTACTGAAAAAGTCCTACCCTTTAAATAAGAGTTGAACCACTGTAATGCCATGCCTTGTACCTCTACTACACATTTGAGTCGATTCAAGAGGATGTCATGGTAAATAGTGTCAAAGGCTGCACTCAAATCTAACAGTATCAGAATGGCATCAGAATATAAAGAAGGTTATACAAAAGATAGTTCATAACTTTAAGCAAGGCCCACTCTGTATTGTGAAGTTCTCTAAAACCAGATTGGAACTTATCCAGAATGTTAAAAGCATCCAGGTAAGAATTAAATTGTGAAAGCACTGCTTTCTCTTAAATCTTAGAAATAAATGGGATTTTAGGAATCGACCGGTAGTTACTATGAACAGATGGATCAAAGTGAGATCTTTTTAACAGGGGCTGTACAGAAGCATGTTTAAAAGACCCCACTAGTCAAAGAACTGTTTATAATAGTTAAAAGGGCAGGGCTAATAGTGTCCAGCACAAGAAAACAGCCAGGCAGTACATCGGATTGACAATATGTAAATTTCATCTTAGAAATGAGTCACTGATTTAAAACTAGTGAAATGTCAGGAGGAGAGAAGTGAGATCTGATATCTTGTACTTTCTGCACCAAGAAACCTAAGAATTCTACACAGGTCTCGAGATTGCAATCAGGGGCTGATTAAGTGGTTGGATTAAGATCTGATTTTATAGTTTAAAAAATAACTTTTGGCCTGTTTACATTCATGGCAATCAAGTATTGAGATTTTGCATTACTGACAGACTTTTGACAGGTGGTCCTAATGACAATGACGAATTAATAAGAATCAGTAGAGGATCTATGTCTTTTGGAAGCAGCCCTTTTATGAGCTTATACAGTATGGAATAGTGTCTAACATAGATGTTGTTGGTTTAGATGATTTAACAAGTTTATCCAATTCTTCCTCTCCTATAGTACAGAATGAGTGGAATTGTTCCTCAGGGTATCTATAGTGCACTTTCTGATGCAATACTGTAGCTGATGGTTGCATGGTTACAATTTTATCTGGAATAGTATCGATCGATCTTGATTACTGTTGTGCTGTTAGGAAATGTCAATGCCTGTTGATGCTTTATTTTTCATTAATTTAGCCACTGTATTGAATAAATATCTGGGGTTATGTTTGTTTTCTTCTAAAAGAGATGAAATATAATCAGATCTAGCCATTTTTAATGCTTTTCTGCAGGATAGGATACCTTCCTGCCATGCAATACGAAATACCTCTAGTTTTGTTTTTTCTTACAGCTGTGCTGCATTTTCCAGGCTGCTCTTTTGAGGGTGTGAGTGTGCTCATTATACCACAGTGTCGGACTATTTTACCTTAATCTTCCTTAAGTGTAAAGAAGCAAATGTATCTAGAATGCTAGAATAGAGGCAGTCCATAGTTTCTTTCATCTAATTTTTCTGAGCTATTGGATATGCTGAGGAATTGAGAGAAATCAGGAAGATTACTTACAAAACAGTCTTCTGTGGTATAAGTGATGGTTCTACAATACTTGTAACAAATAGCACAATTTACATTTAAGCTATATGTGTTACAGAAACGCTAGGTTCCACCTCCTACCAATCACAGCGCACTCCCTCACCTGAATACTAATCACTCCCACCTGATCCTCATCCACCTGCAATCACCTCAGCACTACAAATACCACACACACGCACTCAGTCAGCGTCCAGCCTCGTTCGCAACAAAGTCTTACCTGTTTGCTAACTCTAAGGACTAAATTTATCTCTACTTACCTCTCTCCAGCGATCTCCAGAAGCTCCCAGTTTTCATTGTGTGTGTGTGTGTGGTACACCCTCTTCCTCCAGCGTCAAAACCCCTCATCTACGGATCCATTCCTCACTGCCTCCCAGCACCATCACTTCACCCAGCACTACCCGCTCCTCTACTTGTGCCTCAATAAACTGTTTCTTTTACTAACAGCCTCCTGTTCTGGTATTCCGTAATAGAGGACTGGACCAAGACCAATCAGCACGAGCATGAGCCTCACGGACCCCTTCCAGGACCTGGTTGACGCTTTGCGTTGGACACTCACCACTCTACCCGCATCCCCAACACCTGCGAGCACTTCCACCGACAACTCCACCACTTCGACACCTGCCGTGCACGCCAGCCCCATGGCCAAGCCGGCGCCCTACTCTGGTTCGGTGGAGGATTGCAGCGGATTCCTGCTCCAATCCTCGCTGGTCCTGGAGATACAACCACACTTATATATCCTATCGAAAGATCTAAGGTGGCCTGATATCTCAACTCCAAGGTAAAGCACTTCAGTGGGCCGATTCAATTTGGACATAGAATAACCCAGTTATCCAGTCTTATTCTAGCTTCATTGACCATTTCCGACAAGTTTTTGGTGAGAAGATTTATAACTTGAAACAGGGAAAAGTGTCTGTCAATGAATATGCTCTTCAGTTCAGGAATCTAGCGGCCACCAGCGGATTGAATGAGCGGGCCTTGCTGACTACTTACCGTAAGGGATTGGAACCTCGAGTGCGGTTGCATCTCGCTGCATACGAGGATACCATCGGGCTAGAACGCTTCATTCAACTCTCCATCCGCTTCACCACCCGTATGCAGTCGTGCCTCGAAGAGCACCAGGGCCAGGCGTATTCCAACTCGCCACTCTGCCGACCAGAGGCCGTCAGCTCCCAAGAACCAGCAAGCTAGCCCATGCTCGTTGATTCCTATCGACTCACTGCTGCTGAAAGACAAAGATGGCTGGCCCAGAATCTGTGTCTTTACTGTGCATCTCTGGGGCATATCATCTCTGTATGCCCCATCCGTCCTCCTCATCCCATGGTGAGTGCAATTCTCCCTTCAAAGTATCAAATGAAACCACTCACCACTATAGTGACACTTACTGCCGCTGACATCTCTCTTCCAGTTTCCGCCCTCCTCCATCTGGGTCAGACGGCAACTTCATCTTTGGCGCCCTTTGCCGTCAACTCAAGCTCACTACCACGGCAACGCCTTCAGCCTACCAGGTCAACACAATAACTGGAATGCCTTTGAGTCGAAGATGTGTTCGTCAAAGTATGGGCCCCATCCCCCTCCAAACCGGACTACTCCATCAAGAGGAGATCCACCTGCTGGTTCTGGAAGAATCCACCAATGACGTCATCCTAGGGCGCCCGTGGTTGGAGCAGCATAATCCAGTCATCTCGTGGAAGTTGCCTGAATACTAATCACTACCACCTGATCCTCATCCACCTGCAATCACCTCAGCACTACAAATACCACACACACGCACTCAGTCAGCGTCCGGTCTCGTTCACAACAAGGTCTTACCTGTATGCTAACTCTAAGGACTAACTCTATCTCTACTTACCTCTCTCCAGAGATCTCCAGAAGCTCCCAGTCTTCATCGTGCATGTGTGTGGTACACCCTCTTCCTCCAGCATCAAAACCCCTCATCTATGGATCCATTCTTCACTGCCTCCAGCACCATCACTTCACCCAACACTACCCGCTCCTCTGCTTGTGCCTCAATAAACTGTGTTTCTGTTACTTACAGCCTCCTGTCCTGGTATTCCATAACAATATGGAGTTGACACTAGACTAAATAATCTTCTGAGATATCATCGCTTTTCTGCAGAATTTCAATGAGTATGTCCTGACACTTACTGTCTAACCCCAATAGAGTTCAGAATGTTTATGAATTCTGATCCCAATGCATCCTTTCCATTATCAAATTGGATATTTAAATCACCAACAATTAAGTTTATCTGCAGCTAGTCTGTCAAGTCACCTTTATTTATCTAGCACTTTTAACAATACAGATTGTGCCAAGCAGCTTTACAATATTAAACAGGAAAAAAGTGTCAATCATGCAAAAGGATTTGAGCTGGAACTTGGATAATATTTTCAAGTCCGTAGCACAGGCAGAGGGATGACTGACCAAGGTGGAGCCGGAGGGACAACGGAGGGTCTCTGGTGGAGCCAAGGGAGGGAGGAGCCATGGTGAAACCGAAAGGTTGATGGGCCGAGGTGGAGGGAGGGATCAGAGGCCAGAGGTGGAGCCAAAAGATCCACTGACTCAACCAAGGCTGATGATTGCATGACCTGAGGCTTTACATCCCTTTACATGCAAGGCATCACTAGGGAAGACAAAGGGCTGCAGGCATCCAGCTGAGGAAGGGCTGGAGGACTGGCTGGGATTGATAGTGGCAGTAGGAGAGTGAGGTTGGCTGGGATTACAGATAATAATTCACAGTTTATACCGGGTGAAGAATCAGTCTTAGTGCTGGCTAAAACAGGCGGTGATGAAGAAAGTGTAGCGATATCAGGGTGGGGTAGGGTGGGAAGCAGTGCCTCCTTGTCCCAGTCAATGAGCCAATCCTCCCCAGAATCAATGTCCACCAAAATTCCCACAGGGACGGCTGTAGTCGGCTCACACCCCCTGGTCAGACTTACATAGGGGCTTCGGCCCCGGCGTTAGAGAGCTCTGTCATCACAGGCTCCATTCTCGCGGTGGGCGGAAGCTCTCCATCTGCGGGAGGCTCTGGCATTGTCATCTCCTTTGTGAGAGGTGTTGGTAGGCTGTGCTCTGGGTCTGACTGTGCGGTGTGATTGGAAAAGGCTGTTATCATCCTCCACTTCGCCCACTGTGAACATGGATCCGTATGTCCACGACGCAAAGTTAATAAAAGACTCTAGATTCCAGCTGTGAGCACCGCTTCATCCAGTCCACACCTACATCCCTCCATTAGACAGACGTCATCACAGGTGGCAAGATGGCAGATGTTGAGGAACCCCTCCACATAAAGTTCCAAGTCTCTAACTTGCTGGAACACAAACACTGTTCCTCCTTCCAGTAAATTATTAATAATAAGTTGACAAAATGTTTACAGTATGTTACACAATGTTTTAAATAATGGCGGGTGAGGGCGTTTTCGAATGCGTCTGACAAATCAATGTCGACTTACGTCACGGTTATTACCAGTTGAGCTGGTTAGACCCTGCTCTGGAGTAGGATCTTATTTGCTTCATGAAAAAGGCAGTCCGTTATTAAATCGCACTCAGTTCCTGTGGTGCAAAAACGGCCAAAATTGGGTAGTTCCACAAATAGTTCTGGTACTATGGAAAGGTACCTGTGGTGTGAAAGGCCCTATTATTACCTAAAATGTACATGTTAGTACCTTAATGTTTACCTTTCGAAATTAATATGTTAGTAATCACAGTAACTTACTCCATAAACCTACCTTGTACGGGAGCAGGTTATGTTTCAGGGTTAGCACATGCATGCACTTCTGATGAGATTCCAGTGGCTGTGACAGCACAGATTACACATGGTACAAAGTTAATTTCATTCTACCCAACCATTTTTTCAACAGAATATTATCTGTAATATCAATTCAATTAGGACCACTTTCGTCAAGTATAATTATTACAGTTATATTGCGTACAGTTAGTGCTGGTGGTATGGTTATGTTCTAGGCAACACTCCACATGCCTGTCCATGCAGCCATGCCTGGACAGAGTGGGGAGAGCATCAAGACAAACCCCCCTGGGGTACAAAACCAAATCATTATATGCATACATAATTACAATTAACAATTACATGTGTTGTAACAAAACTTGATAGATAAGGAAGAACAACAGTCAGATCAGATTACAGGTTTAGTTGGTGGAGTTGAGACTATACCAACTTTGATGTATAAGAGGGGACATAGAAAAATGTGATGTCTTGATCAGTGTGATTTTTTTCTAATAGAATCCTTTTTCATTAACTAAAATTGATCCATGGCTCTAAATTTAGTTAAATGTATTGTTCATTCCAAAGTTGTTGTTGTGAAAATGTGTATTGTTTTGTTTCCCCTTGTTTTGTGTCATGGTGCTGGCCACCTCCTATAAATTCAGTGTGTGTTTTGTCTAGTGAGGTTGTTTCTTATTGTACACTGGTAAAGGTGGTGTAGAATGTTGTTCTCTGTCAGTTTGAGAGAATCATGCCCCATTATATCCTTTGTGATTCTTCTGTGATGTAATCTACCTGGAAAACAATTTTTGGTATTTTTTCCTCTCTAATGTGGTTTGATCACTTTTTATCTTGCGTAAGCAAGAATTAATAAACCTATCACAATTGAAGACTACTTTGCTCTCTGTTTTGTGGCTATTGACCCATTTATTTTTTTGTTGTGATCTGCTCAGGGTCGTGACAGATCTTTCACACATGGAAAGCAGCGATAATGGCATTTACATGTTTGCTGCAGCATTATCAGCCTTAATGATAAAACTGCAGGTTGTCATAGATGATTTAGTCAGGTTTTAATTCTTTTATATCGCGTAAATTGTGTATTTACTTTCCATCTTGTAATCATGAAACCCACAACATACAACAAAACAGCTCTGATCATGGCATCCTCTATTCACCAGTTGTCGATGTTTGTAAATGTCGCATTTGGAAATGTCATATAGAGGCAAAATGCCAGTGGCATGTCTTGACACTCATATTCTGATTCCAGCAGTGATTAGAGAGGACACCTCTGCATGTTTTCAGGTAAAGCAGTGACAGTAGTCACTGGAATGTCTACGAAGATTAAATCATCCATGATGCTACATTAAATGACAGTGAGGCTTTATGTTGTTATTCATGGGATACCTATTGCATCTGTCATATTTTGTGTCATGTGTCGTTTCACATGTTAGCATCAATATTTTGCAAGACACAGCAATGGTTATGAAAGCTTCTATAAAAACTTGGAGTTGAGTGTGAGACAAGTAAAGCAGAGATAAATGACAGTGTAGGTCAAGGGTTTATCACCGTAGCGCAGGCTGTCTTTGCTCAAAGAAAACTGTTAGGAGACTGTTTTGCACATTACATCCAGAGAATTGCAGGAGTTGGGCTGCAGGCAAGTGTTTAAACAAGGGACATACTGTGAGCAAGTTGTCCACACAGGGAATCGTGTTACAGGTGGGTGCTGGTGCCTGAAATCATAGACATTTCAGTTTTAAACCTAGAGGAGTGAAATGATTTAAAGAGGGTAAGGCATAATGTAATACTTGATGTGTTTGCCTTAAGATTACCAAACACCTCTGGCATACCTGATATTCTTGAAAATAGATATTTTGGATCACCAATAGCCTAATATACTATATTATAGTAATGTGGTACTACCATTTATTAGCAAACTTTTAAGAAGATTACTGACGACTCATATTTTTGTAACGTATGATCATAGACTAGTTATGCAACATTAGACAACTAAGAGGGTGCAGTTTTCCAAGTACAACTGGAAATTTGACACTGATTATATGCAAGAGATCAAACAAGTAATTAATATTAAGTTACGTACATTTTAGACAATATTGTCAATGCTGAGATTTTTGTTCGATTTGGTTAACAAAAATAGTTCTAAATAAAGATCACAGCTGAACAGTCAAACATCTCTGAACAATACAACCCAGTTCCTTAATGAATGATTCAGTGTTTTTGAATTAATCAGGCAATTCAATGGTTTAATAACCATTCATAAAGACAGGCACTTGCTTCATTCTTATATAAATCAGCCTTCTGATCAAATCCTTTGAATGAATGGCTCAATATGCGCATTTACATGCACCCTCTTAATGTCATTATAATAACATTTTGACAATATTGAGATTTAACTATACCTCATGTAAGCACAATACTTCAATCTAAATAATCCAATTAAGCTAATAATCGCAGCAAGCATAATTATATTAGCATAGGTAACATGTGCCAATTTTATCCAAAATATGCAGGCATGTAAACGCCTTAATCACAGTATGCCCTATTGCCGATCTGACCAAAGTGTGCATGTGCTTGTGACATACAGGAATGACATGACACACACCTGTCATAATACGCATATTAGAAATGATGGCAGGGAAGAAAGGATAGCATTTTTTCAGTAGCCCCTCACACAAGATCCAGGGGGCATGGATGGATCCACATCTAGGGGGTGGAGATGGGTGGGTTTCAGGGGCGTGGTTCCCCTAGGATAAGCCCTACCTCCCCTGAGAAATGGACTGTCCATCTGATGATAAATAAAAATGTAAAAGTGGATTGTTTTGTGCATATTTTTCCATCACTAGCAGATGGGTCTGTCCCAACAAAAATCCAGTTTGGCGCAGCTTGACAGTGCGCGCGTGCTTCGGGCTTACGCGCTCAGAAAAAGTTCATCATGTAAGAACAGAACACCAATGAAATGTTTACCTGGCAGAGCTTTAGAGCAGTGGCATGTCGACAAGGGCGGCAAAACCGCGTATGGGATCAAAGTGCATTGAGAGTGGGAGCTGAACAGCGTGATTTTGACTGAAACAGGTTTTTTTGAAAGTCAGAGAATTCTACCACTTGCGACTGCGACTTTGAGGTCCAATGCTAAAGTGTCCTTGCGGTCCAGCAGAACTCGATTTCTGCCGAGGGTAGTATATCAGTATTTTTGGTTGTGGACGATAAAAATGTCTCCACAATCTGCTTTTGAAGAAATATTGTTGTATTGTGCTGCAGTGCACATTGTATCAGCTGCAGTTCTGACGCCACAGAATTAATATACTGTGACATACATTAACATCAGTGTTAACTCAGCAGTACGTTAGAGTTACTCTCAAGTGACACTGCACTTATTCACAAAATATATATATATTTTTTTGCATCTGTTTTAAATCCTTACTGGTTATTTAAATGTATCATTCGTGTGCTTTTCTGACGTGCGGTTTTTCTGAGCACGAAAACTGTGCCTGATTACTAAGTTATGTTTTGTGCTAATACTGTCAAACCACACAAGGTTTATGTATAGACCCAGTTGGATATGTCTAAGTAAACAACTGAAAGAGGATGCATGTCTGTATATTAGATGTGCGCAGGTCTTAAAGGGACAGTGGGCTACATGCTGCCGTGTGAATTAAAGGGATAGTTCACAATAAAATTACATTTCTGTCAGTTTATACACTCGCATGTTGTTCAAAACCTATATTAACTTATTTCTTGTCCTGAACACAAAAGAAGATATTTTGAAGAATCTGTGTAACCAAACAGTTGCTGGTCCACATTGACTTACTCTAGCAAAACATACTCTGGAAGTCACTGTGGACCAGCAACTGTTTGGTTTTCTACCTTCTTCAAAACAACATGTTTAGCAGAAGAAGGAAATTCATTCAGGTTTTTTTTCTCGAAAATAATGCCAGGTGACACAAAGGGACAGATTGCGAAATTAATGTAATTGTAAGATGAAATAAAAGGAAGAAGTAAAACAACAATAACATTATGATATAACATTGTAATGTTTTTAAAAAAGATTCAAACATTTACAGTGAGTTAATTTTAAAACGTAACGCATACTGCATGTGAATAAATAAAGCATGTTGTTCAAAACCTATATTAACTCATTTCTTGTCCTGAACACAAAAGAAGATATTTTGAAGAATCTGTGTAACCAAACAGTTGCTGGTCCACATTGACTTACTCTAGCAAAACATACTCTGGAAGTCACTGTGGACCAGCAACTGTTTGGTTTTCTACCTTCTTCAAAATAACATGTTTAGCAGAAGAAGGAAATTCATTCAGGTTTTTTTTCTCTTCACTATTTAAATTTTTGGGTGAATTATTCCTTTTATGTTAATAAAAAACCAAACACAGAGAAAAATCACTCAATACTCTTGACTGAAAAAAAAACTTTAATACAGTTGTTTTAATAGGAATCAGTGTATATGGTGTTTTATTTTTATATTTGTTCATTCAATTTTTTAATTGCTCCTGCTAAATACACTTCTTGTACCTGAAAATAAAACACTTTATTTGTATAATATCTGTATTTGTAATTTTTATCTTTGTTCTCATTTTTTAATAACAAAGATAAAATAATGACAAAGATTTTTATCTTCACCCATGCACTTTGGCCTAAATATCTGCCATACTTTTTCATATTTTGTTACCTTAAAAGGCTTTATAATAGGGAAATTAGTTTGGCTGTGAACATCAAACAGCTTGCAAAATAGAAAAACCAACATGACAAAGAATCAGGATAAAATCATGATTTCTTTAAAAAAAATACATATATATATATATATATATATATATATATATATATATATATATATATATATATATATATATATATTTTTTTTTTTTTTTTTTTTTTTTTTTAGATTTTAGATTTTTATCATATCACCCACCCCTAGCTGAGGGAGAACAAACTCATACAGAATCCAAATCCCATTAAAATATTAATAATATTTGCCTATGGCAAGCACCACTTTAAAAAAAAAAAACATTAAATTTAAATAAACCTATATTTTAAAAAAAGTTATGTTGCCTTATGTTGCTAATGATATCATAAATTCAATTATAGTTTCACAAAAATAGCTTTTATTTCAACTCTCTAAGTCTCCTGACCCCCTGTAGCCTAATTGTAACGATCGGACACAGGAGATGAGAGATCCAAGAGCAGTGTTTATTGGGTAATCCAAAAATCATAAAACCATAAAATCAGTCAGGAACAAAACAAACAGGAAACAAGAAACTAGAAAACACAAGGAACGCGAGGAAACTGGGTGACGGAAAATAAGGACTCCATGACACAGACAGAAAACAGACCGGTTTATATAGACAGGGTAATGACGGTGAAAGTAAAGACTGTTGAGTGCAATTAACAGGTGTGCAATTACCGTGATGAAGGGACACGGCTTTGTGGGGAATGTAGTGCCTGCGGTGAGGTGCCTATGGGGAAGTGAGACCACTAGTGGACACCCAGGGAAACACAGAACAGACACCTGGACATTACCCCCTCCTCTACAGAGCAGCTACCAGATGCTCCACCTGAACACAAGAACAAACCAAGGAACACAGAGACCAGGAGGGAGGTGGACCTGCAGAGGACCAGGTGGAGGGATGGAGGGCCAGGTCCACAGAGGGAAACAGAGACAGGAAGTGCAAAAAACAAAAACAAAACAACAACAAGGAGACCAGGAGGGAGGAGGACCGGCGGAGGATAAGGGGGGGGGACGGAGGGCCAGGTACATAGAAGGAAACAGAGAAAACAAACAAAACACAAGACCAGGAGGGAACAGAAAGTTCAGGGGCCCAGGGCCGAGCCGACAGGGCAAGTATCCAGGATGGATCAGGTGGAACTGGAGCAGTGCGGTCGAAACAGAAGCCCACCAGGGCGGGGAAGACCACCACAGTCATGCGGTCGAGACAGAAGCCCACCAGGGCGGCGCAGAAGACCACCACATCCGTGAGGTTGAGACAGAAGCCCCCCAGGGCGGAGCAGAAGACCACCACAGTCATGCGGTCGAGACAGAAACCCACCAGGGCGGCGCAGAAGACCACCACAGCCATACGGTAGAGACAGAAGCACCCCAGGGCAGTGCAGAAGACCACCACAGTCGTGAGGTTGAGACAGAAGCCCCCCAGGGCAGTGCAGAAGACCACCACAGTCGTACGGTTGAGACAGAAGCCCCCCAGCTACCCAGTGGATTTGACTGGATTCAGGAAGATCAACGGTGACTTGACTCTCCTCATGAAGATCAACGGTGACTTGAATCTGCTCATGAAGATCATTGGTGACTTGACTTTGCTCATGAAGATCAACGGTGACTTGCCCTTGCTCATGAAGATCAACGGTGACTTGCCCTTGCTCATGAAGATCAACGGTGACTTGCCCTTGCTCATGAAGATCAACGGTGACTTGACTTGACTCCTGAGGTCTAACTGTGGTAGTGCTTAACTCATGAGTGTTAATGGTGACTTGACCCGACTCTGTAGGGTCAACGGGAACCTGCCCCGACTCTGGAGGGTCACCTGTGGCTGTCATCTTGTGCAGAGTCGCTTGGCCTGCAGCCATCTTTTGCAGTGGCACTGGGCCGGCAAACCCCCAAAAAAGGATGAACCCCCAAAAATCAAAGACCTCCAGCTCATTCATTTCACTCTCCAGCACAGGGTTGTCCAAACAGATGTTAAAAAAGTCTTTCAAGGCCGCATCATTATATCCCAACCCCATCGCCAAGGTCCAGAACTCTTGTGCCACACCACCTACCTCATTCCCCCTTTGACGGAGGGTGGTTAATTTAAGGTATCTTCTCCTCCGCTCCTCCATGCTGGTTGGGGAACGGACACAAATTCCCACACTGCTGGATCTGATCTTGATGGAGTCCTTCTGTAACGATCTGACACAGGAGACGAGAGATCCAAGAGCAGTGTTTATTGGGTAATCCAAAAATCTAAATCCAAAACAAGCAGGGGGTCAAACCCATGAAATCAGTCAGGAACAAAACAAACAGGAAACAAGAAACTAGAAAACACAAGGAACACGAGGAAACTGGGTGACGGAAAATAAGGACTCCATTACACAGACAGAAAACAGACCGGTTTATATAGACAGGATAATGACGGTGAAAGTGAAGACAGCTGAGTGCAATTAACAGGTGTGCAATTACCGTGATGAAGGGACAAGGCTTTGTGGGAAATGTAGTGCCTGCGGTAAGGTGCCTAAGGGGAAGTGAGACAACTAGTGGACACCCAGGGAAACACAGAACAGACACCGTGACACTAATATGTTTCCTTTTATCTAGGCCTATGTGTTTTCATTTACATTTATTCATTTAGCAGACACTCTTATCCAAAGCCACTTACAACCAGAGAATACCATTCAAATACTGTTCTCATACTGTTCAAATGAGCATATCATTTTTTTTTTTTTTTTTACCTGGGGCCGCATTCACAAAGAATCTTATAAGAGAGTAGCTACTAACTGGTGAATTTAAGAGAAACTCCTAAAAATAATGGCCGTGTTACTCATAAATTTAGAATCCTAATGTGTTTTACTAAGAGTAATTCATGAAGCATTTTAGCCCTAAAAGTAGCAGCTACGTCTGGAACAATTTAGAAGAAGAAACTAATTAATTTACCTCTTGTCTATACAAACATGACTTCAGATTAATTAAAAAAAACTCTCTAGTCCTACTCGTGTAGCACGTCTTCTCACAAGCAAACACCTGTATACATCACTCATCATCAAGCAATCACCGTGATCTGTTATATACAACCCGAATTCCGGAAAAGTTGGGACGTTTTTTAAATTTTAATAAAATGAAAACTAAAAGACTTTCAAATCACATGAGCCAATATTTTATTCACAATAGAACATAGATAACATAGCAAATGTTTAAACTGAGAAAGTTTACAATGTTATGCACAAAATGAGCTCATTTCAATTTTGATTTCTGCTACAGGTCTCAAAATAGTTGGGACGGGGCATGTTTACCATGGTGTAGCATCTCCTTTTCTTTTCAAAACAGTTTGAAGACGTCTGGGCATTGAGGCTATGAGTTGCTGGAGTTTTGCTGTTGGAATTTGGTCCCATTCTTGCCTTATATAGATTTCCAGCTGCTGAAGAGTTCGTGGTCGTCTTTGACGTATTTTTCGTTTAATGATGCGCCAAATGTTCTCTATAGGTGAAAGATCTGGACTGCAGGCAGGCCAGGTTAGCACCCGGACTCTTCTACGACGAAGCCATGCTGTTGTTATAGCTGCAGTATGTGGTTTTGCATTGTCCTGCTGAAATAAACAAGGCCTTCCCTGAAATAGACGTTGTTTGGAGGGAAGCATATTGCTCTAAAACCTTTATATACCTTTCAGCATTCACAGAGCCTTCCAAAACATGCAAGCTACCCAAACCGTATGCACTTATGCACCCCCATACCATCAGAGATGCTGGCTTTTGAACTGAACGCTGATAACATGCTGGAAGGTCTCCCTCCTCTTTAGCCCGGAGGACACGGCGTCCGTGATTTCCAACAAGAATGTCAAATTTGGACTCGTCTGACCGTAAAACACTATTCCACTTTGAAATAGTCCATTTTAAATGAGCCTTGGCCCACAGGACATGACGGCGCTTCTGGACCATGTTCACATATGGCTTCCTTTTTGCATGATAGAGCTTTAGTTGGCATCTGCTGATGGCACGGCGGATTGTGTTTACCGACAGTGGTTTCTGAAAGTATTCCTGGGCCCATTTAGTAATGTCATTGACACAATCATGCTGATGAGTGATGCAGTGTCGTCTGAGAGCCAGAAGACCACGGGCATCCAATAAAGGTCTCCGGCCTTGTCCCTTACGCACAGAGATTTCTCCAGTTTCTCTGAATCTTTTGATGATGTTATGCACTGTAGATGATGAGATTTGCAAAACCTTTGCAATTTGACGTTGAGGAACATTGTTTTTAAAGTTTTCCATAATTTTTTTACGCAGTCTTTCACAGATTGGAGAGCCTCTGCCCATCTTTACTTCTGAGAGACTCTGCTTCTCTTAGACAAAGCTTTTATAGCTAATCATGTTACAGACCTGATATCAATTAACTAGATGTTCTCCCAGCTGAATCTTTTCAAAACTGCTTGCTTTTTTAGCCATTTGTTGCCCCCGTGCCAACTTTTTTGAGACCTGTAGCAGGCATTAAATTTTAAATGAGCTAATTAAGTGGATAAAAGTGTAAAATTTCTCAGTTTAAACATTTGCTACATTATCTATGTTCTATTGTGAATAAAATATTGGCTCATGTGATTTGAAATTCCTTTAGTTTTCATTTTATTAAAATTTAAAAAACGTCCCAACTTTTCCGGAATTCGGGTTGTATATGAATCTGTCAATAATAATAATAATAATAATAATAATATCATCATCATCTTATCATTAATGTTGACCTGGTTTAACTAATTTTAA
The DNA here is from genome assembly GCF_963082965.1 of Carassius carassius. NCBI lineage: Eukaryota > Metazoa > Chordata > Actinopteri > Cypriniformes > Cyprinidae > Carassius > Carassius carassius. Next base: position 31,667,492 of record NC_081768.1, on the reverse strand, counting down.
TTTGATAGCCCTATAGTCTAATAGGGGCCCTGTGCCTATCTTATGTTCTGCAGTGATGACCATCTCCATTTCTAGGGAAAACACAAGTTGCTGCCACCAAGTCTTTGTCATCATCTTATTATCATCCAGAAATGGTGAGAAGAATGTAACGGCAGTGTAAGCAAACGAATTGCCATCACATTTCTATATGCAATACAACCAAACAAAAGTGTTTAGCATTAGATGTAAATAAATTAAAACAGCAGCCAGTAATGCACCTGCTCTTTCCATCATTTGTGCTGTGCAGTGGGGTATGTTATTAATGGCAGCAAAAAACAACCACAAATCTTAGCGTATAATAAGAATAATGGAAATTGCATGTAAACGGAAGTAAAGAGCTTTGCTCTTGTCATTTAAACATTACAATGCGATTAGCAAACAAGAAGAGAACAACGGAGTGCCACATTTGGATGATTACAGATGAGACATTATGTGCTGCAGACGATGAATCAAGTAAGTATATGTTGATAGAAGCTTTCTTTATTCTTAATTTAGTCTTGTTATTTGTGCGGCTTTCATCTTTTTTGTTTAGCTCTTGCTATGTGAACTCAGGAGGTGAACTGATCATGTAATTTATCTCTTACTGCATTCTGATATCGTAATGTGACCGCGTTTGTGGACCAAAAATCTATTGGCTACCGAAAATACAATATTTTATTTTAAACAGAACGATATAAAATAAATTTAACGCTACTGAACAAAATTCAGAGATCTGATCTTTTAATATTTAATGTACATAATAGATATTATAACCACCAGCCCAGTCAGCTCAACCTGATCACACATGACAAGCTATATTAAGTCACTATACCTATGGATTTTAACTGCTTTGAATTCTTTTCCATTTGCAAGTTATATTTATTATTATTATTAATTAATTAATTTAGTCAAACTTGCATTCACTAATGCTGGAGTAATATTTTAGAAAAAAACTTTCAGTCCTGTTTAATGTTTGTGCTAGTAAAGGTTTGAGAACTAATGGTCTGGTTTCACAGACAGGGTCTAGACCAGGGATAGGCAACTTCGGTCCTGGAGGGCCACTGTCCTGCAGAGTTTAACTCCAACCCTAATTAAACACACCTGAATAAGGCAATCAGTGTTTTCGGGATTACACGATAGGTACAGGAAGGTGAGTTTTTATGAGGGCTGAAGCTAAACTCTGCAGGATGGTGGCCCTCCAGGACCGGAGTTGCCTATCCCTGGTCTAGACTAAGCCAGGATTATTATTATTATTAATATTATTATTAACATTGTGAAACCAGGGGTACAAGTAACGCACTTTGGTAATGTTTTACAATAAGCTCACATTTGTTGTACGTAGGTGCCGGATGTATGATAGGGCCATAAAAGTGATTAAGTTAGTATTTTCACCTTATTTTCATTTAAAAATATAGCATGCAATTACATCAAACAATGGTATAAACATCTTTCAGTGTAAATTGTCATAATCATAATTAATAATCGCAATTATAATGTCAAGGGAATAATCGACAATTATGAATTTTGTCATGATCGTGCAGCCCTATCTGCGCTATTAAATATACAGATTAGTACATCTCAAATCATTATATGTTGGAAACAGCTTATCAGAGACACCTTGATGTCACCATATTTGTAGTGTTTTTGCTATTCCGAATATTAAATATTACTTTTATACTTTTTTGTAGTATGTATACTGTATGTACATTTTCTGTACACATCCTTCTAATTCTGATGACAAATCAGACATAATTTCTATAATAATTTATAATCTTCATTTTATTTCATCAGAAAAGGAAGGTATAAGGTATTATTGTACAAACCTGAACTGAATGCAAAATAGCTGTGTTTAAGCCGTGTTTATTTCCAAGATGATAACTGGTCGGTGCTCGCCGAACTAAGCATATGCACAGCTGGGCCTCATTCAGGAAAAATGAGCAGAACAACTTTCAGCAGAAGTCATTTGTTTAAGTATTCTTGCATAAATTGCCATTCAGTTCAGTGGGACAGTTTACGTAAGAATGGTTTACAGAGCACCATGGTGAATGTAGGCAACAGAATGGAGTTATAAAGACCTGTTTGCAATTTTTTGTAAGTTAAAATGTAAAAGTTAAAGGCAAAACTAACCTCCTTTTTAACACTTCCATTGCCTTATTGTGAATAATTCAAACTCATAAATTGAGTATTGACTATTAGTCTAATAAATATATTTTCTTTCCTCAGAGGAGCTTCGGAAGTTGAGCTGGTCTGGAATTCCACGGCTGTTGCGCCCAATCACATGGAAGCTACTCTCAGTAAGTGGAACAATCTTAGTGCACAGTGCAGTCTTGCTTCAAATGGTCAAGCTCATTAGAGGACTACAACGTACATCCATTACAAGATGAATCAAAGAATACATAATGCATTCTACATAAATACACATTTATAAGTAAATGCTTCCTACTAATGACTTCTAGGAGGACTTGCGCCTTGAAGCTCAGAGGTCCAGTCGAATGAAAACTAATGGTACAACCATTTCAGTGGTTGGGCAAAACCTGAAACAGTGAATTTACAAAACCTTTTACTGTTAGACAGAAATTTGAACCACCTGAGCTGAAACGTATGCACTTGCTTATTTTTGTAACACAAAATGCTCTTTGGAGCATTCTCAAATCATGCTGAGAAGATATGGATCATGCGGTTTCGTCCATTCCAGCTGGAATGCCTGCTGTCATTTAAGCTCTTTCTTTCTTTAACTTTGTGCTCTATAAACAGGGTTCTGAAAGAAAGTGTTTTGCAGAATAAAAGCACATTAATAATGGTAAAATAAAACAGCAAGTGCACTTTAAAAATATCATATAGAAATTAGGGCTGGACGATTAATCAAAAATTAATCGAAACCGAAATTCAGAACCTCTAACCGACGTAATTTTCCCATGTCGGTTATTTCGTTTTTTTAATCCTGTTAATACTTCCCCCTTAAAAGCATACTACCGCGTGTGTAGCCACATGACTCTGCCCCATCCAGTCAGTGGCATAAAAGCAAAAGAGGTGAATGCGGGTTCAACACATAGTGATGGCCTTGCTTCTTCACCAAACTTTGTCAGTTGTATTTGTTTTATGGTTTGGACATTCAAGCGATTAGATGATTGTATGTGTATTATTGTATTGAGCTACCATGTTCGTGATAGGGCTGTACAAAAAAAATTTGAATTTCAAATATTTGTAGAATTTTAAAAAAATCCACATTCGAATGCAAAAATGTTGCATTCAAATTGTAGGTGTCCATTAAGGAGGCAGCTTTAAAGGCCCGCCTCGGGTATACTCAGGGCCGTATTAAGACAGTGTGGGCACTATATCTCAAATGCCCCCCCCCCCCCCCCCCCACACCCTAACTAAAATTATGCATTTTAAATTCTAATATAATTCGAATTTGGATAATATTTAATTGCAAATTCGAATTTAGTTTTTCATCCATTTTGACAGTTCCAGTTCGCACAGCTGCATTGTGGCACGAACATATAAAGAGTGGTAGGGATGCACCGAATATTCGGCCACCGAAAATTTTCGGCAGAAAATGGCCCAAAAGTGCATTTTTTTTGGTTTTCGGCCAAAAGACTTTTATCACCAAAACAACACGGCTGAAATGTTGTGATGACACAAACAGAAAACGCGACCTGCACGCGGCAGCGGTATAAAGTGCATTTGCAGCCTTTGACCGCTGAGTGGCGCTTTAAAGTGTATTTTAGTTGACATTAATTGCTTGTTAGTACATACATTAGTAAAATACACTTTAAAGACCCTAGAAGCAGTTATGAAAATATAATTGTATATATAAAGTGGTACTAAAAAGTCCCACTTAAGTTGTTTAAAAAAAAATCACTCAAAAGTTCAACTTATGGCATTTAATATATCTTTAAAATGCTATACATTTGAAATTAATTACAAATACAATGTACTTAAGTGTTGAAAATAATATATTTAATTAGCAATTGTGTGTTCTTTTAAAGTATATTATTTCCACAATAAGTACACTTTATAAAAGTATACTTAAGCGCACTTCTTATTCACAAGGGTACTTTTTACTCCTAGACATTTATCAGTGTATTCAATCATGATACAATACACTATTGTGTACATGCATGTTTTACATTCCCCTTAAAACTGATTCTCAATACATCTGTAAATACATCCATATTGTATGTACTGTAATTACATCTATAAAAACAATGCCAACACTGCCACTGTTAAACTAGTTTATATATCTATCTATCTATCTATCTATCTATCTATATATATAGACATGACTTCGGTCTGATCAGCAGGTTGTTGTGTTTTGACAGTTCACCATGTGCTCGTTGTCTTTGCGGTTCCCTCCCCATCGTTATCCCAATTACTACTACAGCTGCTGTCACACCTGTGACTTGTTTCTTCCTTAATTCTCCCTCTTTTTAAGTTCCCCTCATGTGTAGTCTGGTGTCCGACCGTTGTGGTGTAATGTGCTACACTTTGTGACCTATATCTAGTCTTGTCGCGTCCTGCTGTGTTTACTTAAGCCGAGTTCAGACTGCACGATTTTCAAAGAAGTCGGGTTACTGTTCACACTGCATGATGGATCGACAACTCTGTCTGGCACGCAAACTATGTTTCACAACCAAACACGTGTGAGATGTGGCAAGGAAACAACACGATATCATGCGTGCAAGACCAGAGTTCTCACGTGAGACTAGGAGTATTAAAAATGGTAGCCTGCAAGAAGCTTGGGATACGAATTGCCTGTTCGCTGATTAGCAGCGGAAAAAAAGAAAAGGATGAAATGGTTGGGGAGACGTGAGGATATTGTGCTTCACTTTCACTTTCAACTTTTCTGACAGCATGATTTTGAATCGCCGACAGTTCCAGATATTTAGCATGCCAAATATCTCACGGCGTCGGCGACTCGCGGCGATTCTCTCAGATCACGTCTTTGTTCATTCACACTGCGTGATTGTCACTCGCGTGAACGAGCACCGATTTGCCTGTGATTTCGGGCATTTGTCGGCGATTTCTCAAAACCTGTTGGCGAGCCAAAAACTGGGCTAAAATCATGCAGTCCTTACTCGGCTTTAGGCTTCAAGTGCAGTTTAGTGTTTTCAGTTCACCTTCTCTTCTGCTTGCTCTCAGCCTCTTGATTCACCAGTCTTCTGTTCTCTAGTTCCTGCCCTGATATCGCCAGAATACTTGGCGCGCCCTACAAGAGACTCTCTGCTTTGAAGTTGCATCAGTATCGACGCTTGGACTCTTTGAGTTGTACTCCCTCTGGCATTGCGTTGGCTCTGACCGAGGACTGTGTGCGCTGGTCTTCATCAACTATCTTGTCTGGTAGTGGGACTGGAGGCTCGTGTTGGATAGCCTACTCATACTCATTATGACATAAAAAACATGCACATCAACCCGATCACTTTATTTAACTTTCATGTTAACACTACAGACAGATTTATCAATCTGAATTCAGTCAGATTTAACCAAAAATGTACATGTAAATGTAGCCTTTGTGTTTTAAGTCAGCACCAAAATATTAAGAAGGATTCTGTCCATGATATGAATTTCCTAACTGCCAAGAAATGACAAACAGAGTGTCTGATTTCCCCATTATATGCTAACAATAGCGCAGACTGTTTGTGTACAAGGTTTTTTTTTTTTTTGCTAAATGTTTAAAGGTCTCTGCCAGGGTTGCAGTGTGTGACAGTCCTCTCTGGAATGCTGTGACTGACAAAAGTCTCTTTTACTGCTGTCACTGCGACTCTGAGATACGCCACCTCTATTCAAGAAATATCTCCACTGCGTGGGTAGGTTTTATTTTACCTCTCTCATGCCTACTACTGGCCTTGAACATGCTGTCTCTGAAGACAACAAACCAACTTCATTAAGTGGGGCACTTTGGGTAACCGAGATGTGTGATTACAAGTCTGGCCACCAAACTGGTGTGGCATTTATGACGCCTTTTTGGCTTTCGTGCTGCCAAGGGTTACTTTCTATATTTGGTTTCCCCACTCTGTATTCTTTTATTCTTCTAATTCTCAGCTTACAAATGAGTTTCCCTTACTGATAGTACACAGTGCCTGAAGTAATGAGACTGTGGCAGTAATTAGAGTAGCACCCTGGTCTATCACAGAGTGTTGACTATTGCCTTGCTGATGTTTAGTATCATACTGTGCAGTTCTCCGGTTGGAAAAGTCTTAGATATTTTAAAATGGGGATCTAGAAGTCCCACTAATTGAAGCCATGCCGAAGAACTGTTACCAAACCTTTCCGAGTTAGTGCTGAGGTCAAAAGTTGCATGCTGTCATTTATGAGCACAATGTTGCTTTGAGTTGGTGGTAGTAGTAGTCTGGCCTCTTAATGTCTGGGCTGGATACAACACTGTTTATTACTACTTGTTTTTATCTACATGGAACAATGCCAGACTACTTTTGCTGGCAGGAAAGTGAACACGTCCACACCCTGAGACTACTGTGTATGGCTTCTCCAGAACACAGACTTTTTTAAACCCATAAATACAAGTTTGAGAACCAACACATCCCATGTGTTTGGTGCCACATTTTTTCAATTATGTCATCTCTTTATGATTGTGTACTCATAATTGTTCATCATTGTGATTTGGAAGTGAAATTGTTAGCATTGTCTTCATACTTAGATTGGAATGTGGGCTGCCTTTTGGCTTATTTTCTTGCTCGAAGGCTGTTATGCAGTGGGATACAGTCGCCTTGTGTGAGAGGACTGTTTGTAGGACCTTAGAAAAACAGGGTGCGGGAAATAATAACAAGACTACATCCTCCTGTTTGAGAATGTGAACCTTTATTTCTACGACAGAATGAAAATAGTGAATCTTTTTTTGCTTCTAGACAAGGCATGTGAAATTCTGGCCATTCTCCCCAATTAAAATTCAAGAAGCAAACTTATAAGTGGATTTAGTTGACAGTATTTTCCCTTGAGAAGTGGAAGAGAGATGTGGGTGTGTAAATGTGAGAAAAAGGGTGAGAGAGAGAGAGCTAGACAGGCATGTAGGAAGCATTAACAGGATACTCTATCAACATGATGAGACATGACCAGCCACACAAGGGCTGAATTACATTGAAAGCCTGCACCTGAGTGTCCATGTACTCCAGTCGGACTAGATTCACTAGGAGATACTTACTGAATAATACAGAGACTTACTGAGAGATACAGTGCCAATGGCATTGAGCTGCATCAAAAAACCCTGGTACTGACAGCTCTGTTGACAAGTTGACATGTCCTATGGTATTACATTTTAAATGAGGTCCTCTTCATCAATCTGTAGTAAAGCCGTAGTTATAATTATAAGTTATGTTTATGGGGAAGGGGTTCCGTGTAGAGTTTTCTTTAGAAAACGCACACAATAGATGTGTCGCAGTGATAGCTGTATACAGTATGGTGGTATTTGAACTGGGTGCAGTTCTGCCACATCATCTACTATTAGAACATAGTGCAGGATGCTCATATGTTTAAGAGAAAAACCTGCAAGATTGGTTTTATTTTATTATTATTAAATCATCTGAATAAAAGAAAAAAGGCAAGAATCTTGTTAAGACTACAATAGCTCTTATCACAAATGTTTTATGATAAATTTACTTTTAAAATGCCAAGTGTTATACATCTCTGTATTGTGTTACTTATGCATTTGTATGCAGATAATGGGAAGAAAACCTATCCCTGAACACCTATGAGTTTGGTTTCAGTGACCAGATCACAGTGCCACAATTGTACAATGTGTCTCAATCAGTTTATCTGCTTAAACCTCTGATTTCAGATCTGTCTTCATCCAGACATCAACAGATGTTCAGATACAAGTCCCTCGATGTATATATGAATACTGGAGAAAATATATTTTGCTATTCTGTTTCACTATGACTTTAACTATGTGGTTAATGTATTTTCACCACAAATTGTAATACATAATGTAACATTAACATATTTCCATATACAGCAATTGATATTATATATTCTAATGCAGAATGTTTTGTTTTGCTTGTTTTATCTTGTTTCCTGTTTAAACCATATTTAGTGGTGCTTCATTTGGAAATCACATATGATCTAAATTTTTTTAACATCCATTGTAGTTCATTTGCATCTTTACGGTCACAGCAGTAGTCAGCTTCACTAAAACTGAATTTAGTTGAAGCTGTTATTTACCAGAGTTAAACTCTGACTGTGTTATTTACAAAACTCACTGTAAATCCTGCAGTCATCAATTTAGCTGGCAAAATGTGAACACCAACCAAAACCCAAAAGAGGGATCTTTGAAAGCTACACTAAATAGCAAAACATCTGAGTATTGATGTTGAGTCTTTGACTGGAAGTTGGTGAAGTGGTAAACACGAGAGCTAATTGCTGATGGCTCATGATGGGCTAATTGTAGATGTCAGTTGGCAAACATGCTAACCAGATGACCAAACATTAAACCTGGCCCAGATTTCTATATGTAATACATAATAGCTCTATAAATGGACATTCCTCCCAGAGATTTTGTTCTTGCTCAGCATCCTCCAATGAGATTTGAAGGTAGTATATAATGGCAAGGCATTCCTGTATGTGTGACCATGTTTTCAACACAACTTGTATACTCCAGGTATTTATAGTCATCTACAGAGCCCATATTGTGGACTAGCCTCCATATGCTGTGGTGTCCATGTGGTCCCCCTGTGGTTTTCATAGACCCACCATGAACATTTTCACTCGGCCCTAGGCCAGAGCAGCGAGCATGTTTGACTCCCTTATATATTTTAGCATGAGCTCCATATTGTGTAAAGAACTGGCATCTGCTTTCAGTGTTTCAGACACTTCAGGGTGTGTGTACATGTGTATGATGAAAGATTTATTGTGCATTACATCAATGATTGAGCATTAGCTGACAAAGAAACATTCTCCTAATCATAAAATATCTCAGGCTACCAACTCTTGCCCAGATGTGGGCCAAATGCATGGCGTTTGATGCAACACAGTTGGCTTTGTGTGATAAGACAGACTTGGAGTCTATGGCGCCTCATCATGACTGCCGTAAAGCTCTGTCACGACGACCCAAAACAGCTGTGTGACAGAACAGATGTCCCCTGTGCAATTTCCTGGACTTTGTCCACTGCTTGAAGTTTTCTACAGGAGCTTGAGAAATATCAATGCCATTCCACTGTGATCTACACATCATCATTACAGCAATGATGCAGCAACTCCAGTTTGATGAGGTTTCTTGAGGACATGCATGTAGATATAGACAAACTTTATGCGACATGGAAAATCCTTCCTAATGTCTGTAGACTTTTAAACGGGGTGAAATATAAGAAACAATAATAGTGTCCTTTTTCAGTTGGTGAGGTTTGAATTTGTACATTTTGTTTCTGAGAGGAAAAAAATATGAATATAAAATATGAAAATTATATAATGGCTGACCAATAAATGAAGAAATACAGAAACAAACCAACAAAAAATAAATACAGATATTTGTGCATAAATAGTTCCATATATATATATATATATATATATATATTTTTTTTTTTTTTTTTTTTTTTGTGCAAGTACAAATGCAAATAATAAATACACCCATAAATGCAATAATAATTTAAAACACTAATAAATGCCTGAGGAAATGTTTTGTAGTTCCCAATGAATTGTTTTAAAAAAGACAAGAATTTATTGTAAACACAGCCTATTATACAGACAAAAACACTGGTGTGCCCTTCCTCCAGGATGTTAAATAAAGCCAGCCAATCAAATTAGAGGTTATGAGCAAAGAATCTTTCCAGAAGAAAGAACTTCTAGGACTGGAACGGATGCAAATCAACTGCAGGTAATGCTATGAATGCACTAGCCAATCTGGAGAGTTATTACACTAATGAGAAGACAATTATCACTCTTGAAGTCTTTCTTGCATCTGATAAATCCCACATATTCAAGATTTCTGTTCATAATCGAAATCAGTACCTGAGCTAAAAAAAAAAAAATATTTTTATTTTTTGATGAAACACCTGCTCAGTTGGCTATATTTGGAGTTTACAATGAAATAAAAGCTGTTTTAGGCTTAGACAATTTGCAACAGGTAAGATTCAGTTTGTCACTCCTCTTCTTCTCTTTAATTTGTATGATAGGCTATATGCAAACTTTGATTTGTAATAAAACTGAGAGTGTTCAAATAATTATTAATTAGCTTTCATAATAAATATATATGTATAAATCTCTCTCTCTCTCTCTAAAGTTCTAAATGAGCTGCAAATTGGATGATGAGTTAAAATGTATGGCTCATAATAACTGAGACATGCCGATGTTCTGTTCAGCAAGACTGACTCTGATATGGAGAGTTTTGGTCGTGACCCTGATGACTGTTCACACAGCTGTGCGTGTGTTTAGGGTGGGACTGAAGGAGGCAGTAACTTTCCCCTCCAGCATCACACACACACACACACACACACACACTGTCAGGTCGAGCGAAACTCTAGTTTCAAAGCGTCTCTGCGCGTCAACCGAGCTGCTCTGAAGGTAAGATCTCCTCTCATTTCACACACTTTCATCTGGTTTCGGGGAGGGAAAAAAAGCAAAAACTTTCAGTTTATATTGAATTACCTGCAGCCTTGTGGTTCAGTTTTTGGTTTCTCCGCCTATTAAAACGTTCCCCTGAGTAATTGTAGAGACAGACAGATGCGCGCTTTAATGCGCGGAGAGCCAGTGATGTACAGGGTTCAGAAGCTGTACTGCAGAAGCTGGGAAGAGCACTTCTTCTGTCTACAGCAGCAGTATGTGAGGAATCGCTGTGAGCTTGATCAGGCTTGTTGTATTGAGTGAATGATGCGTGTCCGTGTGTGGAGATGTGAAGGCAAACTCTGTAGAGACATGTTCTCAGGATTCTGCTGAGGTTCTCCTGCTGTTCTTTGTTCCTCTGTCTATATAACTGTCTATATATGTGTCAACCTTCATTATTCCCGTGTACACAGTAGCAATACAGCATGTATACATTTATACAGTGTCTGAGCTGTGACTTAAGAGCTGTAATGCTAATGTAGGCAGGTGTTGCAGGTTTAAATCCAGCCACAATTTCCTGTCCATTTACTCCATATACAAAGTGTACATCGCATTCCTTCAATTGGTTCAATTTGGCAAACAATCAAGTGTGTTTAGTTTAACTCTACATTGGATATTTAAAGACATAGACAAACTATGAAGAGGTCATACATGCTATGATAGTTAATTACTGAAAAGTTGATTAATTATTATTATTATTTTTTTTTTGCTGACCTGTGGTCTTCCTCAATCAAATGCTGTCAACAAGAATGGCCCTCGCCCAATTTTGACTTGACACCCATAAGCAGTAGTAGTGACTAAACAACTAAACAAGTGTGCATCATCCTGCAGCATTTGTGCTCCAGACTATGTAATTGTATGTAATAAACTATGTAGTTGTATGTAGTTGCCCAAAAGAAAGTTAGGTACAATGTACTTGTTCATGTTCATGTTGTACTGTAAAACACTTGTTCTTCTTTTGAGGTGGGATACGGTTAAGCTGGGGCCAGGTGTGGTGGTGAAGGTGTAGGGATACAGTCAATTGTCAAAGTAATTAAAATGTAATCACAAAAATGTATTACGGACATAAGGTCTAAAAATGTATGTACAAAATAATTCCATTGAATCAAAAGATTAATTTAAATTCTAATACATAGTACTCTACTTATTACACTTTAAGTTCACGTAAGGTTCTTTGTGCTTAGCTGAATGAGTTTGCTTGAAAGTAAATCAGTAAAATGAGGATTATGGGATTTTAACCTGTTTCTTAGACCAGCACATGATTGTTCAGGAGATTTATCAGCTCAAGGTACCGGCTGACCCTGATCTGAAAATAAGCTGTGTTCAGTCTTGTGATTCAGAAAATTTTACTTTCTTTTCTTAATTGTGGTGGTGGAGTTCAGCTACACAAGCTTTCATATTGATATTCATATAATTTGGATGTTTAGTTATCGATGTCCTTCGGTCTGAGACACTGGGATAGACTCCAGCATCCCTGGGACCCTACAGAGGACAGCAGCTTTGGAGAACAGCGTGATGGATGGATGAATAATGTGTATAGCTTCCTTTGATGAAAAACAGCCCTGATGCTTGAATGTGTCTCAGCTTTTCTTTCATTTGTGGACTCCATGTGGCCATTGGTTTGGACTGTGTGCTCATTCTGGGCTTTAAGAAGAATCGAAGCTCATTGATCTCAAAATTCCTCGCTAATCCGGGTGTTATTATTACACTGAATTATTATAGCGGCAGAAAAAAGAAAACTATAAGTGCTGAAGCCCCTATGGGGGTAAAACACAATATGAAACGTGTATGAAACATGAGTTCAATTTGAGTTCAACATGTTCCTAAATCACAGGTTACAGTCAGGTATGTCATTGTGGCGTTTATTGAGACAGACTTTGCCTGTTTTGGGCCCAGAAAGGCCTTTGGGTGTTAGTGGGAGGGTGCATCTGAAGTTGTTATGGCAAATTCCATGATTTCCTACAAATGTTACCTCAAGAAGCAGAGAAATATACAGTGGAAGCCTCATTTATACTGGTGTATACTGTATATGAAGGTACCAGCTCATCTTTATCAGTTCTCAGCTGGTTGTGCTGGTTCAAGCAGGGGCTTTGAGCAGGGTAAACATAACAAGAGGTGCGTTTCATTCAACTGTAAGTAGACTGCAAAGTGGACTTTACATGGTTTTCCACCATTTACATTGAGAATCCATTCCGAATGGAGCCAACATGTTCAGTTCGAATGGCACTGCAAAGGGCATAGGGAATAAGGGAACATCGGTACATCACTTCACAGGAAGTGGAGAGGTAAAATCATTGTCACTGTCATTGCGCACCGCTTTACAAAATCAATTTTCAGAATTAATGATGGAGCAGTTGTCCTCGGGTCTCCTGAAGAGGACACTTTACATTGTGATGTACTTTCGTCACAAAAAAAAGAAATTAGAGAGATATGTTACAGCCCACAACCCAGTCCTCAGCAGACAATAAGTAGCTCAGCATTTTTTCCACATATCTGTCCTGTCAGTTACAGTATGGTTTGAAATACATCAATGGCTTTTAGTAAATCAGGCCTGTAGCTCTGGCAGTGGGGCCTGCAGATGGGATAGTTCAGAGATATTGTGTTGGTACCAGCAATCTGGACGCTGCCTCTAATGATGAGACAAGAAATGACTGATCTGCTGTGCTAGCTTTCATTTTGCAGTGGTTAGTCTTTGTTACCCTGAAGTGAGTGTGTGTTGAGCAATTGTGAGCTGCAAGACGTCCAGAAAGCATCATAAAACCAGGGTTTACGCAGGGCTGCCATTAAGAAACCAGTTGTATCCAGGACCAGTGCACAAAAATACACAAAGAATGGAGCACAAAATCTGGATCCCTGAAATAAGGAATTTAAAATAACATGGTCTGATGAGTTATCTTTCATTATATTTCCTGTAAACTTGACTGGGTTGGAGGTTTGTACAAGTCAGTCGATATGGTCTTAACGTGCTAGTCTCGTGTGTCTGTAAAGTTGTCAATGCTTTTTATTCTGTATGTTTACAGGAAGAAATACAGAGGTTTAAGAGACCCTTTGACCAGATTTACACTCCTGCTGTGGAGCTCAAGATGAGTAAAGCAACTCTCACTGCTGTCTTTATTGGTAGGTTTGTATGTTTTTTTTTTTTCAATATGCATTTGCTTATTCTTCACTAAATTAACTTTGGATGAACAGACATCCTTGATTATTAATGACAGTCTGGCTGACTAACACACTCAGCTTTCTTCAAGCTATCATGTCTGGTATCATTTCTCACTAGGATGATACTGGAATGCTGTTTCTTTACCACTGCAGGTTGGGACTAAATGTTTAGCAGTAAGACTGATATTATTCTTGTATATATTTATTTAAAGACTAACCAGATTGTATTTAAATATGTCATTTATTGGTTTCAATTATAGTTGCTTTTATTGTTGAAATTCATGGACATGCCCAAACTTAGAAAAAAGGGATTATGGCAAATTTTGGTTAAAAAAACAATGCACATTGTTTTTTTGAAAGAGAGAGGGGTGGGGGGAGAAAACACACCTTCCATAGAGAATTTAGTGAAGAAACTGTGGAAATGTTTTTTGTTTGTTTGTGTTTTTGTCCTATTGTTAGTCATATTTTTTGTATGATCAGTGCCTTTGTTGGTTTTGGTTCATTTGCTGTTGTATGGACTTTGAAATAAGTGAAATTCATTGGTGATGTTATGACTACCTCATAGCTGTGCATTTACCGACAAATAATTGCACACCTTGGAACGTTCATCAGCCAATCAGAATCAAGAATTCAACAAACTATAGATGGCAGCTTGCTCCATATATTCCGTTTAGTAACAGTTCAGTGGGTGTGCAGCAGTCACAGTAATTGGACAGCCTACATTTGAGTTTAAATCACATGTTAAAAAAGTGTTCATTTTAGAGATGTACGGCCCTTGCACATGTTTGCAATTTTACTGCTGCCTTGAGTTCTTGCACTACTCTAGGAATAGCCTTATTGCAACTGTGGAATAGGTTGTCTCGTTATTTGCATTTGTATTATGTTCTGTATGATCTACTGTATGTTCCTAGTATTTCTACTGACTTCCAGTGGAGCAAAGCCAAATGGAAAGAACAAAAAGCCAAAACAAGGTAGCTGTAATTAATCTATTGATAATATGCATGTTTGAGACATTTGCTACCACATTATGTTCTTCTGACATTGCCTCTGCTTTTCCAGCTGTGCCAGCAATAGAATGTGATATGCGGGCTGGGAAGATCATTCTCCCAGAGTTTATTGTCAAGTGTCCAGCTAACTGCAGGGAGACCAAGGAGAAAGTGTATGGGACAGGTGTATTTGCCTCCATATCCAGTATCTGCAATGCTGCCATTCACAGGTGAGCTCAAAAAGTTTGTTCACCTGCTGTTACTGTATGATCAGTAGGACAAATGAAAATATTATGCAAAAGCTAGAGCTCTCTTAATGAAATCACAAGTTGCTAATCTAATTGTTGTCAGTGGTGTCATCACTAACTCTGGAGGAAAGGTAATTGTGATGAAGATGGCAGGACAGACGATCTACAAGGGTAGCTTTGCCAACGGTGTCCGCTCTCTGTCCTTACCCAACTGGAGAGAATCCTTTTCTGTCTCAGGTAGTGTAGACCTTACTCTGAACACATACTGTTGGAAAACACCTATATGTATCGGCAAACAGGCTCTGTATATATATATATATATATATATATATATATATATATATATATATATATAATAGCTGCCAGCCACCGCCAGCATTTTTTATAATTTTCACTAAAATTTCAAGGCCACCAGAATATTTTGTTGGATGAATATCTGAACATGTAATACATCAAAATAAAGAACAGAGCCTCTACTTAAAAAAAAAAAAAAAGAAACTAGCTTTTTTTCTAGCTTCAAGATTTCCTTTTTTATCAACAATTTGTATTTAAAAAAGAAATCTACATTCTGAGCAAAAAAAGAAAATCTGGATCATATTCAGTATGATGATCAAAGCAAAGATGCAGTAGCTTGCATCAGCACCCCCAGAGCTTGCACGGTCCTTTAACCACATCCTGGATCGCCATTTCACTCTCTAACTTTAGACACTTTTCATTTATATGTGGCTTATTGTTGATGATTACATTATTTTTCATATGCATTGTCATTGTCTTCCTCACCTGTGTTTTTGATTGAGAGATTCTGGACTCATTGAGGAGCTGCGTAATAGCGCCCCCGAGTTTTCTGTTCTGGTTTTGGTGGGGAAGCGTTGTATTATAAATAACTGATGTGGGCCGGATTTGGGCCAATGTTGCTGTCTCATTTACCAAAGCATGTCACAAAATGAATAATTTTAATTTAATTTAATTTAATTTATTTTATTTTATTTAATGAATAGTAATATAAAAGGCAATAATATGAAATATTAAGATTCTGTATTCTCAGACAGCAATATAGTGTTGGCCCAGATCCGGCCCACACTGGGTTGGGTCTGGGCTATATAAAGCTCAGGTGTGGCTCAGATTGGGTGATTCTGGTTTACTTAAGGCTGAGAATTGGTACCAATAATAAATCCTGTTTTGGCCCAGTTCAGGGTGATTAACTGGCTGAGATTCGGGCCGGATATGGCCCATGTGTGGCCCTAGTCCTTAATCCAGGTCTGGGCCACTTCAGGGTCGTCGTTCTTTGCGGTACTTGGGCCGAGGGAAAAGTGATTGTGTGGCCCGGATCTGGGCCAGAAGACATTTTCTATGTGGGTGGATACTAAAATGAATTGGATTCATGACTTTTGGTTCTGTGTGTCAGTGGGTAAACCAAAGAATGGGGTGACCTACCCATCCACTCTGGTCTTTGTATCCTCAAGACACACCACAGTGAAAACAGGTAAGCGGTTTTATCTGGCTAGTAATACTCATATGTGTGTTGTTATGTCATTAAACCTTTCCTCTAACTAAAACAGCAATGCTTTGTACTAACAATGCCAGGATCATGGGTTTGATTTCCAGGGAATGTATAATAACTGAGCAAGGGCTGACTTAACCAATAAGCGAGGTAAGTGAAATAGTGTGCCATTCTCCTCTGGTCAGTTGGGATCTGTCTCTGGGGCCCATGTCTCGTTGACATGGCCTCTGCTGACATTCAGGGATGTCGTTAAAGAGCATATAGTTTTTTGTGTAGGGGCCCCATACCTGAAATTTGCTTAGGGCACCCAAACCACTAAGTCCACCCATGTAGCTGAGCAGAAGGCAAGATCCAGCTAATGTGAGATTTTACCAGGGACAAACTTCAATCTTAAATGAAAAAAAAAAAATTGAATGTATACTTAAGGATCTCTATCTGACAAACACTGTGATTAAAGCCACACACAGCAGGGCCTAACATAGTGTGGATCCATGTTCAGAATCCTCTGGTAAACCAGTAGCAGTTCATCATCTATTCACATTTCCTTGATCCCAAGGTGATCCCAAAGACCTGACGTACTCCACAGCGTCGCCTGTGACTGAGGCTCTAGAGGCGGAGCCGAGCTCTACTGCAGCTCCGCCCACAACCACTCATGTGACCACACCCATCACCACATCAGCCAAGCCACGGGTCACCACCGTTCATAAAGTCCGTGAGGCAGGTGAGCTAGTCTTTAACACATCTGAATAAATCTTAATTGAATGAATCAGTTTATTACAGTAAATTCAATGTAATGCTGTTATTCATTTGTTCTTGGGTCAGTTTTTCAGTACCCTATAGAAATGAGCATCCTGTCTGGACGATATGGAGCAGGTTCCCTCTCTATCCATCCTCTTTCCTTTCTCTGTTTTTAAAGCAACCTCTTTCTTTCTGATCTAGGCAGCAGTCACCCGTATTTCAGCTCTGTTGCACGTAAGTCAAGCATGTTGAATCTCCCTCACGTGGCACTTCTTGTGGCTGCTGTCATATAATTTTATTCAGGCCTTCTGGGTGTGTTTTTAGTGGTTTACAGAACTAATGGTCCCTTGCAGTGTTCCTTTGGTTCTTTGTTTTCGTAGCAACCGCCTGTTGTCTTTTGGGGTGTAGATGGTGTTGGCCCATGAAAAGTCGGAATGAAACAACATTTCACTTAAAAGATATGAAGTTTTTTTTTTTAGTTACAAAGATATTAAATGAAATTTCTTCTTTGGAGCACCAGCTGTTTCAAAAGCAGAATTTATTACTATACTTTGATGAAGTTTTATGATATTTTTCTTTAGACTTACATGCACTGATGAGTCCTGCTTAGTAAGACCAGAATTTAAAGTTTTTGTAACAGTAAAAAAACAAAAAAAAACAACCGAGATTATATCAGCGCTTCAATATTTGTTTTCTCTAAATACTGCATGTAGGACAGTCCCAGAGCGCCCAAGGAAAGGGTCCTGCGCAAGGTACAGTATGTTCTACTTTGACACTGTCTGTAGTCCTCACTTCCTCTGTCAGTAACACAAGCCCTAAACTCTAACCATAACATTTGTCTAAAGCATTTAGAGGCAGCTCCATCTATGCCAATAGGTTTTCACCCCGCACAAACACAGGTAAACCAAACTCACATTACTCTGACTGTATGTCCTGTCTTGTGATGCTTACCTGTTGTCTTTACGTTTCTTTGTACTCTAGGAACAGGTATATTGTTAAGTATTTTGATATATTGCTGTTGATTGTTTGTGTCCTGAGCTACATGAGTTTTGATCTCACTTGCTGTTTTCCTCTAATATTCCTAGCTATCTGTTTCTTGTATAGGTATGTCTCTTTAATCCGAATATGTAACTGTTCCAAAATCTGAATATGTGCTCTTTTGTATGTCAATGTCTAACAGTTTATGCAAAATATACAGTATGAGACTCTTCCTGCAATCAATCTATTTCCTCACCATGATCATTGAAACATAAAAATCGGCTCACAATTTAATTTAAGTTTTGTATGCTTTTCCTGCAAAATAAAAAGCCTATTACCATCTGAGCTAAGTTTGATGAAATTATCTGAACACACTGACTTGACCTCTTCACATGGCTTGTTCCTCGCATTACCTACAAAAAAACCTCTGTTTTGGAAATTAGTGTATCCTCAGTGTGTCTGTTGGTGACAATATTATTCCTGTTTTGCACAATTAATAGTTAAAGACAAGGAGCACTTTACAGCTTTCCCCAAAAACAGTACAAGTTGTTTTGCATACAGTATTTTACAGGCACAGTCCTTGGTATATCACACTGATAGATCAGCTCAGACTTTCTATTGCTAATTTAGATGTATTGTGTTGTATTGTGTGCTTTACATGTGGCTTGTCTTGAATGTGTTTGCATTTTTACGGCAGGTGTGCACAGACAAGAGACGAGCACCACGATCAGAAGACAGCTGCATGCTTCCTCAGCTTCAGGTTCGCATGACTCATTCATTCAATTCAGACATCACTCAGTAGCAGCTGCGATGCAGGCATGAACTCTTGCTTTCTTCTCTCTTGGATATTTTTACATCTGTTTCACATTGTTAAGCAGCTTTGAGTCGGGTGCAGCCACAGTCTGAGAGGAAGCAGCACACGGCACAGTCTAATCCCGGTAAGTATCTGCAGATGCCGTCTATTTGCATGTGTGTGTCTTTGCATGTGTGCTGATACACATCAAACAACACAAATGACAGTCCAATGCTCTTATTGCATCAGAGGGATCAGGTAAAGCTTTGTCTGAAATTAGCACCTTTAGACACAGCAAGGCTTTAGCCAAGCAAGTAAACATGCTCAAATTATACTTGACAGTAAATAAATATTAATATTAATCTCGGTTATATTTACTAACGAACTTGGTCCTTTGTACTAATTTGACTGCGGATTCGTTTACAAATAGGGCACAATTCAACACAGGATTTTCAGAAAGATTGAAAATTAAAAATGATGCTGTGCGACTATCTGACAGTAATGTTGCAACACACGTGTGAGTAACAATTGCTTTACTGTTATTACAGATCATTTGATATGTAATGAGAATGTATGCATTCATCTGTGTAGGATGTAGACTGTCCATCATACTCAACTGTTAGCCAATCACAGCAGTGGGCGTTTTCTTCCGAGTCGATCATCAGCCACATCTATTCAAACAGAGCATTCTGGAGAGGGGGTCAAAAACAGTACAAAAAAAATGCGTATTGCTTCTAACTTACTATGTTTTTTGATAAAACATTTAAAAAGCTTGATTATTAGTGGATCTCAGAGAATGATACAAAATAAAAAAGCAGAGGCAATTCTGACCTCTTTAAGGTATGAACGAGGCTCATATGCTCCTCACAGATTCTTGAAACTTATCTCAGAAACAAAATACGCATTGCTTTTATACAACAGTTCAATAAACAGGAAATTGTTTAAATAGTTTTTATGCACAATATTGCCACTTACTTTGTCTAGTTATGCTCCACTTGCCAATTAAACCAATATTGTCAAAGTCAAGTTGAATCGACACCTGTGTCTCTAAGCAACATATGACATCAAGTCACCTTTATTTATGATGCTGTTTGTACAATACACATTGTGTCAAAGCAGCTTTACAGTTTTAAACAGAAAAATAGTCGATAATGCAAGAGGGCAATACACACAGTTAAGGATGTTAGTTTATTTAAATGATTCTATGTTTTTGAACAAATGGGTTAAGTGAATGATTCATTGACTGGTTATATATATATATATATAGGTTCATCTCAATGAATTAGAATGTTGTGGAGAAGTTCATTTATTTCAGTAATTCAACTCAAATTGTGAAACTTTTGTATTAAATAAATTCAATGCACACAGAAAGTAGTTTAAGTCTTTGGTTCTTTTAATTGTGATGATTTTGGCTCACATTTAGCAAAAACTCACAAATCTCAACTAATTAAAATACTTAATAAAACCAATAAAAAAATGTTTTACTGAGTTGTTGGCCTTCTGGAAAGTATGTTCATTTACTGTACATGTACTCCATACTCGGTAGGGGCTCCTTTTGCTTTAATTACTGCCTCAGTTCAGCGTGTCATGGAGGTGATCAGTTTGTGGCACTGCTGAGGTGGTCTGGAAGCCCAGGTTTCTTTGACAGTGGCCTTCAGCTCATCTGCATTGTTTGGTCTCTTGTTTCTCATCTTCCTCTTGACAATACTCCATAGATTCTCTCTGGGGTTCAGGTCTGGTGAGTTTGTTGGCCAGTCAAGCACAACACCATGGTGATTCAACCAACTCGTGGTGCTTTTGGCAGTGTGGGCAGGTGCCAAATCCTGCTGGAAAATGAAATCAGCATCTTCAGAAAGCTGGTCAGCAGAAGGAAGCATGAAGTGCTCCAAAATTTCTTGCTAAACGGGTGCAGTGACTTTGGTTTTCAAAAAACACAATGGACCAACACCAGCAGATGACATTGCACCCCAAATCATCACAGACTCAACACTGGACTTCAAGAAACTTGGGCTATGAGCTTCTCCACCCTTCCTCCAGACTCTAGGACCTTGGTTTCCAAATGAAATACAAAACTTGCTCTCATCTGAAAAGAGGACTTTGGAGCACTGGGCAACAGTCCAGTTCTTCTTTTTCTTAGCCCAGGTAAGACGCCTCTGACGTTGTCTGTGGTTCAGTAAATCTCTTGACACGTCTGTGTGTGGTGGCTCTTGATGCCTTGACCCCAGCCTCAGTCCATTCCTTGTGAAGTTCACTCAAATTCTTAAATCCAGTTTGCTTGACAATCCTCATAAGGCTGGGGTTCTCTCGGTTGGTTGTGCATCTTTTTCTTCCACACTTTTTCCATCCAATCAACTTTCTCTTAACATGCTTGGATACAGCACTCTGTGAGCAGCCAGCTTCTTTGGCAATGAATGTTTGTGGGTTACTCTCCTTGTGAAGGGTGTCAATGATAGTCTTCTGGAGAACTGTCTTCCCCATGATTGTGTAGCCTAGTGACCCAAACTGAGAGACTATTTTGAAGGCTCAAAACCTTTGCAGGTGTTTTGAGTTGATTAGCTGATTAGCATGTCATCATATTCTAATTTGTTGAGATGCATCTGTATATATATATATATATATATATATATATATACACACACACACACACACACAAACGTTTGAACTCGATATAAAATTTAACTTTTATTTTAATTAGATAGCAGATAGCAAAATATGAAAATAAAGAAAATGGCTAATTCCATTGATGCCTGTGTGATATGCAAAGTGATTATTTGATCAGAACTGTCTAACGAGTTGACATCATAGTTGACATGACAGAACACATAATCAGTAAATGATCTCTAAACCTCTAAACATGATTAACAGATTAATATACATGTACAATATTTCCTTGCTATATAAACCTCTAAAAAGTCCATTTGATGTCTTGAAGTAATAGTTTTTCAATCTCCGTATCTAGCATTTGCAAGAAGAGATTGGCCGCACCCTGCGTACGCACGACCTGATTGGTTCTCTGGCACCAGAAGACCAACAGGTATCATAATCATTATGCAGGTTTCATCATCCTGTTCGAAAACATAACCCTCCATGCAAGGAGCAATAAACAAGACATAAACATAGATTAAATATCCTTTTAAATTCCAATTGAATTTCCATAAACACTTCATAATTCATGCTAATCTAAATCTGACATGAGGCCCAACCATCACTTTCTGTTCAGATAGTAGCCCCTCTGTGCCAAACACAGACTATAAACGGAGCAGGATGAGTACTGGTGACCCCACAGGTAAGGATGTCATACACTGATATATATATATATAAAACACATTAATCTGAATTATGCCTTCATGGTGCACATGTCTGTTTTTGATATCACCATAGCTTCATATCAGTGTGCACAGGTTCCTACCATATCTGCTACTCGTTTTCACACTGCGTTTACTTCCTTCATGTGGTTTAAATAGGCCATGCCGCTAGCTTTCAAGTTAGTTTTAAAAGTCTGTGCCAATGTGCGACCCATATGATATCAAAAACATTCAGAGCAGCATGCATTTCTGCTGGAGCTATATGACTAACTTCATCATTCATGTCTGAGAAAAGGTGGTAAGCTACAAGTGTTGTACTCCTCCTTACAGCTTTTGATTGTTTGGCTTTTTTTTTTTTTTTTACACACATGGGCATTATGGGTATATTTTCCATAATGCACTATGCTGAATTAATGTTCCTGCAAATGCTGCCTCTGTTCTGCAGCTCTTGACCCAAGGCCTGATAACACAGAGTATGAGCACTGGCTGTATAACTTTGGACAGTATTGTAAGTATTCTCGTTTTATTTTGGAATAATACATGTATGCCAAAAAGTCTATGCAATGAGTATATGTTATACATGTGTAGCAGCACATGTTCCATATGAACATGGCTATCTCTGAGGGTTTCCAGTTGAAATAACATTGTAACCTAGCTTAAACTGCTTCGCTGGTCTTAGCTGGTTTAAGCTGGTCTCCCAACATAGTCAAGATGGTCTGGTCTAATTGGTCTCTTAATTGGTGGGAAGCTTCCATTAAGTGTGTAATGGCAGTGAGAAGTGTGTGGACTGCACACTCTATGTAACTACAACATCTGTCCCCGTGTCTGGATTCCAAAGAGTCTTTGTTGGGAGCATCAGCCATGCTGTTAATGCTGCTGAACTCTGTACCACAGAGTCAGATGATATTTGAATTCTCTAGCAAAAAAACTGCCCCTGTCCCTGCCTGGTCCAAATTTCCTTTCAAAAAGATTTAGCTAGGTAGCTTTTTTAATTAAGTTAGATTATTTATGTTATTTTTTGCTAATAATACATGCATTAGTATAGTGCTGCATGTACCAAAAAGGGTATCTGTACTCATCTAGTTACTGCTATAATACAAATTATGCCTGGATTAATGAAATTTGCCAGCCCGCCAGCTTTACTGCATATTTATTCAAAAGATCAGACGTCATGGCTGTGAAATGGGAGTTGTGGGCACAGCTCCGGTGAGTATGTTACTGGTTGTGTAACTGTAGTGAGGACCATCACTGTGAGCCACTGTGTCTTTGTAAAACTGGAGGCCTGATTCATGTTAACATGATTTCTGTTTTCAGCTCCTGCGCCAGAAGAACACAAGCCTCCATCTAAGACGAGCCCCACCAGAGGTGTGTCAAAGACACAAGCACATTTGTATTTTAAAGCACACAGTTTACTCGCAGTGCACAATATTGATATATAGTGACACTATGACCGAATACAGGATTTTTAATTTATTTGATTATAATATTTTTTTTTTTTATGATTTCATGATGTATATTAATTAGTCTGGGATTACAGTCACAGAGTCGCTTACTGGGTCAAACCCGTTAGAGTCAGGTGAGACATCTAACTAACTCATTTGAGTTCATTTGAAAATGTGAAAATATGAACATTTTTGCAAAACTCTAAAACATACCTATACATACAATTCATTGCATTTTCTCATTGAAATGAACGCTAGTAGCAGTAAAACACCAACACTTTCTTCTGATTCTTCTTCGCCTGTGTTTGATCCAGAGATTTAGCACTCTTTCAGAAAATGTGTAATAGCGCCTCCTATCATAAAATGGTGAAAGCACAGAAAGCTGGAAAATTATTTCAATGGCTGGGAAAGAGTTAATTAAGACCTATTTTCCAGTGGTCGTTTATCTGTGTCAGATAGAACTGAACATGTCTTTATTTCCACTCACTGGACATTTCACTGAACATGCCAAACGTGTAAGAAGCAACAAAATATAATTTTGCAGAAAATATTTTTCTAATGGGCATGGGTTGCTTTATTACATTTTTATGACATGTTTTACAATCAAAAGTGACTTGATAAGCCATACAAATAGTTATTTAAAACATTATAGATAAGTTTTATGATTTTCCTAACATGTAATTGGGTTATACTTTATTTTGATGGTCCACTTTAGACATTCTACTAACTATAAGTAACTTTGCAACTACATGTCAACTACTTCTCATGGATTCACAACAACATGTGTACTAACTTTCAGATTAGACTGTTAGGTTTAGGTTTAGGGTTAGACAAATAAGTTGACATACTTGCAAAGTTTCTCATAGTCAGTATATGGTATGTTGTGAACCCATCTAAAATAAAGTGTTACCTCTAATTGTTATGTCCTGTAATCTTCCAGGTTTCAACGCTCGAGGACATGACTTAACAGCCAGAGCTCCTGAACTCACGTCTCAAGGAGATCCAAGTACAATTCCTTCATGCTCCTTCAAACCTGTCATTGATTGTGAGATCATTATTCACTTCCTTTCATGGCTCTCATTTTATTCTCATCTTCTCTTTGTAGACTGTAAAGTTGATATTGCATTCCTCATGGATGGCAGCTGGAGCATTGGGAAACGCCGTTTTAAGATTGAGAAAGACTTCCTTGTGGAGGTTTCTCAGGTTATCAATGTGGGTGTAGCTGGACCCATGATGGGCATCATTCAATATGGGTAAACAAAGTCCCAGAAAACACTCAAATACTTGAAGTCTTGATAAGAATAAATGAGGGACTACCACATAAAACAATGCCATTAGTATTGGCAGATATTCAGATATAGCATACATAAATGTTCACTCACTTGGATACGGACTGACAGTGTCTAAAATGGAAACACATTTACACAGGAGCTTCACGTATGCATACGTGTGCGAATCTTTTGAAGAACTTAAACATGAACTTACAGCATGGTTTAATTCATGTATAATATATTATTTAGTAAATTCATTGATCCATAGAGGCACATTTGTACATTTCTAAGATCAGTTCTGTAATTACATTAATAATGTGCATTTCAGACTGTACCCAACAAACCAAAACATACAAATACACAGGTAGAAAATGCTGACATAACATATCTACATTTAATTTCTCAACCAGGGATGATCCGGTCACAGAATTCAGTCTAAAACAGTTCTCCAGCTCCAAGGATCTGAAGCCGGCCATCAGCAAAATAGTCCAGAAGGGTGGTCTGTCCAATGTAGGTGAGTGAATAAACCTGAACTATACCCCGAAGACCAAAAAGCAGTAGTCATCACATGGTTTCACTGAATTTGACCCTGTTTGCACATCTCCATTTCAAATAAGATCTAAATCTGAGCTGGGAACTGTGGCTAAATTACAGGGCTGGTGCCACTCTGTGGTGTTTTTGTGTAAGCTGACCAAATGCCTGAGGTTTATCCAACCTAGAGATTAGTTTTTCACATTGGTTGTATGGTTTGTGTTATAGATAGTGTTCACTTTAATATAACAGTGGAATCCTGTAAACAAGAAAACAACCAACAACAGCAGCCCTCTCTGGCAGAGCTATAAAGTTAAAGATAGCCTGAGGACACAACATTATCTGCTTTGATGAATCTGGTTGGACGATGTTTAATCAGCACCATAGCCCTTCATCTCCTCTATATGTGTACACAAACCTGCTTGTTTGGACTCTGAAATTCCTGAGGCCTGCAGTAACCCCCAAAACTATTTGGGCACCAAAGTCATGTGCAATATATGAATTTAGATAGCAAAATATCAAAGCAAGTGTCATGTATTGTAGAGAAAGATGATACACCTTTCTACACAATGCTTAAACTGGAATGTCAGAACAATAGATCTAGGGTTTAAAATATATACATTTGGTTGTGGTAAATGTAGCAAGCTCGGTGATCTACACGGTCAAATGGAATTAGTCGGGCTCACTTAAAAAAAAACAGAGATGTATAAAGTACTAGAGACCCAGACTTGAGTAAAAGTACTAGTGCTCTATCAAAAAAATGACTTGAGTAGAAGTTGAAGTGCTCTTTAAGCACCACTCTTAAGTAGAAGTACTAAAGTATTCAACATTTTTTGTACTTAAGTATTGCAAGTAGTCTATTTGAAAATTTACTACTCAAGTACTGAAAGTAAAAGTACAAGTATTGTGTTATGTAGTTATTAAAGAAAGTAGTCAAAAGTTTGAACATATTGTTTTTACTTTTTCAAATGATTAACCTAAAGGACAATCACAATTCCTTTGACTGTAACTTTTTGTAAACAAAAACAGATTAAAGGGTTAGTTCGCCCGATTTGCAAAATTATGTCATTAATAACTCACCCTCATGTCGTTCCAAACCCGTGAGACCTCTGTTTATCTTCTGAACACAGTTTAAGATATTTTAGATTTAGTCTGAGAGCTCTCAGTCTCAGTCTGACATCAGTCTGACATCAGAGGGTCAGTTAGAATATTTTGAAGCATCAAAAATACATTTTGGTCCAAAAATAGCAAAAACTACGACTTTATTCAGCATTGTCTTCTTTTCCGTGTCTGTTGTGAGAGAGAGTTCAAAACAAAGCAGTTTGTGATATCCGGTTCGCGAACGAATCATTCAATGTAACCGGATCTTTTTGAAACAGTTCACCAAATCGAACTGAATCGTTTAAACAAACCAATATCCCGGAGTAATTCATTTACTCAAACAGTACACTGACTGAACTGCTGTGAAGAGAGAACTGAAGAAGAACACCGAGCCGAGCCAGATAACGAACAACAGACTGACTCATTCTCGAGTCAAGAACCGTTTCTGTCAGACGCGTCTGATTCGAGAACCGAGGAGCTGATGATACTGTGCATGTGTGATTCAGCGGGAAGCAGACCGACACACAGAGCGTCTGAACCGAACTGATTCTGTTGGTGATTGATTCTGAACTGATTCTGTGCTAATGTTATGAGCGCGGGTAAACCGAAGGCTTGCAGTCAACGCCAATGACGCCATTACGTCGAGCGCAAAAGAACCGGTGAACTGTTTTCTTCAACTGGTTTATTGAATCGAACTGTCAGAAAGAACTACTGGTGATTCGAAAACTGATGCAACCAGTTCTTGACTCGTGAACGAGTCATTATCTGGCTCGGCTCGGTGTTCATCTCTCTCTTCACAGCAGTTCAGTCAGCACGCGCAGTCTTCTTAAAGGGTCATTCCACCCGTGGAGACATGAATGTGTATTGAAAGTGGGTCATATATGTAGTAGAATAGTATCATTTTTTTTTTCATTTTGGTCCTTCTGGGCCTATAAAAGGCAGAAAATAACTTTTTAGAGCTTGTGGACTGTAGACAACAATCCCCATAGTGCATTGCAATACTCAGCTCCGCAGGCCACTCCCACTACTCCGCCCATCAATGTGGATTAATATAGTTGAGCTCTCCTCTACGCTACCGATTGTATATTATTTGGCACAATTTGTTGTGAAGAGTTATTTTGCGACCCAATTAATGTTTTTGTGACAAAATGGTGTGCACTTGCCTTTGTACCGGGATGTTGTTCAAGAACAAGGAAAAGTATTCACAGATTCCCGAAAGATACGGACTTGTGCAAAAAGTGGCTACGGGCTAACGTTATCAATAACCCTAAGTTCGGTGAGGACACAACACTTGAAGCACTAAAAAATCAGACGGTGTGCAGTTTACATTTCAAGCCCGAAGATTATGCGCCTAACCCTTTAGGATTGAAGAGACCCGCGCTTTTGAAAAACACAATTCCTTCAGTATTTTCCTTGCCAGACGATGACGACGAAAAGCCAGGAACGTCGGGAACCACCAGCTCTAGCAGCACTAAACGCATTTGCCTGGAGATAATGTTATTTCTGACTAGACTCTATTAGCAGCTAGTGGCTACTGAGAACACACACTGACATAGTCGTCTGCTGTAAAGAAACACATCTCCTATGATTTTTCTGTTTACGAACTAAATATCTTGTATGTTTTGCTCGCTTGTTGTTTTAATGTGTCTGCCTCAGTAACTAACGTTACACTTGTCAAGAAATGAGTAAGTAAAGTTAGTATGTAACGTAATAATGTAACGTTAGACACTTAGCTAAAAGTTATATATAAGTTTGCTATTATCGATGTAAATCAGCCATGTTTTACTGTGTTAGTTTGACGCTTTTCATGTTTTTTTAGCTGCTCGTCGCTGTACTGTGGCTCATAAAGGTAGCCACAAAAATTCGTTTCTAACATAACTTCGTCTAAATCAAAATCCTCCCCAATGCATCCGTCTGAAAAATTAGTATTTTCCTCCATATTTTCGAAAAGTTTCTCCCGGTGAAATCAAACGCACGGGCACTGATGTGTGATAGGTCTGTTAGCGCATTAGGTACAACCCCCTATGGGCAGACTACTTGTGCTTGTAGTCTTTACAGAAATCCACCCTTTTTACACTTCCTCCTACAATGACGTCAAATGACGATTTTTGCGTCATTGTAGGAGGAAGTGAAAAAGGTAAATAGTGGATTTCTCTCCTCTCAGGGGAAAATGAGAGAATGTTGCACAACCATTCAATAGTATGACTGGTTTTCTAACAATGGACCTCTTAATGCAAATGGGTGGAGTGACCCTTTAATCGCTTGATTCGCTCAATGATGTGCCAGCTTCATCAAACCTGCCATCTACAGTTCTGTTTGTAATGGAATGATTCGTAACATTTTTATAATTGTAACAAGTAACGATGCAGCACATAAAAAAAATATTGGAGTAAAAGTATTAAACTCATCGAAAATATGTACTGAAGTAAAAGTGGAAGTAGAAGAAAAAAAAAATACTCTAGTAAAGTACAGATACCGCCTTTTAGTACTTAAGTACAGTAGTGAAGTAGTTCTACTTCGTTACTATACATCTCTGAAAAAAAGCATGTAAA
Organism: Carassius carassius; assembly: GCF_963082965.1. Lineage (NCBI taxonomy): Eukaryota > Metazoa > Chordata > Actinopteri > Cypriniformes > Cyprinidae > Carassius > Carassius carassius. Next base: position 31,638,327 of record NC_081768.1, on the reverse strand, counting down.
CTGATTGCCTTGGAAAAACTAAGTACAGTGAATAGTACAGTACTGTATGTTGTACTGACCAATGCTAAGTTAGTATAGTTTACTTACACGAGAGTGCTAGGAACTTCAAGTACTTGATCCTTTAATTTAGGTTTACTCAGCTACTCACTGACTCCCAGAGTGCAAATCTTTTTGTGACTTCAGCAAATTACCTCAAATTATTTAAGGATGATATTAACCCAATTATGTACCTGTCAAGATATTTATGAAAAAAAATCTTGACTCATTAATGAAACTCATTGATGAAAATAAGCACAAAAAACAACAACAACTAGAATATAGGTCACCTTCTATAAGCAACCTATTTATTACTTTTCTTCCCTTGAAACTAAATTACAGTGATTTCATATTGCATTGCTGCTTTAACAGAAAAAATATACAGTACAGACCAAAAGTCTGGAAACATTACTATTTTTAATGTTTTTGAAAGAAGTTTCTTCTGCTCATCAAGCCTGCATTTATTTGATCAAAAATACAGAAAAAAATTTAATATCGTGATATATTATTACAATTTAAAATAATTGTTTTTAAATTTATTATACTTTAAATATTCATTTATTTCTGTGATGCAAAGCTGAATTTTTAGGATCATTATCACATGATCCTTCAGAAATCATTCTAATATGATGATTCATTATCAAAGTTGGAAACAGTTCTGCTGATTAATATTTGTTCAGAACATGTGATACTTTTTTAGGATACTTTGATGAATAAAAAGTAAAAAAAAAGAAGCTATGTTTTTAAAATATAAATATTTTGTAATAACAATATACACTACTGGTCAGTAATTTGGGGACAGTAATTTATTTTTCTTTCTTTTAATAAAATCAATACTTTCTATTCAGCAAGGATGTGTTAAATTGATAAAAAGTGATAGTAAAGAAAATATATTATTAGATTTATTTTTATTTTGAATAAATGCAGTTCTTTTTAACCTTTTATTGATCAAATATATGAGACAGCAGAACTGTTTCCAACACTCATAATAAATCAGAATATTAGAATGATTTCTAAATGATCATGTGATAGACTGATGTTATATATATATATATATTATGATAACTTAAAAGAAGTGCCCAACCAAATGTAAAAAGATGACTTTGGGAAACTAGTGAATGATAACTGCAGACATGGAGGAAATGAGTCAAAAGTCTATTGAGACTTATTTTCTTCTTCTACTTCTTCTTCTTCTTCTTCTTCTTCTTCTTCTTCTACTTCTTCTTCTTCTTCTTCTTCTCTAACTGGTTTATTAATGTCATTGGTTCCTTTGTGGCTACTTTTATATTTTAAGTGTCACTCAAAACAGTAAGTAAATTGTTTAATTTAACTTGAAAGTAGCTGTAACTTAATAAAACATACTATGTATAACAACTAAGAAAAGATTAATAATTAAATCTAAGTAGGATTTTACAGTGTTGGGGACAACTGACTTTCATGTCTCTGCTAAAAATTATTAAAACACCGGCTGATTAAAATGTACTGAGCATAAATAATAATGAAAAGTGAAATAAGTAAAGAGAAACTCTCCTACTGCATTTGAGACACAGAGATAAAGACATTTGATCTAAAAGCTGGAAGCTATACTACATGACTTTTTAAAACACTAGGCACCATACATTTAATGGTTTTATAAATGGTTAGAAAGGAAAGAACCGAAATCACACTAAACAGTCTTTATCTATCATTTACTATGTAATTTTACCTGAAATCAGTCAACTTCAACTGACCAAAATCTGTAGACTGGCTTCAAATCTCAGCACTGACTCATCCAGACTGCAAAATAGGGCAGAAATCTGGGCAGAAGTCATGACAAGTTTAAGCAACCTTCATGCACCAACATTCAGAAGCTTTTAGGTGTGCCTTACATTCCCCAGTACCTTTTTTAGGTCCATTTAATGTATAAGTATGACAATTTGAGCAATCAATTCCAAGTGGTGAAAACAAAGATGAAGAGATGCTATGCAGTTTTATTAACTGCTGCACTGATGGTTTGCAGCAGTAGCGTGCTGAACTCTTGCCTTTTCCTGAAGTCCTGGAAGCATTTAAGGAAAGCATTTCAGGGTAGATCCTGAACCCAAAACAGTGCTTCAATTTAAACACAGCAGAGAGGGTTCACAGGGAGGAAGGCTGATGGAACTGTAGCTGTTTTGTACTGATTCTGGCTCTGTGGCCCTTTAAGGAAAGGCCCTCTCCTACATCAACGAGCATTTCTTCAGTGATGCTAATGGGAACAGAGGTGGGGCGCCCAATGTGGCTGTGGTCCTGGTGGACGGCTGGCCCACTGACAAAGTGGAGGAGGCCTCGCGTCTGGCCAGAGAGTCAGGTATCAACATCTTCTTTGTCACCATCGAGGGCCCAGATGAGAATGAAAAACAGAACGTTGTGGAGACCAACTTTGTTGACAAGGTATTAATATTGACTACAGTGGGCTGTACAGTTTGACATATGCCAGAATGTCATGGCAAACGAACGCGACTGAGGGAATCAGAGATAACTTTTTTTCTTGTCTTGGTCTGTAGGCTGTGTGCAGAACCAATGGCTTCTTCTCGCTCCCTATCATGAGCTGGTTCGCTTTGCGCAAAGAAGTGCAGTCTCTGGTGAAGCGCGTGTGCGACACAGACCGCCTGGTGTGCAGTAAGACCTGCCTTAACGCCAACGACATCGCCTTCGTCATCGACGGCTCCAGCAGCGTGGGAACCGGGAACTTCCGCACCGTGCTCCAGTTCGTCGCAAACGTGACGCAGGAATTTGAGATCTCAGACACGGATACACGTGTAGGAATTGTACAGTACACGTACGAACAGAGGCTTGAGTTCGCTTTCGGTCAACACAACAACAAAGCTGATCTGCTGAATGCTATCAAGCGTATAAACTACTGGAGCGGAGGCACCAGCACGGGAGCTGCCATCACATTTGCTGCAGATCAACTGTTCAGCAAATCCAAACCCAACAAGCGCAAGATCATGATTGTCATCACGGATGGACGCTCCTACGATGACGTGCGGGCCCCGGCTCTGGCGGTTCATGGTAAAGGTGAGTGCAGTGGAACGCAGAACGTCCCTGGGCCAGCATCCGTGGTTGTGTCTGGAACAGTCAGTCAGTGCATTCACATGGACAACAATATTCAGATTTTAACACAATCAAAACAATACTCTGATTAAGAATCTAGCATGTAAACAGAGATTCACACTGCCGTTGTCTGTTTGCATGTATAGCAAATAATTAACTGCACTTGACGCTTTCAGAAAATTAAAAATGAAACATCCAAAACTGTATCTGGCATCACAACAAAAAATATGGGTAAATCACTTTAAACAGCAGTCAGGGCCTTAGCTAAAAATTCGGGGCTCTACTTAAATGTTGCTGAATGATAAAAGTACCTGTTTTAGAGGATGTATTTACAATGTCTATGAATGTGAAGAAAGCTGACTTCCAGACCAGCACTTCCTACATTTTTGAACTATTGTACTCTCCCGTATCTCATGCATTAGGTGTGATCGCGTACTCCATTGGTATAGCCTGGGCAGCACAGGACGAGCTGGAATACATCGCCACCGACCCCGACAGAGACCACTCTTTCTTCGTGGATGAGTTTGACAACCTCTACAAGTATGTATCAAAGATTATTCACAACATCTGCAACGAGTTCAACTCCCAGCCACGTAACTGAACCAGGCCTACCGATGGAAATGGCAGAATGTCACCAAAAATCCAAGGAGTAAGTGCATTACCACACAGTTAATTTAGGATACTGTCGTTAGAAACCTTACTTTCTGGATTAAAAGCTTAGAGGACGGCAGCATGTTTCCAGATTTGATTCTTTTTTTTTTTTTTGTGCAATTCAAACCAAATACAAAGATGGCACTGGATGTGCGTTTGGTGATTTTGGATTAACGTGTGATGGACTTCACAGAGTTACAGACTTTCTGACATGCACATCCAAAGAGGTATTAGAGAAAAGAATTGCTTGATTTATGCATAAATGGTTTCAGTTATAGACTATTTATATTTTACATGCTGAACACAAGAAATTAAAAATTATATAAATTATCAATAATATCTTTGTTCATATGGAAAGCTTATAGCTAATTGTCTGCACAAGACAAAAATGTTAATAAGTTACAGAGAATAAAACTACAATTAAAGAAAAATGGCCATATTTCAGAAGCTTATGTTGTGTGGTTCTAACAGAATGGTTTCTTTTTCTTGTAATTTTTGTATTTGTATATATAAAATGCTTGTATTTTTGTCAACTGATCAAATATGTTAATGCAGTTTTTAATAAAATTATTATTGAAAACCAGCAAATTCACGGTTTTGTATTGAATGTAAACTGTCTGGGAGATAATATCTTTTATCTTTTAATTTTTCTAAAATGTTTATGATTATTAAGGATATTTAATGCGTCGTGCCATATCATGCATCCATATCATATCATAATTAATTATATATATATAAACCATGGCCAAGATTTTTTGTGCCATATTAAGTGCCTGAAATATGCCATTCTACTGAGAATAAAGCAGAACACTGGCCAGAGCAATCTGAGGATGAGACAGTCCTCTTGTGGCTTTATGGTGAACTGCTCTTTCTTCTCTGATCAGACAGTTAGGGCTGGATATAGGCATAGGCATTCTGGGCACATGCTCCATCACAGTTATGCCCTGTCCCGAATGGAAGAAGACCACAACGGTTTAGGGTGCCATTTAGGACAGGGCCTATCTCAGATAACTCAGTCCAGTCATACTAATCATTAACAACTGGTGCGTTCAAAGAACCAAATTAGCCAGATCCTGATTAGCGAAATGATATCATCTAGGATGTAATAAGTGGCATATGAAAAATGGGCTCCAAGTTAGTTGTACGCATATTCCCACCATCGCATCTTCTGAAAATAAATGAGTAGTACGAGATGCTGTAACAACCACCACAGCTGCTAAATAAACAAATTATTCTCAATTTATTTAGTCATCTTTAATTTTCTACAAATCCAGAAGCAACAGCTATTGTTCCCTTTTACTTAACCATCTCCTCTTCATCTGTCATTGGTGCCGGTGCATGTTCTCCCCCCATTTTGCAAGCTTATGCCTTCTTGCTGTCGACTGAAAACAAGTCAACTGTTAATTTCATTACTCTAATTAAGAAATGTAACAGGTTGGATTAGAGAATATTAAATTAGCCTATGTGAAAGGAGCATTAAACTATGTGGAAAAAGCTGCTTTGCATTGAAATAGACACTGAATGATATTTAATATGTCAGATGTTTGTAAAGTCATGTACTGTAGCCCACACCCATGAAACTTTTATGCTTAAAGCTTTACCTTGATTGAATTATTATTTTTTTTGTATTATTTTTATTAATTTTTTTAGATGCTGCTTCGTTCTCTTTTCTTTTTTTCTTTTTTTGTGCCGAGAGATACTATGAAAATGAATATTAGTTCAATAATTTTAAAGTTTTCCCCTCTGATATTATAATAGTGATTAAGAATTCAAGTTATTTATTGATGTCTTTTCGTTGGTGCTTTTGCGATGGTGAATTTGTAATTTCAGAGCTCCACTGATCATGACTTCTCATAGTCATGGTACACGCACTAAACTCAGTCAACCTGCTCAGAGTCGACTGAACTAACACAATTCAGCTGTTCTGAAACTGAAAAACTCACGACTTTCCCATCTCAAGATAAGTCAAGGTTAAACTGAGAGTTGGTTGAACCTCCTTACTGAAACTGATTCCTGATCATCAAATGTATCAAAGCACAACATATTAGTGTAAGAAATGTTTTTAATTTAAATACAAGTCATTTGCAATTTGAAAATACAAAGAAATAAAAAAAATTGATAAATGCAAGAGAATGTGCCATTACAGTAGAGTAATTTAGTAACAGTGGCATTATATTTAAGAAAAAATATGTGTTTTCCCTTCCTTAAACAAGTTACAAAGCAACATATTCACTAACACTACTCTCAGATGTCATGCCCAAGGACTGTTGGCCAAACATCTGATTGATAAGTCAAGTCAAGTCTGCTTTATTGTCAATTTCCACATGTACAGTACATACAGAGAATCGAAATTGCGTTACCCTCAGACCCCAGTGCATACAGATAACATTTACATTAAAGCCTAAAAAATCTAGATCAAATATAAAATGTAGAATGTAGATACAACTATAAGGAGTGCAGAATCAGATCAAACCAGGACATGTATGTCATATTCTCTACCTGCAGGGCCGGCCCGTGGCATAGGCAGTATAGGCAAATGCTAAGGGCGCCGGCGCCCTATACCCTAGGGGGGGCGCCAGAGCCGCGTAAGGAACTTTCCGCTTTTATTGTACTTCATTAACACTGCAACTAGTGGAGCAATAATGGGATTTACATGGCATTGACTTTCTTTCTTTTTGTGATCAAATTTTTCAAATGGCATTGACTTTCTCTTATAAATTCTTCCTTTAACGTGACCAGGGGGGAGTTGAAGGGATCATACACTTCCACCAATCAGACTTCTTTTACCCGCGGCCGCCATTCGATTTTCGTTTTTATTGCGTCAAAAAAGTTAATATGTCAAAGTGTCCCAAATTATCTGCTGCCCAGGGGAGGAAAAAAAGAAAAGAAGAGGAGGAAAAACGCGACAAAGACAAAGGTAATGTTACAGTAAAGATGATCAATAATGCCATTAGTCATTAGCATACATGGTGGTTAGCTAACGTTAATCTATAAATAACCAGCGCTATCTGCTAGTTCTAACCAAAATAAAAACTGGTCAATGGTTCTAACAGATAAGCCTAGCGCTATTATTATGGAAAATAGTAATATGAGTACCTTCCTCGGACAAATGTGTAAATATTAGATCTAATCAGCAGGTGTATTAATGTTAATTTCATTGACATCCTTATCTCACGTTTTCCCAGCTTGTAATAATTAATCAAAATACCATTAATAATCATATTAATAATTCCATAGTTGTAACGCCAGCTGTTAACTGTGTTACAGCTCATATTGTCTATAAAGTGTGTTTATCATGTTAAAATTTACACCTGTGTTAAAGTGCACATCATTAATGTTAGAGCATAACTTAGCATTCCCACATGCAATATTATACTGCAGTTTACTGATTCTTTTGCATTCTGCTAATTAGAATTTCATTGTAATGAAAATAAAATTTAAATTATTACTAATATATGAATTACTAATATAATTTGTTTCTGAAAAAAATACATTGCATATTATACACTATAGTCTACATCATGTATTTATCTCTAGGTTTCTCATTTATATTATTTCATTTTATTGTATTTTTTAAATATTGTGTTTATTATTAGTCTGGTGTTACATACTACAGCACAAACCAGCAGTGATGCAGCTGCATCAAGCGCTCCTCCTGGACCTGTCGCCTCCACCTCACCTGCCTTAAGCGCTCCTCTTGTCGCCTCCACCTCAGCTGCATCAAGCGCTCCTCTTGTCGCCTCCACCTCAGCTGCATCAAGCGCTCCTCTTGTCGCCTCCACCTCAGCTGCATCAAGCGCTCCTCCTGTCGCCTCCACCTCAGCTGCATCAAGCGCTCCTCTTGTCGCCTCCACCTCAGCTGCATCAAGCGCTCCTCTTGTCGCCTCCACCTCACCTGCATCAAGCGCTCCTCTTGTCGCCTCCACCTCACCTGCATCAAGCGCTCCTCTTGTCGCCTCCACCTCAGCTGCATCAAGCGCTCCTCTTGTCGCCTCCACCTCAGCTGCATCAAGCGCTCCTCTTGTCGCCTCCACCTCACCTGCATCAAGCGCTCCTCTTGTCGCCTCCACCTCAGCTGCATCAAGCGCTCCTCTTGTCGCCTCCACCTCAGCTGCATCAAGCGCTCCTCCTGTCGCCTCCACCTCAGCTGCATCAAGTGCTCCTCTTGTCGCCTCCACCTCAGCTGCATCAAGCACTCCTCCTGTCGCCTCCACCTCAGCTGCATCAAGCGCTCCTCCTGTCGCCTCCACCTCACCTGCATCAAGCGCTCCTCTTGTCGCCTCCACCTCACCTGCATCAAGCGCTCCTCTTGTCGCCTCCACCTCAGCTGCATCAAGCGCTCCTCTTGTCGCCTCCACCTCAGCTGCATCAAGCGCTCCTCCTGTCGCCTCCACCTCACCTGCATCAAGCGCTCCTCTTGTCGCCTCCACCTCAGCTGCATCAAGCGCTCCTCTTGTCGCCTCCACCTCAGCTGCATCAAGCGCTCCTCTTGTCGCCTCCCCCTCACCTGCATCAAGCGCTCCTCTTGTCGCCTCCACCTCACCTGCATCAAGCGCTCCTCTTGTCGCCTCCACCTCAGCTGCATCAAGCGCTCCTCTTGTCGCCTCCACCTCAGCTGCATCAAGCGCTCCTCTTGTCGCCTCCACCTCACCTGCATCAAGCGCTCCTCTTGTCGCCTCCACCTCACCTGCATCAAGCGCTCCTCTTGTCGCCTCCACCTCAGCTGCATCAAGCGCTCCTCCTGTCGCCTCCACCTCACCTGCATCAAGCGCTCTTCCTGGACCTGTCGCCTCCACCTCACCTGCATCAAGCGCTCCTCCTGGACCTGTTGCCTCCGCCTCACCTGCATCAAGCGCTCCTCTTGTCGCCTCCACCTCACCTGCATCAAGCGCTCCTCCTGTCGCCTCCACCTCAGTAGCATCAAGCGCTCCTCTTGTCGCCTCCACCTCACCTGCATCAAGCGCTCCTCCTGTCGCCTCCACCTCAGTAGCATCAAGCGCTCCTCTTGTCGCCTCCACCTCACCTGCATCAAGCGCTCCTCTTGTCGCCTCCACCTCACCTGCATCAAGCGCTCCTCTTGTCGTCTCCACCTCAGCAGCACAACCTAGCAGGTATGCAGCAGCATCAAGCGGACCTTCTGTTGCTCCAATAGACCCAGCTGACTGGCCATCTCCTCTAACTGATAAGGTACGAACAGAGTTGGTTCACAGAGGTCCATTTAAAATAGAAAACAGCTTCACATTCCCTAAAACAAAAGACGGACGAAGATGTCAGCATGACCATTTTAACAGACTCTTAATCAATGGAGAAAAAGTCAGAAGAAGCTGGCTTATGTACTCTAAAAAAGATGATAGCTTGCACTGCTTCTGCTGCAAACTTTTTTCTAAAAGAGAGTACAAACTTAATAGGGAAGGACTAAAGGACTGGAAAAATGCAAGTCACTTGCTCAAGGTCCATGAGGATAGCCAGGAGCATAATGCTCACATGGCAACATGGAAGGATTTGGAGGTCCGTTTTGCAAAAGGGATCACAATAGATTAACAAGAGATGGCACTTGTTGAGGCTGAGAGAAAAAGGTGGCGTGACGTTCTACATCGATTGGTGGCGATAATTATCAGTCATTAGCTGAAAGAAACATGGCTTTCAGGGGTTCCACAGACACATTACATAAACCAGACAATGGAAATTTTCTGAAAGAAGTGGAGCTCATGGCCAAATTTGATCCAGTGATGAAGCAGCATGTCAGTAGGGTGGAAAGTGGAGCTGGCAGTCATGTACATTATCTTGGCAAAACAATTCAAAATGAACTGATAGACTCCATCAGTTCTAAAATAATAGAACACATCGTGACAGAGATAAAAATATCCAAATATTTATCCATCATTTTAGACTGCACCCCAGATCTGAGTCATAAGGAACAGCTCTCTGTCATAGTCAGGATAGTGTCACAAGAAGACATTCCTCAAGTAAAAGAGCATTTCTTAGGCTTTCTTGTGGCAGCGCAGTCAACAGGAGAACATTTGTCATCTCTAATCCTAAAAAGGCTAGAGGAACTTAACATCCCATTTGAAGACTGCAGAGGCCAGTCCTATGACAACGGCGCCAATATGAAGGGGAAAAATAAAGGTGTTCAGGCAAAGTTGCTTCAGCTGAACTCAAGAGCTTTTTATGTCCCATGTGGTGCGCACGCTTTAAATCTGGTAGTAGCTGATGCTGCAAAAAGCTCACCAGATGCCCTTGGCTACTTTGGGCATTTGACAAAGCTATTCAAGCTCTTCTCAGCCTCCACCCAAAGGTGGGATGTCCTCTTGAAATATGCAAAAATCACTCTGAAATCATGGGCTGAGACCAGATGGGAAAGCAGGGTGAAAAGCATTGAGGCAGTAAGTTATCAGGCTGGGCAAATCCGAGAGGCTCTTCTGGAGGTGAGGGAAAAAACTGCAGACCCTGTGGTGAGAGTTGAAGCCCAGTCTTTGGCTGAGGAGATTGGATCCTATCGCTTTTGCATTTGTACAGCCATATGGTATGACATTCTCTGCAAGATCCAGCATGTCAGCAGTCACCCTCCATGCAGCTTGATGTAGCTGTCAACTTGCTGAAGAAAACAAGAGATTCCCTCACCAGTTACAGAAACACTGGATTTTCTGATGCACAGACAATTGCGAAGGAGATGTGTGAAGAGATGAACGTGGAGGCTGAACTCAAACAAAAGCGCTTGAGAACCACAAAAACACACTTTGGCTATGAGTCTCCAGATGAGCCCATACAAGATGCACTGCGAAAAATGAAAACCACATTTTTTTATGTGGTCGTGGATACTGCCATCTCTTCACTTGATGAGAGATTTCAGAATCTTGGAGAGGTGAATAACACATTTGGCATGCTCCTTGATTTCCCCAACTTAGCAGAAGAGGACCTGCTACAGAAGTGTCAAACCCTAAGTACTGCTCTGACCCATGACAGCCAGCCAGACATTGATGGCATTGAACTTGCAAGGGAAATGCAGAATTTCCCACCATTGCCATCAAAGAATATGACAAACATGGAACTTTTGACCTTCCTGCATGTGAAGAAGCTGGCAGAAATGTACCCCAACATGTGGGTTGCTTTGAGAATCTCTGCCACTCTTCCTGTTACAGTGGCTGCTGCTGAAAGAAGCTTCTCAAAGCTCAAACTGATTAAAACTTACCTGAGATCTACTATGATGCAAGAACGTCTCAGTGGACTTGCCATCATAAGCATCAACCATGTGGTCTCTAATCAGTTGTCATATGATGATGTTGTAGATGACTTTGCCTCAAGAAACTCCAGGAAAGTCAAGCTGTAGCAAGTCATGTTAGATTAAGGAGGTGGTGGTGTAGTTTCTGAAGTAATTTAAGGCAGGACCAAAAACACCAATAGAGCTCTTTTTAAGATCATCTTTTCATTTTTTTATTCAAATCCTTGTAGTATTTCTGTGCCTACTTAAAGATACAAATAGATAAGATATATAAGATAGATACGATAAGATAGATAAGATAAGATAAGATACTAATGTCTTATTTTGCACAGTGCCGTATTTCTATTGTATATAAGTTAATGTCACTTATTTACACTTTTCATTGCGGGAGTCTTAAAATGTAATACTTTATGTAAGCTATCTATATTGTATTTCATATGTTGAGTTCATCTTTTTTATTTTTTTCTTTATTATTATTATAATTAGTATTTTGAATGTGCAATTGTTTTAGTTAAATAAAAGAATGTCTAAAACAAAGCTATTAAGTTTCTTGTGAGTATATGTACACTAACAGTGCAAGTACTGTACTGCGATGCAAGGGGGCGCCACTTAAAATCTTGCCTAGGGCACCAAATTGGTTAGGGCCGGGCCTGTCTACCTGTCTGCTTGGAAAAGAAGCTGTCGTAACGCCACTCAGAGAATAAAAAGGCCATCATTTTTAAAACTGTGATCATTTATCAGGATCAACTAAATGCTGGATTATCAGAAGTATGTGAAGTTCATGGCATAGATGCCATTGTTGCAGTAAACTTTTACAATTTCTGATATTCAACATTTTCCCTGCCTTACAGAAGATCAAAATTAAAGGTGGGGTAAGCGATTTCTGGTAGCCAATGTTGACATTTGAAATCACCAAAACATAACCCCAAAAGGCGCTTTCCCCTATTTTGATAGCTCCACCCCACACATACGTACACAACCCACACAACGATTAGTTCTGTGAAAAAAAGCAAAAAAAAAGTGTTACGCCATGTCTACACCGGACACATCCCCAACAGAAAAATGCTGCTGTGTTCTATTTATTATGTATTGACACGAATTTAAAATGATTTTCAACGGTTGCTTTGTCACGTCCAGTGTACTAGACAGATTACTTTTCTAACTAAACCGGGATTTACTGGATGTGTTTATGACTCGTTATTACGATGAATCTGGTATGTATTGCGTTTTGATGCCCAACCTAAAACTGCTGGCAATGGTGATGAATGAATCGCCAGTGCTCAGATATCTACAATTATATACAAATATTATTGTATCAAAAATACTACAAATATTATTATATCACAGCTAGAATTATAGCACACCAAGTCCCTGTAAACCGTGTGTGTGTGCACGTACGGGTCCATACCTTTACTGCCAGTCTCTGTTCAGGATCAATTGATTCATGGAAATTGGTGGTCTCCTTTTTAATATGTGGCTCCGGTATCGATAGCAAAACATCAAACTGAGCCACTGACATTATAAAGTAAACTTTGAATTGGTCTGGATAATCCTGCAGCTCCTTGATTAGGAGGTGGAACTCTCCTTCCTCTCTACGTGATCAAAGGAGTGGATGGACCCAATATTTCCTCTTTCTTTTTCTCTTTTTAAGAAAAGAGAGTAGAAAAAAATCATCTTAACTAGTTGAAAACGCCATTTTGTATTGTTTTGCTTTTTTTTTTTTTCGTAACGTATTCATTAATACGCATCGGACTCAGTGTGCAAGGCCTCTGTGCATGACAAATATTTCGGATCACGAATATGAAAAAACGCATGTGAAGATTTCAGACTCAGTGTGCAATGACCTTTATTTACATTTATGCATTTAGCAGATGCTTTAATCCAAAGCAATTTACAGTGCATTCAGGCTAACATTTTAACAAACGTGTTCCCTGGGAATCAAACCCACAACCTTTTGCTCTGCTAACGCAATGCTCTACCACTGAGCCACAGGAACACTATTTATAATGATATGTATTTTGTAAAATTAATTCTGTCCCATTTCATGTAGTCTATTCGTAAACATTGACACATGCAAACAAAGAGCATTTTACAGAGGGTTACAAGATAAATATTCAGATTTGTTTCCCCGTTTTATTCAAACAATTATGAACATTTTTGCATTTAGATACAGAAGAATGTTACCTGTTGAATAATAATAAAAAAAAATAAACAAACAAAAAATCTGGATGTTCATGTCTGTCATGCAAATCAACTATCCCTCTTTTCCAGACTTAATCTCTTCTCTCCACTTTACTTAATTGCAGATTAAATTACTATATCCATCACCATTAGTATTTTTGGTGACACTTTATTTTGATGGTCCCTTTTGAACATTCTGTTGACAGTAAATAGCTCACATTACAGTATCAGTAGACTTTCTGCTTAATATCTGCCAATTCTTTATTGTGATGGTCTCCCAACAGACATTCTGACTATAAGTAACTTTGCAAGTTCAAGTCAACTTATTCTAACCCTAACCCTACCAGTCTACTAGTGCTCTATTAAAGTGAAACCATATTTCCCTTTCAGTCGGTCATGTTCTACGTTACGTCAGAAAGAGACTGACGAATGGGATCTCACCCGAGAGCCCAACCACCTTCGAGTGGTTACAAAATGATGGCACGCCGAGTACCTTGGTCTGCGAAATTTGCATCGTGGGTATATATGAAGCAGCACGAGCAACTCGCATTCAAGCTTTCGCTTCGGAGCCGAGCACATCGCTTGCTGGTTTCACCGGAGTGTTTACAAGCGAGTCAGCAGGTGTTGGTGTGACGGCGCGATTCAGTGGTTCATCTGGGTTTCCTGCAGTCAGCTCCCGCATTCCCCTGAGCGCTTCAGCGCCACTGAAAGAGCTTTTTCTCTCACAAAAGAGTAACGGGTTGAACTTGCATCTTTTTAAAGACGTAATTTCGCCCGTGTGTTTCTGGGTGCGGTCGATATATCTCTCCTCGTGACGGCCGCTCAGGAGGAAGACCTTATGTCAATTGCTGCATCACAAGGCAGGCTTGAGTCCTTGGGAGATGAGGATTCGGCTGCGTTGCCTCCCTCGGCAGTGCCAGCGTTGCCCGAGTCTGATCCCGAGCTGACAGCCGTGGTTTCCCGGGCAGCTGAGAGCATCGGGCTTGACTGGAATTTTCCACCCTGCCCTGAGCGCTCGAGGCTGGATGATTGGTTCCTGGGGGCTGCTCGTGCTGATTGCCAGCACCCCCCGCTGGTTCCTTTCTTTCCGGAAGTGCACCAGGAAGTGACCAGTTCATGGAAGGCACCTTCAACTGCCCAAAACCGTTTTGGTGCTTTCTCCGCCTTCACTGCCTTTGATGGTGGAGCGGCCAAGGGGTATGCTGGGATTCCCCCAGTAGAGTGTTCTGTTGCGATGCAACTGTTTCCTCAGGGCACCTCCACATGGCGTGGTGGTCCCAAGCTTCCCTCCAAGGCCTGTAAGTTCTCATCCACGATGTGGACAAGGCTAAAATGGGTGACCCGGAGTTGGGGATGTCAGTTCATCAGGAGATGGTAGCAGGACCATTCCTTCCCCTGGAGGAGGGCTGGGGGAGAACCCTTTGTTCACTAAGAGCTGTTTCCTCTACCTCCGGGTCCCAATAGGCCATGAACGACAGTTGGTGATGTGCTTCCTCGCCGCTCTCGTTCCCCTCTCCCTTTGCCAGTTTCCATGCAAAGCCAGCTCGAGAACACTTCTCCTTCTCATGCCCTCTTTGTTACTTGGAGTCAGATGAGTGCCGGCACTCCACCCCCACTAAGGGACGCTATGCCTCCCATGCCGGGGGTTTCTGCTCCACCTCGCTGCCCCACTGTGGGTACGCCTGTAGTCCCCTTGACCCCGCTGGATCTGTTTTTGGGAGCCTGGCTAGAGCTTCCCAGGCCATCCCACTGGCTCATCCGGACGATCAGGCTCGGCTACGCGATTCAGTTTGCCCGGCGTCCCCCCAGGATTCGGGGTGTTCGCACGATGATGGTAGGCAAAGATGCTCCTGTCATGCGTGCGGAGGTCGCGACCCTGCTGGCAAAGGGCGCGATAGAGACGGTCCCTCCAGCCGACATGAAGTCCGGCTTTTACAGCCCCTACTTCATAGTACCCAAGAAAATAGGTGGGTTACGGCCAGTCTTGGACTTGCGTGCCTTGAACCGAGCTCTTCACAGACTCCCATTCAAGATGCTAACGCCCAAGCGCATTTTCGAATGCATTCGTCCGTTGGATTGGTTTGCAGCAATTGGTTCCAGTGAGGAATATGGCAAGTGAATAAATGGAGTCGGTTGGCTTCGTCGAATGTAATCATTATTAGGAAGACACCCCGGAGAAGCTGGCTGATGGCCGCAATATCCTTGTCCAGGGACCAGTAGTCGTGGCCAACAGCCAGGTTTTTTGGGCCCAGTGAAAACCTTGAGCCAAAGCATGCCAGCTGGGGCTAGAGGAGTGGTTATGAACAAAGGTAGAATCATTTTAGGAAGTTAACAGCTATAACATCAGCATTAAAGACTTTTAAAATAATTTTAGATCAAAACTCACTTTCAAACAGCTGCGATTGTTTTAAATAACTTCTGTTTGAGATCTGATGTGAATTATGATCACCATACAAGGCAGAAATATTGATAAGCGATGAAAAAGATGCACGCTAGCTGTTAACATAGTAAACATGGTAAAAACGACCGCTTGAAGAAATAAGACATTAGCTTTTCATTCAGGATTTCACAATCGTGTATTTATTTAGTAACATTTTATCTGTCATAAGTTTCGTCTCGAGACTTTAGCTCCGCATATGTCATAAAAAATATCATAATATGGTTTTTGTTTTCGGGAGCTCCCTCTGTAAGGCTGTATTTTGATCATTCTTTCTAAATGCAACCCTAAATGTGATGTACAGTATATTGTGACTACAAATAAACAGAAACAGACTTTACTAAAATGTCCTCTTTTGTGAAATAAAGGTTCATGTAGCATATCCTCATACTGCGATCCTCACAGTGTGAGTAGTATGTGAGCTCATTGTCAACTCAAACAATCCTCATACTTTGATCCTTACAGTTTAAATCTACAAATGCTGAAAAGTTGTTTGTGAAGTATAGATTTAGGTGTGAGACAATAGAAAACAAAGTTTGTACAGCATAGAAATCATTACACCTATGGAGAGTTCCCATAACCCACCAATACCAGCATGTGTGTGTGCAATTGCCTAAGTCTTCTCCCTAACCATGGGCAAACATTTAAGCAAGGTAAGCAGCCGCTTAGGGTCTTGGGGCAACATCTGATATTGGTTAAACATATTTGCAGCATTCAGCAAAGTAGCCAATCACAGACATGCCTGTTGTTCCGTTTCAGTCGATCACTCTTTACGTTACATCTGAAATGACAGACAAATTGAGATCTCACTTAGAGACCAATCCACTTCGAGTGTAAACTACACGAGCCAAAACACATTGGCATGGGAAGATTGAATCCAGCTGCTGCTGATCATAGCGTGAGTATAACAAGTCAGCATCGTTCTGCTCCTGACTTCAACTGAGAGAAGACTGAATGAGTTTGGCACACTCTTTGAGAGCTCTTCATGTTGGTGCACCCATGCATTTCTGGATGCATTCAGTACCTGGCATCAGGTGATGGTCACGATCAATGCCTTACATTTCTAAGCATTAAGCATGCTAGGGGGAACCAACCCAGGGGGACCATCGCTCCTCTTGCAATCCGCAACCAGTTGAGCTGCCAAAGGAACATGTTGGGCCCTTTACAATTTGTTACAAAAGCTGCATCCACATAACTCATCAGAAAGATCTGTAGAACTGGAAGACTAATCCTTTTATATTTTACTGAATTTCATTACTCCACCTCCTGCTTCATGTCATGCATACCAAGCCTAACAAACTATGGAAATACCACATTACTTCTGTGTCAATGGAAATTGTAAAATGACATGTAAAACAAAATTCATTTGAAATTGAAAAGAAAAATCATTGTAACACATCCAAGTATTGTTAGTAGGGTTTTATCATAATCTTTTTTGGATTTTTGCTTAGGTCAAGCAGGGATGATATGACCAAAGCAAGAGCCACTCAGTGGTTTGTTTGGTGTTATTTTTATTTATGTATTTTCTTTTGGGAGGGGGGGGGGGGTCGTTCACCATGTTAAGGCTAGTTAATGATGGTTTCTTACAGACACGCTGTGGGTCTCCAGGTGGCACTGTGATGCTCACGAAGCAGTTCCTTCACCAATTCACATTCATATCTTTCATTTTTGCGAGTACAAACAGTAAATTAAAACTTTTAACGTTTAAACTAGCAATTTGATGTGCTTCCCCTGACAAACAAATGGAAATAGGAGTCGCAAACCTTTATTTAATTATTAAATGAAAGACTTTCGCCAGTAATCAAACGACTATTGGCTAATTCTGACCAGCTCTGATGAAAGAAACAGAAAGCACGTGACTCAAGACGCGTACTGCTTCCACTGTAGCCATGAAAAACCATTGATGCCACGGACAAATTTTAATAGACGATACAATTTAAGGTACACAGTGAAGAAATTAAAATCGGAAAATTTTGTAAATCCGTCGCATCTGAGCAGTTTGAGACAAGGGGACCGGTTAAGTCCCGCCCATTCTCTGACTGTGACGCTGACTGTCCTTCTCTGCGCCGATTGTTTTTCTTTGGATTCTATCTGCTTGTGCAGTTAACAAAAAAAATCTGCACGAAAACAACAAGAACAAAACATTATTATTTGGTTGATTTCTTTCCGTTATGAGCTCGTGGCTCGCTGCAGCGCACTCGTCGGGACTGTTTCGGTGAATGCTTGTGGTTCGGTGAAGATGGGTCTCAGAAGGACCGTGCTCCTGTGCTTCTTGTGCTCGCTGATGCTGGTTCTTCACGCCAGCCGCAGGAGACACGCGCGCTGCCCCGCTTCGTGCACGTGCAGCAAAGATAACGCCTTGTGTGCCAATACCGGATCAATCCCGAGGAGCTTCCCGCCCGATGTCATCTCACTGTAAGCGCAGCAATAATCACGAGCGATATTAATACTGGTTATCAGTCAGCTCCCGTTTGTGTTAAGAGGTTGGTTGAGATCTTTTTTTTTTTACAGATCGTTCGTCAAGTCCGGCTTTAATGAAATCCCTAAAGAGAGTTTTATTCACACGCCAGCCCTCCATCTTTTGTAAGACTCATTAACATCATTACATGACTCAAACACACACACACACACACACAAAGAGAGAGAGAGAGAGAGAGAGAGAGAGAGCGTTTTATAGATGTCAACCCATGCTTTGTCTGATCAATACTGATTGTATGTATATATATAATGCATTATAATGTTCATGATACCTTATGATACACATTACAATCTGCTTTATCATAAATATAGTCAGACGTGATTACACCTTAAATAAGTAAAATGCATTATAAAAATAATCAACATATAACATTATTATGCATCACACCTATAATACAATCACCAGACAATAGTTAAGCTTATAAATGTTATAAATATGAAATTTAAAAACCTTTTTTTTTAAGACAGTTTATGACCAAATTTGTTATATTAAGGTGTCCTTGTTACAGTGTAATTATACATTTAAGCAGGGGTGCTTTAAGATATCCAGAGGCCCCTCTGCTACAGCATTACGGTAGGCCCCCCTTCCTAGATTTATTTTTTTGCTTCCTTACAATTATGTCAAATTTAGATTTATTTTCTTATTGATATGCTGGTTAACATTTTAAACACTTTTCTGCATGAAATGTGAATGTAAGTGAATATGCACATTCACTCTTTGCCAGACGGTGGCGCTTGTGGAACAGCAGAATTATAGCCTTTACATCAAATAAACTATATGAAAAGAAAATGCCATCAGAACTTTCTTGGCCGAAATATGAGTTTACAGGTATGATTTAAACACCATAAATTACACAAAATATTCATTATTCATCATCAGTAGATTGAAACAAAAGTTGGCATATATGTGAGCTATTTGGTGATTACTAATTGCGTTTTAATTTTGAAACATCACCTGATTTAAAAATGAGACTTTGTAGCAGCACCTCTGATGGAATACAGTGACTGAATATAAAACCTTCAGTTGACACACAGATTATATCCACAGATTTGTAAATTACTGAAGTCGCACTGTATGACGTTACAGAAAGTTGTCCGGTCCTCCTTTCACACAGCAGTGTTGTGTTACTTGTTAAGCTGTACATTATAGAGCTTGGCCCGTGTCTGAAAGATTATCAGAATTACCGTCCCGAGTCCCATATTTTGGCTCATAAAGGTAAGAGTAATACAACAAAATGTTGTGCTTTTATAAAATAAAATAAACAAACATGAAGCACTTTCTGCCGTCTGGTCTTGTACAGGAGCACTTCACAAAAATGAACCAAAACTCAGTGAATACATGCCTCACAGACATGATAAATGGATAAAAGCTTTAAATTACTGCTTAAGGAAATAAGACAAATCAATAACAAAACCTTTCATTATAATCATAATCTGTAAAGATGCACTATGCTAATATATGATGTAAAGATGCTCTCTAAAGGCGCGACTAATGAGCAGATGGCGAGTCAGGATCCTTGCAACACCGACACCGACAGAAAACACTGTTTATTAGTAAATAATTCATATATCTCCTTATGCTGCATTCACACCAAACGCGAATAGAGCGGCAAATTCGCATCTACCGCGTGTAGTTTGCCACTTGAACATTTTGAATGCTTTTGCGCATCTAGAGCAAAATAGACGTGCGTAGAAAGCAAGAGTTTGAAGTGAAATTGACACGTGTCCAAGGCGAAATCTGCTTCTTGTGGGAGGGGCAAGTGCTAGGCGGTTGTCTGTTTGCAAGATGGCTGATGTTGATCAAGCACTCGGGTCTTTTCCACTTTTTCCTGCACACGTCCTCTGAATAAACACATTATCTTGTTAGCGAAAAGTAGCTGTAGGCTATATTAGGGGGAAAATAGTTGTGAAAAACGTCGGGAGGGCCTCGATAAACGTGTATTTGACTCAAAAGTTAAATGTGTATTTACGACACACTCTTCCAAGCGAGGTCCTTTTTATTCCTGTCTTGTGTCATATAGCTCGGGTTGACTGCTCACTGACAACAGTCGTTTCTCAATGTTGAATGAGTGACTCCTGAGCAGGCTCCTGATTGGTTAACGTGGTGCGAATTGATGCCAAAGTTAAAAAATGGTCAACTAGGGCGGCAGACACGAATTCGCGTCAAACGCTAAATGCACAAAAAGCACCATTCGCGCCAGAGGCTCAATTCGCATCATTCGCGCGAACTAGACACGAGAATGAGGCGAATTCGCGTCTACCACACCGCGCTAAACGGCTCATTCGCGCCGCAAGACCTCCAGACGCACGTAAACGCGTCTTTACTTTGACTTAATCAACTAAATAATTCGCGCAAGACGCTCTATTCACGTTTGCTGTGAACACAGCATTACTGTTTTCCCCTGACAAATTTATGGTGTTAATAAATAGGCGTTAGCTTATTGCCTGCATTTGAATGGAGAAATCTTCAGCTGTGCTGATGGCATGCTCTCTGCTGCTGCGGGACACTAAACACTTTTGAGCCGCTCTTGACAGTGGTAGCACAGTCTCATGTGGTTTCCACTAGCACAGCAATCCCTAATTGTTGGATGTCTAAAATAGGAAAATAAGAAGCCTGAAAAAGGCCAGAGGCTCGGCCCGCCTCTGAACTATTCAATTCAATTTACTTTTATTGTCATTGTCATTCAAGAACAACAACGGAATTGCGTTGGAGCATACAACAACAACAGTACATGATATATTAAAGTGCACTAACACCAGTGCAGATCCCCTCCAAGTATTAGATAATAATAAATAATAACAACCCCCTATGTTAACATGGCACATCAAAAGTATGTAGTTGTTAGAACACAGAACCAGTGACATTCGCTCTTGATAACAAGATACTTTACAAAAACGAAGGGTATGGTCAAAGTTGGAATTAGTTAATGCAACGTTGGATGTAGTTAATGCAACAGTGCAAAGTCTAATAGTGACAAAGGGCACGATTTAGCAGCCTTACTGCATAAGGGTACAGGCTGTTAGCCAGTCTGGTTTTACTGGCACCAATTGACCTGTACCTTCTCCCTGAGGGCAGCAGGTGGAACAGGTGATAGGCCGGATGATACCGGTCCCGCAGAATGTTCTGTACTCTCTTCAGACAACGTGTGTCATAAATGGTGCTGATCTCTGGGAGAGTGGTCCCAATGATTCTACCTGCTGTTTTTACCATGCGTTGGAGTGCCTGCTGATGGTCCTTAGTGCAGCTAGAGTACCACACCAAGAAACCATATGTCAAAACACTGCTGATAGCGCATTTGTAGAAATTGACCATCAGCTGTTTTGGAATCCTAGCGTTCCTCAGTTTCCTCAAATATTAGAGGCGTTGCTGGGCCTTCTCTGTCACTGCATTGATGTTGGTTCCTCAGTCATAGATACTCCCAAAAATTTTAAATGTGGCACCCTCTCTACCACCTCATTGTCAATAAAGAGAGGATTGTGATTGGGTCTGCTTTTGCGGAAGTCCACAATGATCTCCTTAGTCTTTTTGATATTCAAAGAGAGGTTATTACTGACACACCATGACACAAGATGTTGCACTTCAGTCCTGTAATCCACCTCATTGTTATTATTGATGAGTCCGAGCACTGTTGTGTCGTCGGCAAATTTAACAATGAGATTGGAGCAAAAAGAAGCAGAGCAGTCATGTGTGAATAGAGAGTATAGCAAGGGGCTAAGCACACACCCCTGGGGGGCCCCGGTATTAATTAAAAGGGTGGAGGACAAGTGCTTGCCTATCCTAACCCTCTGTGTTTGATTTGTCAAAAAGTCCACAATCCAGTTGCACAGCCCTGTCCCTTGAAAACATCCCAATCTGTGTGGTAGAAACAGTCCCGTTACATAGGGATGGCGTCCTCTGGCCACATTCTCACGGTCTTAGTTATAATCCCAGTGCTCTTGATCTTGGGTGTATACCTTGAGTGTAGCAGCACTGAGAGATGGTCTGACAGACCCAGGTGGGGGTAAGCCTGGGCCTTATATGCTTCTGCTACATTTGTATACACCTGGTCCAGCGTTTTATCTCGCCTAGTAGCACATTTCACATTGCGATGGAATTTGTGAAGAACAGTTTTTAAGTCAGCATGATTAAAATCCCCAGTTGCAACAAAAACACTGTCCGGGTGAGCCACCAAGCTGTTATTAATGCTGTCGTGAACCTGTGCAAGCGCTAGCTTAGCATTAGCGTCCGGTGGAATGTAAACAGCACAGATGTAAACAGCAGTAAATTCCCTCGGGAGATAAAATGGTCTGCACTTCAGCAGCATAAGTTCAACCACCGGACAGCACAGTCTGTTCACGACGGTGACATTTGAACACCAACAGTTGTTAAAGGAGTCATACCCTCGTATTACCTTGGATACCTACTGCTGTATTATAGTCTTTCAGGCCCTTCTAAAAAAGAAAATTGGAAAAAAAATAAACACAGAGCTCCTCAGACCCTTATCTCTGTAGGCATTATTGTCTCGCGAGATCTGATGCGATATTTTGGCTGTCGTGGACGGTCATTATAATAATGCAAATGAGGGGCACGTTGATTGGTTGCAGGAAGGAGGGGGGTTGACACCGCAGGTAATGCTTTAGCATATCATTACAAACTGACATCATGGCGCAAGTTGTGAATGAACGCGACCGGCTTCCCGGCCAGCGCCGTTTAGGGCTTAAATCAAACTTCATTCACGCACACATATGAAACACGCTTGCATATATACTAAGTACTAGTCACACATACATGTATATGAACTATCTAAGCACATAAAGTTACTCATATGAGACGTGAGCACAGCACACACACACAAATATAAGACGTGAGCACACACACACACAAACTAGACGGGGCCTCATGTAAGCGTTAGGCAATAAATAAACAATAACCGAATTCATGATGATCTCAGTCATTTGTTTTTTGCAAAGTACGTTAGCAGCCATTCCCCATACCTCGAAGCTAATACTCCCGCCAGAGTTGTGCCTGGATGCGTTCATTGAACGATAGTTCATGAACTCGTTCATATTTTGGGCGAACATGAACTGAACGTACCGCATTACTGCCTGATGAACGTTACTGTGAAGTCGTTCATTCTGGTGTCTGTGAACGCCATGCTCTCTCAGTTTAACTTCGTTCAGTAGGATGCCAGATTTCTATAAAGCCTTCCAGGCGAAAACCCACCTAAAACACACCATAAACCGGCCTTAATATGTAGCGGAAAAAACACCCAATCTGGCAACACCAGACTCTCTTGTTCAAACGCGTTCATCAAAATGAACAAATCTTTTTTTGAGTCATTTCGTTCATTTAAGGGGCTTTAAATGTTACTATTAACTGGCAAATTCCCCGAACACATCAACCTACGCAATCTTGATCATATTCTGAATTAAGAAATCATTATAATGCAGTCAAAAGTCCGTTTTTGCAGTCCGTTTACAGGGAACATAAACAATTACTTCACCTCAAGTCTTTCGTTTATTTGTCTAGTGACAGACGCAATAGCATACAATAGCCGCATTAGCAGTTAGATGCTGTTTGTTACACACAGTAGAGCAATAAAAACACAGTCTTACCGTTTCAATTGCAGGCAATTTTGTTGGAATGGCGCTTTTCCCGAGCTTCGATGCCAACTTCGCCTGATATTGCCCCAAATTTGTGAAGGATTTCGGCGTACAATGTTTAGCACAAACACGTAACGATAAGCCAGTGGAAGGGTTGAAGGAACCGCGTCATTAAAATGAATTTAATCCACTGGTCTCTGATAGCTAGGTCCGTTCTTGGTAGAGAAAACACATTTACATGTTGCATTACTCCAGCATCTTTCACGACTGAATATGAGGGGGAGAGGGGAAGGGCGAGCTTCCTGCTGCGGTGTCCATATATGGTATATCCTGCCCCGTCGAAGAAATCAAAATCTCGTATTTGAGTGCGCGTGCACGTGGGCTATTTTACAAACCCTGAGGTAAACAAACGCTTCACTTTTAAATATCGGCTTCCCGGCCAGTGTATAATCGTTAGGCAATCATAACATACATTGATTCTCGTGGAAAAGTGAAAATTGTGGGTCATGACTCCTTTAATGTAGATGCAAAGTCCCCCACCGATCTTCTTACCAGAGTCCGCAGTCCTGCCGGCTCGGTAAGCGGTGCGACCCATTAACTCAAAAGCAGCATCCGGTATGGTGCTGTTCAGCCGGGTTTCAGTAAAAATCATGCAGCAACAGTTGTAAATAATCCTTTTTGCTGCTATATGTAGCCGGATCTCATCCATCTTGCTGCCGATCGACCGTGCATTTGAGAGAAAGATTGTAGGAAGCGATGGTTTGAATGGATTAGCCTTCAGCTTGGCCCATACACCAGCCCGTTTACCCCTCTTCTTCCGCCGCTCACAGCGCCTCCTTCGTCGGCCTGCTCCTGCGGAGGACCCGGTAGCTGGTCTAGCGATCTCCGGAGGAATGATGCACTCGGCTAATGGGTAGTGTATTCCAGTACTCAAGTACAAAAGTTCAGAGCGGCTATATTGTAATGTCGCTGTACTAAAAATGTGCAATGTAATACACAATACCACCAAAAAAGTGAAAAAAAAACATGACTGTTGTTGGAGCTCCTGGCCGCTGCAACTGTGCGCGCCGCCATATAACCAAGCAAGCAACCACGTCAATTTCTATGACATGGAAATTGGCCCGAAGCCAGAAGCCATTGGTCCTCTCACAGTTTATCAGTGGAACATACCAACTATACAAACTGTGTGGGGGAAACCTAAACTGAATCATTCACTACAAATACTACAAGCAGGGTCTCGCTGAAAATGAGTGTGTAAGTTTGTTTACAGAATGCTGTTGTCACTGCTGCAAACTCCCATATATACAAATAATTATCAGAAAAATATAATTTCCCAGCAGCCAGTGGGCCCCTCCCAAGTGTAGGCCCCTGGGCTTCAGCCCCTTATAGCCATGTTTTAATCCGCCCCTGCATTTAAGTACCAAGGAATATTAATTAACTACATGTACTTAATATATGATTAGGGTTAGGATTATGGTTTGTCTTGGGTTTAATTGCATGCAGTTATACATAATTGAGTGTTATTACAATATTAAGTACATGTAACGTGTGTAACAAGGACACCTTAAAATAAAGAGTTACCCCTAATTTAAACAGTTTTACTGTATGCCATGATATTAGCTACATACTACGGTATTTTGTCAGAAGCTGTGGTTATCATGGTACATTTTGTAAGGGTAATTAGTGTCCACACTGAGGGACCAGTCTCTTAATAATGAATAGAGAATGGAAGTCTGCAATCGATCATTTACCATTTATATTTTTGAAAAACATCTTACATACACTCAGAATAAAATGGACTAATATGTAAATCTCTTAAACAAAATCACTATGTTGTTTGTCTGGGAGAATGCAAATATGCATTACTATTCAGTCTCCTTCACTACAGTGGTACTGATATAGGCTACTAAAACATTTATGAAAATTAACCATGGTTTTACTATAGTAAACTTGTTACAACCATGTTTTTATTACAATTTTATTAGAGATACCATGGTTGACCTATGCTTAGAGGCTAATTTTGTAAGGGGAGGATACACTATAGCTAGATCTCAAACAGAGGATCGTTTATTATTGTTTTATATCGTCATATCACCCAGTAAAACTGCTCAGTGTAAAGTGTTAAGCCATTATAGAGTTAACAGAATTTACTGTAAGCTGCTTTGAAACCATGTGTATTGTGCATGCTATGCAAATAAATACCTTGTTGAGTGTTCATTACTATCAGAGATGCTGAACAACGGTGCTAGCAATCAAATAAATCAAAGAATCAATCTTAATCCATACAAACGAGCTGCTGCAGATAACATTTTCATATATGATTTCTCTCATTTTTTGGTGTGAGTGGTAACAGTTTAATGCAAATCACTTTATCTATAATATAATAAATCTTATAGAGGTAAATTATAAAGCCACATTTTATTTTAGTTGTTTACCATACTGAGTTTCAGTTTAATTTTCTGTAGTTAATGTAGTCATTTTATATTATTTTATGTTTATATGATTCAACTTAAAATCGGTTGGAATGATTAACTCTTATGTATCATCAGTTGCCGTAGCCCTTAACAATGTCTGCAGGAAAACCTCTGCTTTTCGGCTTTCTTTCGTGGAAAAGCACTTTTTTCACAGCGGTTGTGCAAAGGGCTGTGGCAGTTTATGATACAGTAAGCCTTAACCACTCCAACCTGATATTAAGTAGAATAATATAAACATTAAATAATATAAAAAGTCTACATTCACTATAATTCAGTCTCCGCTGTAGCTAAATTCCCAGAATGCATTGTGTCACGACACATTTAGATTTCATAATTAGCATTGTTTTGAAATATATCCCTCATACAATGTTATTTAAACAGCCAAAGACCTTCACTAGGCTAAACAGATAAAAAAACAATTATCTAGAAAAAAAAACCTTTCTCAAGCACATGAAATGTTACTTTGATACTGTACATTATCCTAAGCTGGCCAATAAACACTGTTGCCGAAAGTTTTAAACAAAACTTTTCACTGTTTTTCAAAATATTTGATAATAATCTGTTCAAAATCACACTTTGCTATTGCAGAACCTTACAGAAACCTCCTCAAATGATGTCAGTCAGATCCCGTCCTTTCAGATCAATGTAATGCTGACTTTTAGTACTGCGATCACAAACCTATAGAGACAAACACCCCTCAGTGTCCCACTATATGAGTTCTCCCACTTACCTGTATTCACCCTATATTATATCTCCTAGACTTTTCACAGCAAACAACTTTGATTCTATAAATGAAGATGCGTTTCTTGGTCTTCCTCATCTGGAGTATCTGTAAGTGTCTCACAGAACGTGATTTTAATACTGCTGGAGAAAACTGATGATTGAACATTTTCTCATGTATAACGACTGGAACCCTTTGCCTTTTGCATCATCTTAGGCTTTGCTGTTTGTTTTTCTTTCAGTTTCATTGAAAATAACCAAATCAAGTCCATATCGCCATTCGCCTTCAGAGGACTGAAGTCTTTAATACATTTGTGAGTATTTCTGGATAATACCGTTGGCATGTTGTTGATCAGATCTCTGTTCATCCACCAAGTGAAACATTGCAGTCATAATAGGAATGTTTTCTTAGTGGATTATTAATGTTATTTCACTAGTAATAGAAGCAGTCAGCAATCCAGGTTGCATTTTTCATTAGACCTTTGCACAATATAAATTTGGTTCTTTACGAATGTTATTGCAGAAGTTTGGCGTACAATAATTTGGAGACACTACCAAAAGATCTTTTCAAAGGGATGGAAGCTTTGACTAAAGTGTATGTATAATGTTTTAACATCATTTCAAAAATTGTCAGTGGTATGAGATCTCGATGACATGGTCTGGATGTGTTTGTCCAGGGATCTGAGAGGAAATCTTTTCAGCTGTGACTGTAAGCTAAAGTGGTTAGTCGACTGGATGTTTCATACAAATGCAACTGTGGATCAGATCTTCTGCAATGGCCCTGAAGCTTACCAGGGCAAGAAGATCAATGACCTTGTAGCACAGTCATTTGATTGCATCACAACAGGTTGGTAAAATTACAGACCGCTATGTCTTTCTTGACTTTAAAAGGGATAAAAAGGCTTAACATTTGTTTATCTGTTCTACAGATTTTTCGTTGTTGAAGTCTCTTGATTTTCAGTCCATTTCAGTCGAGGCTTTTGTGTTCGGTGGTGACCAGTTTGTCGTATTCGCCCAGCCTTTCATTGGCAGGTGCAGCTTCATGGAATGGGATCACGTGCAAATGGAGTTCAGGAACTTTGATAATATCACAAGTAAGCAAACAGCCGTGGAACTTGTGTACATGCCTAAATCCAAATCATGTAATCATTTACACAATACTGTATGCAGACAGTTTCAGTTGTTTCGGTTTCTTTGATAACACAAACTGTTGTTCAGCAAAGGTTTTTTTAGGGCTACCCTAGACTAAATAATTAGTCGACTAATCACACATTTATATTAGTAAAACATATAATACATAATAATCAGCCTTTAATTGCCTATAGGCTTTCAGCGCTAAAGCACAGACCGGCAGAAGTAATGATTATTAATGCATCAGGGAAGAACAGAAAGAAGACTGTCTTGAGATTATAATAACTTATTGATTGATGGTTTCTGTATTTTCAGCTGAAGTTGACATCTCCACATTTGACGTGCATGTTTCATACAAATTACATAATCTAGAAATATTTGTCTTCCATTTTAATTGGTTCATTTAAATGTAGACATTGCACTTTTTATTGATATATCTTTCATATCTGTGAGGCAAAGACAGAGTTTTGGTTCTTTCTTTTTTTTTACAGATTTGATGCATATTTGATCTATATGAGAAAAGTGTTTTAAGTTAAATGCAAATGATGTTTAGTTCCCACACTCCGCACCTACACTAAACGACTAATTAACTAAGGTGAATGTTAGAGCAAGCAGCCATGTAATGACATTTTTGATCGACTAAGCCTCTTTTCCTCGACTGATGATTAGTCAACTAGTAGGGGGCAGCCCAAAATTTTTTGATTGCATAATAAATAGAGATACACCGACTGACCGGCAAGGGACCGGAATTAGCTGGTTTTCCACATGATCGATTCCAAGCCGGTCTGTTTTGAAGTCACACTTACGACGACTGATAATGTATTTATGTTGTGCCAGATGAGGCTCGAGATCCATACATACACAAAAAGCAAAACAAATAGTTTCAGAAATTAAGTTCTGTGTAATAAATTAGCATGAAAAATCTGTATCTGCAGCTCACACTTACAAAAAAAAATAAAAAATCGGAATCGGCCAAGAAAATTGCAATCGGTTCATCTCTAATAATAAAAATGCATGGCATAATAAACTGGTACTCCATAGTTTTGGTGGCTTTCAAGCCTTTGTTTTAAACAGCTTTCCTCAAATCTTTCCTCCGTAGGCACTTCCACTGTCATCTGCAAACCTCTAGTCATTGATAGTCAACTCTTCATTATAGTCGCCCAGCTGTTCGGCGGCTCGCACATCTTCAAGCGAGATGTCTCTGCAAACAAATTCATCAAAATCCAAGACATCGACATTCTGAAAGTCCGAAAGCCAAATGACGTGGAAATCTTCCACGTCGACGAAGAGTCTTTCTTCATCATAGCCGACAGCTCCAAAGCCGGCTCGACAACTATTTATAAGTGGAATGGCAACGGCTTCTACTCCCATCAGTCTTTGCACCCCTGGCACCGCGACACAGATGTGGAGTATCTAGAGATTTCTGGGAAGCCTCATCTGATCTTGTCCAGCAGCTCTCAAAGGCCGGTCGTTTACCAGTGGAGCAAGAGCACTAAGCAGTTTGACCGGCGTACGGATATCCCAGAGATGGAGGACGTGTACGCGGTCAAACACTTCACCGTGAAGAGCGAGCTCTACATATGTCTGACCCGCTTCATTGGCGACTCCAAGGTGATGAAATGGGACGGTAGCATGTTCACTGAGATCCAGACCATGGCCTCTCGTGGCTCCATGGTCTTCCAGCCGTTCTCGATAGCCAACTGGCAGTACGCCATCCTGGGCAGCGACTATGCCTTTACTCGGGTCTATCGCTGGGATGCAAAGAAAAGACAGTTCATTCACTTCCAAGAGCTGAACATTCAGGCACCCAGGGCTTTTTCTCTGGTGTTTATTGACAACAGGGAGTTCCTCCTTGGTTCTAGTTTTAAGGGGCAAACACGTATATATGAACACCTGGTCCTTGACTTGAGTAGCTGAGTTGCTTCATTGGGACATTTGAGGACACTGATAAATGAGTGTCTCGATGGATCTCGTGAAGAACCTTGTCCGAAACACGTCCAGGTCATGTTTCAATCTAAAATCCACAGAAATAATGTTTTGTTTGTTTGTTTTGTTTAAATCCTGTTTTAGGACTCGGTACTCTTTAGTGTTAACTGTTATTTTTTGTTTTTTTTGTAATACAGTAATAATTGCTTAGTGTTCAGGTGAAATATTATCACCATGCCTACAACTCGTAACAATCCTAAATAGCCCAATTCTTTTCTACTTTTTCTCCTTTGGTTTTGGAGTGAAACATGACTAGATAGTTTTGGTCAGATTTACTCGCCTCTTCTCAGCATGAAGACTCTTTGCATGATGGTACCCTTAATTAGGTACTGCCATTGAAATTAGCAAAGGTTTTTTTTTGTTTTTACATGGTCTTCTCATTGCACTCATTCATTTCTGTTGTGTTTTTACTCTGTGACTGCTGTACTATTATTGAAATACTTGCTATTCTATTTATTTATGTTTATCTCAAATGAAACTGACAACTTGTTTACTGCTTTCTCAACTTGTAAACAGTGTATTTTTGTGTGGCAGCTGGGTGACATATTTGATAGGCTGATTGGAAATGTGAAATACACATAGACAGTTTGACCCTGAGTAGTGTGTAGTGTTACCGTTGTTTTTTAGCATTTGCCTGTTTGATCAATCATATTAACTACTAACAGTACAACCAATGCCAGTACTTTTTCAACTAGATGAAAATATTTGTAAAGAGATTCTATATCACCACACGATGAAACTGTGATGTTGTTCTACTGGATATATTTATGCATGCAGTTTCATGCCTACATTTTGGAGACACTGATACTAACTTTTAATAAAGACTTTCCAGAATGCTAAAATGTTTTATTTTGTCAAATGCAAGAGGCTATTTTTCAGTGATACATTCAAAATGAAATGTTTTTTTTTTCAACATGGAAAGAGAAATTATGTGGGCTCTTGTTCTTTTAAAAGGCCATGACCATGCAATAATGTTTGTCTGTCATTAGACTCATTAGTTTGCAATTCCATTAGATTAGTGTTTAGTTGTAATTCAACACAACTAACCCAGTTAATCAATGTCTTCAGGAATATTAGAATCTCCAGGAAGGCGAGTTGAGCACCCATGCTGGTTTTTAGATAAGCAGGAAGTGACCATATGAATCATATGGATGAAAAAACATTTGAGAAGTTAAGTGATGTATTTCCCTTTATTTTTGACTGATTTTGTTCAGCGTACAAATAATCATGGTCAACTATTAAAAATAAATGTTTATTGAAGTCCAAAAAGTTCCATAACAGGATATTAATGTTGTATTTTTTCATCCTTGTTAAAGGCTCTGAGATTCTGATATGGTTATCTGTGTTTCAGCTAGTGAATGTCAGGCTGAAGCCCATTTATTTTAAAGCAGATGAATTATGTGGAAAGTGCAAACAATGTGCAAAGTCAGAATCAGATTACTTTCATGTCATCAGTGCAAAATCTAGATTAGCAATTAAACCAACATGTGATACCTGTACCAGGGGCTGGCAATCTTTTAACATGCCAGAGGTCACCACTTTCATGTTTACCGACAAAATGCACATCATTTGAAAGATATAAAAATTGTGCCCCTTCCAAAAA
The DNA here is from genome assembly GCF_963082965.1 of Carassius carassius. Lineage (NCBI taxonomy): Eukaryota > Metazoa > Chordata > Actinopteri > Cypriniformes > Cyprinidae > Carassius > Carassius carassius. The sequence goes on along the minus strand of NC_081768.1, from coordinate 31,606,756 downwards.
AAGGGGGACAAAAGTAGATGTAACTCAATATTCCTTTGCCAAAACATTACTGTCTGCTGACAACAATTAAACAGTAGTCAGCAAAAGAAAGCTCTTATTCAGTAGAGTTACCTTCACATCAATGAATTGTAAGTGCAAGAATGTGCAGGAACATTTAATAAAGACATGGAACTGAGTAAATGCTTTTTCTTGCATTATTATTATTCTTTTATTATTATTTTTTTTTTTATAAACTGCAAAAACAGAATTAGTTTTCTCTGTCATACTCTTAGGATGATTATTACTCATGTACATAGGCGCCGATTTATGTTTTTCTCCGTGGGTGCTCAAGGGCGCACGCCATTTAAAAAATAAAAAAAATAGACTAGGCTATTCAAAAAATATTGCATTTCAGAACCTTAGGCTAATGGACAGCGGCCGATACAAACAAACACAACAGCGTCACTTCTCAAAAATACAAACAGGATTGGAGATGAAAAGTTTAACTGACACGTAATCGCTAATGCGTTCAGCTTCTTGGGAAATTAATGTTTTGTAAATATTGATTAAAAACTATTGCGAAAGGACAGCGTTTCCATTAACCAATTGTTGCGACTAAAATAATGAGTTTCTGGGAATGTCTACCTCATTTATGTTTCGAGGTTTCTTTTGATAGTGGCATGGCTTTTCTTTGAGGTTTCGAATCCATTATTCATATAGGCTAAAAAAATATTTTTTAATTTTATGTATTTAACAAAGAACTCGTATTCTGTCCAAAAGTAGGCTACTTTTGTGTCCATTAGTTTTTCCTCTTTTAAACCATATATAGGCCTATACTTGAGCAGAAAAATGTTCCCATTTAAACCCTGTTACGAACTTTAAGGAGTCTAGGGAATGTACCGTACCATTTACATTTTAACGTACTGCTGGGTATGAAATGAGGTGGAAGAACATGACAGACAAAACTTTGAAAGGGAAAAAATACTGGACGTTTATTCACAAAAAGCCAAAGCCACTAGATCCAGTAAAATAACAATAATAATGTGCGCTATGTACAAGGTGAAAATGTAAACAAACAAACAATAAAATGGGAAAAGAACGAAAGCGGCGCCAAAGGAAAGAACAAAATATAAGAAAACAATCCTTAATCTAAACCTAATCTAACCAAAGCAAAATGTAGAAAATAAACCGAAATCTTCAGTGCATCCGGCACCTTAACTAAACTGTCTAACAAAAACAGAAATACAATGTGTGGCGCTCACTTCTTACCTAGTGTGTCTATACAATATGTACAGTGTATATCGCGATATACTGACCTGCGTTCTCTTCCCTCTGTACTACCAGCTGTTACTCAAGGTCTCATAGCGAACGAATAACTCTTAGTCTGATTAATGATTAGTGATTACGGAAAGCAGTAAATGATTACATACTCGCACGGCACTGTATAGTGGGGGATGGGACGTTTTCAGAAACGCTGTGATTGGTGGATAGGATATGGAACATGCATGCGACTGGTTATGTCACTGTCACTGACAACAACGTAACCAATCACAGTGTGGCAGACGCTTCATAGCGCCAACTGCAATGTTTAATTTTAAATAAATGTAGCCTACTGGCAGTCTGGCACTGGCACACGTGGGTGCTCATTTTCCGTGGGTGCTCGGTATTTTCCGTGGGTGCTCGAGCCCCGGAGTACCCACGGTATCGGCGCCTATGCTCATGTATGCATAACAGCTAATACACTCCCTTTAAGGAGCTGCCCTACAAACTTGCAAGTAAATGTTGTCTCTCTTGACTTTTGGTAAAAACAGCAGCTGAAGTAAACTATCTGATGTTATTTCACTCTATTTAGACCAAACACATCATTATTACTGACACTTTGTTGCAAGTACTTGTTAGTAGAAGCAGTGAAGCAGCAGAAGAGGACAGTGGTCTGTAAGTGTTTTGTATCTTTTGTGCTTAGATTTTAGTGTGGTTGTCATTGCTGGGACTAATTGTTTTACTCAGCATTCAAGCAGGCTCTGGTAACCCCACTGCCTAAATCCAGCACTTTTAGAAAACTACACATGTGTACACATATCTACAGTCGTGGCCAAAAGTTTTGAGAATTACATAAATATTAGTTTTCAAAAAGTTTGCTGCTAAACTGCTATTAGATCTTTGTTTCAGTTGTTTCTGTGATTAACTGAAATATAATTACAAGCACTTCATACGTTTCAAAGGCTTTTATCGACAAGTACATGACATTTATGCAAAGAGTCAGTATTTGCAGTGTTGGCCCTTCTTTTTCAGGACCTCTGCAATTCGACTGGGCATGCTCTCAATCAACTTCTGGGCCAAATCCTGACTGATAGCAACCCATTCTTTCATAATCACTTCTTGGAGCTTGTCAGAATTAGTGGGTTTTTGTTTGTCCACCCGCCTCTTGAGGATTGACCACAAGTTCTCAATCGGATTAAGATCTGGGGAGTTTCCAGGCCATGGACCCAAAATTTCAACATTCTGGTCCCCGAGCCACTTAGTTATCACTTTTGCCTTATGGCACAGTGCTCCATCGTGCTGGAAAATGCATTGTTCATCACCAAACTGTTGTTGGATTGTTGGAAGAAGTTGCTGTTGGAGGGTGTTTTGGTACCATTCTTTATTCATGGCTGTGTTTTTGGGCAGAATTGTGAGTGAGCCCACTCCCTTGGATGAGAAGCAACACCACACATGAATGGTGTCAGGATGCTTTACTGTTGGCATGACACAGGACTGATGGTAGCGCTCACCTTTTCTTCTCCGGACAAGCCTTTTTCCAGATGCCCCAAACAATCGGAAAGGGGCTTCATCGGAGAATATGACTTTGCCCCAGTCCTCAGCAGTCCATTCACTATACTTTCTGCAGAAGATCAATCTGTCCCTGATGTTTTTTTTGGAGAGAAGTGGCTTCTTTGCTGCCCTTCTTGACACCAGGCCATCTTCCAGAAGTCTTGGCCTCACTGTGCGTGCAGATGCGCTCACACCTGCCTGCTGCCATTCCTGAGCAAGCTCTGCACTGGTGGCACTCCGATCCCGCAGCTGAATCCTCTTTAGGAGACTGTAATGAATTAAAACTTCCTAATCATCGGGAAGAAGGAGGCGGGAACCGGCGGACAATGAAATACCATTTTAATAATACAAAATAAACACAAAACAGCGCACCAGCCCCTCACGGAAGACTGGTGCGCTCAAATAAAAATCAAAACACAACTAAAAGCCCAGACCTGGTCCTCTCTCGTCCTTCACTGTCGTCACTCCAGTTTTATATCCTTCCATCTCCTACGTGGGACTCGAGACCGGCGGTGGGTTGCAGGTGTCACTGATTTGCCCAATCATTGCCAGCCTCCCTCCTTGTTCCCACGTCCCTCGGCCCCGCCCCACTCGCCACAGAGACCATCCTGGCACTTGCTGGACTTTCTTGGACGCCCTGAAGCCTTCTTTACAAGAATTGAACCTCTTTCCTTGAAGCTCTTGATGATCCTATAAATTGTTGATTTAGGTGCAATCTTAGTAGCCACAATATCCTTGCCTGTGAAGCCATTTTTATGCAACGCAATGATGGCTGCACGCGTTTCTTTTCAGGTCACCATGGTTAACAATGGAAGAACATGGGATGTAATATGCAAAATGGCAATGCATTTCTGTATTTACATTTACATTTTCCAATACATTTGTGCAACGTTTGGTGCAAAATGAAAATGAAATTAAAAAAAATTCATTTGCCATTTCACACACTAGTTTTAATATGTAAAATGAATACTAATTTTAACGCTTTGTAAGTTGCAAAATTAAAATGAAAATGTATTATAGAAATGATTAGATATGTATAACATGTTCAAGCAAAACCGTGGCAAAATTATAATTTAAATGCTATTTTTCTTAAATGCATTAACACTCGCAGTCAAGACACTTACGATTGCATTTTCATTCAGTGTCCCGCAATGAATGTAGCAAAATTCAATGTGCACATTGCTGTGTGTTGAGTGATCATCTCCAGATCAACGATCAGCTCCTGAGGGTCCTCCAGGGACTTGGTCAAGACCAGCATCGCTCCAACGCTGCTGAACCGCTGAAGCAATTAATGACAAATACATGGACATCAGATATGCTGCTGAATGAAGAAATACTCCCAAAAATACCACTTCAACCTCAATGCTATTGATAAGAAATAAATGCAGTTAGATATTTTCAATCAAAATCTACATTTGTTGCATGCACACTGACAAAATGAACAATCAAACATAAGATAGAGATAGAGAACTCTTTGGCCAGTTGAACCTGCATGTTTAGTATTTGTTAAATTCATGTATATAACAATATTATATATATATATATATATATATATATATATTTAATTTACATTTAATCATTTAGCAGACACTTTTATCCAAAGCGACTTACAAATGAGAACAGTAGAAGCAGTCAGGTCAACAAGAGAACAACAACAGTATACAAGTGCCATGACAAGTCTCAGTTAGTTTAATACAGAACGCATAGGTAGGTTTTTTTTTTTATTTTATTTTATTTATTTTTTTTATTAAAAGACAAGAAAAGGAAAAGTGCTAGTTTTAGTTGGTTAAGTGCAGGCGAAAAAGATGAGTCTTTAGATGTTTCTTGAAAATGAGTAAAGACTCAGCTGTACGAATTGAGATTGGGAGGTCATTCCACCAGCTGGGCACAGTCCAGGAAAAAGTCAGTGAGAGTGATTTTGAACTTCTTTGGGATGGTACCACAAGGCGTCGTTCACTTGCAGACCGCAAACTTCTGGAAGGCACATAAGATTTAACCAATGAGTTTAGGTAAGTTGTTGCCGTGCCAGTGGTCGTCTTGTAGGCTAGCATCAGTACCTTGAATTTGATGCGAGCAGCTACTGGTAGCCAGTGTAACCTGATGAGGAGAGGAGTAACGTGAGCTTTTTTTGGCTCATTGAAGACAACCCTCGCTGCTGCATTCTGGATCAATTGCAGAGGCTTGACAGTACATGCAGGAAGGCCCGCCAGGAGAGCATTACAATAGTCCAGTCTAGAGAGAACAAGAGCTTGGACAAGAAGTTGGGTTGCTTGCTCTGACAGGAAAGGTCTAATCTTCCTAATGTTGTATAAGGCAAACCTGCAGGACCGGGTAGTTGTAGCAATGTGGTCTGTGAAGCTTAACTGATGATCCATCACAACTCCTAGGTTTCTAGCTGTCCTCGAAGGAGTAATGGTTGATGAGCCCAGCTGTATAGAGAAGTTGTGATGAAGCAATGGGTTAGCTGGAATCACCAGGAGTTCTGTCTTCGTAAGGTTAAGCTGAAGGTGATGGTCATTCATCCAGCTAGAGATGTCACTCTATATATATATATTAAGGCTGGGCAAGTCGCAGTGTTTTATTGTTATTATTATTTAGAAACCCAGTTGCTCTCTGGCTCTGAATAGCCTACAGACCATGGGTCACAGGATTGGGATGTTGATCAGTACTGGCTTGGGATGAGCGTCATCACGCATCTCAACCAATGTGAGCATTTGGGGTGGGCCTAAAACTGCAGGAGCACTCACATGGACACTCTGATAAAATTATTTAGGCTAAGCATCAACATTCACACACCACTGTCCACCGTTATTTACAACAGAAAAGAATGCAACAAGCTCGTAATCACGACTTCATAAGTGGGAAACAGGAAGTGCCAGGTTAAAACATTCAAATAGATAATTTACATTTACAATATTTCACAATATTACTGTGCTCACGATATATATACATATATATATATATATATATATATATATATATATATATATATATATGGTACAGACCAAAAGTTTGGACACCTTCTCATTCAAAGAGTTTTCTTTATTTTCATGACTATGAAAATGCGCCAGATGACCTGGCCTCCACAGTCACCGGACCTGAACCCAATCGAGATGGTTTATGGGTGAGCTGGACCTCAGAGTGAAGGCAAAAGGGCCAACAAGTGCTAAGCATCTCTCGGGGAACTCCTTCAAGACTGTTGGAAGACCATTTCAGGTGACTACCTCTTGAAGCTCATCAAGAGAATGCCAAGAGTGTGCAAAGCAGTAATCAAAGCAGAAGGTGGCTACTTTGAAGAACCTAGAATATGACATATTTTCAGTTGTTTCACACTTTTTTGTTATGTATATAATTCCATATATAATTCCACATGTGTTAATTCATAGTTTTGATGCCTTCAGTGTGAATCTACAATTTTCAGTCATGAAAATAAAGAAAACTCTTTGAATGAGAAGGTGTGTCCAAACTTTTGGTCTGTACTGTATATATATATATATATATATATATATATATATATATATATATATATATATATACACACAGTACTGTACAAAAGTCTTAGGCCACTAGTATTTTCAACAACAACAAATGGTTTTAAGTCAGTTACTTCTATTTTTTGCTGAAGTGTGTCAGTAGTAAATATCAGTTTACATTTCCAAACATTATTTTTTGCCATTAAATGTAATAATCCAGTGAGATTTTTGTTTGCACAAGGAGTCTGACAGCAGCCAGTGCTGCACACTGATCTCACCATCATCCAGTCTGTCTGGAATGTCTCCAAAACGCTTCAAGAAACCTGTAAAGCTATAGTACTGTGCAAAGTTTTAGGCACTTGTGTAAAAATCCTGTAAAGTGAGGATGCCATCAAAAATAATGTCATAAATATATATTATTAATTAACTTCTATTAACTTAACTAAACTAAACCAACATTTGATGTGACCACACTATGCATTAAAAAAGCATTTGTCCTAAGTAAACTTGCACTTTGTTTTCAGGTAGCTTTGCATGTTTCTTGAAGTGTCTTGGAGACATTGCCACAAATCTTCTGGATTGACCAGGAGGGAGTTATGTGTGAACATGGCTAATTTGGAACTCCAAGTCAAAGGCTCTGCTGATGGCATGCAATGCAGAACCCTCTCTAAGTCCTGAATGGCGCAATCAGACTGACCGTTAGTCTGCGGATGGTTACCAGGGATTAGGCTCGTTGTCGCCCCCAGTAATCGACAGAATTCAGTCCAAAGCCTAGATGTAAATTGGGGACCCCTGTCAGAAACCACATCCACCGGGAGGCCATGGATGCGGAAGACATGATCAAATTCAATGACCGCTGTCTCCCTCACTGAGGGTAATTTGGGGAGGGGAATGAAATGAACCGCCTTCAAGAATCTGTCCACCACAGTGAGGATCATGGTATTGCCACCAGATGGGGGTAGCCCTGTGACTAAATCCATGGTGATGTGGGACCAGGGTCTCAAAGGATAAGCACCAGTTGGAGAAGCCCTACTGGGAGTCGATTAAAAACGTAATCGCATATTCTCCAGTTTGGCAAATAAGTGAATTTCCAGCCTGATATCAAAAACATCAAACATGCAAGGTAATAGCAGACGTAACACAAATTACATGATGACACAGAGAGAAGCCATAGACTGGAATAAATGAGAAGGGGAAAAAGTAACAGGTGCAGGACTGATGGAGCGCACACTGCTGCGAGTTAGCGCTGATTGCTCTGGTCAGATTTAGAAGCTGAGCTGAACCAGACAGTTACTGAAGTGCAGAGGATGGATTCAATGATGGTGGAGTAGAACTGTTTCAGCAGCTCCTGTTCCAGGTTGAACTTCCTCAGCTGACAAAGAAATACAGCATCTGCCCGGTCTTTTTAACAATGAAATCAATGTGAATGTCCCACTTCGGGACCTGAGAAATAGTGTTGCCCAGGAATCTGAATGTCTCCACAGTTCTGTCAGAGTGGTTACAGGGTGTCAGAAGTGACGTAGTAGGGTAACAACAAACACTGCCAGGCAAGTTTGACTTCACCAATACAACTGAAAGGCTAAGGATTGCATCGGGATTGGATAAATAATCATATGAATACCAAATAAATAAGTCAATGTATGCTGCCAGATTTTGTAGAGATTTTGTATGTTACCCAAAAGAAATTGTATGCTGCAGTTATAGAAGCTTTTAATAAACATTGTCTTAGCAAACAGAATACAATTTTTGAAAGAGCGAGATCCAACAAGCAAAATCAAGAGCTGGGGGAGAGTGTAGAGTCGTTCATTTTAGCGGTTCATTCACTTGCTGATAAGAGACCAGATCATCGGCGGCATACACGACACCAAACTGAAAGTTTATGGTTAGATGCAGACCTGATGCTAGAGAAAGCTATAACAAGAGTAAGTCAGAGCACAGTGGTGAAAAAGCAGCACCCAATACTACACGAATGGAATCTATACACAGAAATATACACAATGCAGACAACATTTAAAAAAGAAAACAGAAAAGAAAATTACAATCAGGATGTGGCAGATGCGGGAACTTAAAGAAACATCAATGGAAAGACTGCCCAGCTAGAGATGGAGAATGACGGGTGGAATTAACTCGTTAGCCTGAATGGTGTAAACTAAACATGTTTTCATGTTGGACATGGGAGCTGCTGTTACAGCAATTCCAAGCAGTAGGTTCTCCACCCAGAGCCATGGTGCTCTGCAGCCCACAGGAAAAGTGCTGTTTGGTCCAGGTAATCATAAGGTTGATGTAACAGGGTGATTTAAAGGCCAGTTAAGTGTTAAAGATAAAACTACTGAACAAGACATTTATGTAAGTGCTGCACTGTCTAAGCCCCTACTGAGCCTTTCCGTAATAAAAGCCATCACATTAATGCAGTACATAAGCAACAAGATGACATCAGAGCCAAATACCCCTCAGTTTTCTCGGGCTTGGGGAAATTAAAGGAGCCTTACACAGTCAAGCTGGAACCAAGTCCAATGTAATATGCCCTTTCATCCCAACGCCGGGTGTTCCTTCCCATGATAGATAAAGTGCGTATTGAGCTGAAACGCACAGAGGACATGGGGGTTATTTCTAAAGTGACCCAACCCACCCCATGGTGTGTGGACATTGTCGCTGTGCCCAAGGGAAGATACGTCTATCTGTCAATTTGACCCACTTAAGTGGGTGTGGCGAGAAAGACATATTCTCCCAGCAGTGTACCAGAATCTTGCAATGCTCTCAGGAGCCAAAGTTTACACAAAGCTCTAGCAACATCAAGATTCTGGAAGATCCCGTTGTCCTAGGAGAGCAAACTGTTGACAACATTTATCACCCCATTCGGGAGATATGCGTTCAACCATTTACCAATTGAGATCTTGTCGGCCCCAGAGCATATTCAATGCTGTGCACTTTTTAAGAACCTTGCAAGTGATTACGGTTTTACAAACATTACCAGTAATCTTAGATACGCGCAATAAAATGGTGATGCAGAGCCTTCTGTATCTGCTGTGGATTTGACATTAAAGGACTTTTTTGGAATTACTCCTGCATCATGTGCTTATTATCAGCACCCAGTACGTTACACAGAGCACCCAGTTTACAATAAAGAGCCTTAAAGACAAAACCTTTCACAGTCTTGAGGACTGCAACATGCCCAGAAAGCTGATCTGATCACCAGTAGGGTGATCAGGCTCCTGAAGAAAAGCAGAGGCTCCCTTATATCTACCACAATGTGGCCTCTTGTGTTATTTTTTTAATCCACTACAGTGCACAAAACATTCATCCTGTCAAAAAGGTTTTTCATTTCAATTTACACCATTACACCATTAAGTGAAGTGAAGTAATGTGTGGCAGGCCTCGACACGCACCCGCAGACTGGCACAAACATAACTAGGCATAAGAGCAAGAACACTACTCTCTTTTTTCCATGCTTAAGTGTTAAATCATAACTTGTGTTTCTGGTGATTCTGTGATCCTCATTTCTAGCTCTATACTAGGATATAAACACAGACTGACGTACTTTCCTGCCGTCAGCACGTAAGGCTCCAGACACGGGTTCTGAGGGTAACAGCGATGACCTCCGCCATAGATCCAGCACATCTCATCTTCATTACACTCTTGACCTGTGTCACACTCATTGATGTCTATGACGCCAGAGAAAAGACTGGCATTAGTCCTATCTATCCTATAAATGAACATGCAGGCAAAAAACACACAAAGGCTTTCATGCTGAATATCACATTTCAGTCGGAAGTACATCGAATTACAGAACTAATATTGCTACTGGAAACTCAAATGGCAAGATACACAACATAAACTTCATCTAACTTCTTTCCCTGTGTTCAGAACAGAAGAACAGCCTTTTTGTTTCAATTAGAAAAGTAACACTTTATTTTTGCTGTGAAATATCTGGGTGTGGAAGGAGAGAGAGGAGGCCAGGCAATGACGAGTGCCATATTTAATGAAGGAGGAGGCTGATACCTTGACACATTCTTGTTCTCTGCAGCTGATATCCCTCGGGGCAGATGCAGGAATATCCACCCGGGCTGTTAATACACACATACTGGCACATGTAGCTGGAGAATGCACACTCATCGATGTCTAGACACACAGCAGAAAAACACAAACTCAACAAACAGCGACAATTAAACCACACTGAGACACATCCATCATATTTGTCTAAAACCAGACTGAAAAGAATCTAGCTAATGATAAAGAATTACTTTTAGGGCTGTCCAATCAAAATGTTGAACTCAAACAATTCAGCTTGTATGATGTTTGGCATGTTTGAGAGTGAGCATCTAAACACCCAAACATATCACATACAAAAAAAGAATCACAAGTCAAGTAATGAATTTCCGTAAGTATGCAATAAAACAGATAATAAACAACAACCATAAAGAATTCGTTAAAAACCTCTATTCACAAAAGGTAAATTTTTTTACATGTTTGTATTTAGACGTTGCACCCTCTTGGTGTTCACTCCTTTTTATTTTAAATTGAAAAAAAATTATTTAAAATCTGAAAGTAAACATTTTTAAATATTCAGTTAAAAAAATGTTGCACCCCTTTTGACAGCTCTTATTATTCTCTTGGCAAGCAGAAAGTGCACTGGAAACAAGCACAGGGACATCCAGCATTAGCGCTTACCCACACAAGAGACTGAATTCGGAGAGTTCATAACCCTGATCACACTGACAGATATATGAGCCCAAGAGGTTGAAACACTGATTTTGGCACGGCTGAGTCAGATCATACTCATTCACATCTGAAACACAGTTACTGAATACAATTATACATCTAATCTATCAACAGGTTATTTACTCAGATATATTTAGCACAATTACTATATGTGAAATATTGCTTTCATGTTAGTCAATAGTGACATTGTTTGTATGGACAAACAAAACAAAAAAAGGTCAAAAACAAGTCAGAATCAGTAGGGGTGTGCCACACACACACACATTGCACACCCCTACTGATTCTGACTTGTTTTCACTGTGTGTGTGTGTGTGTGTGTGTGTGTTTCTTCTGTAGGGAAGGCTTGGGCTTATGTTTGTCCATAAAATACACAGAGACAGAAAACAGGGTGAAACAATGCTAAACAATGGTAGTACTTTTACAATATAGAGGAATTTCAATAGATATGACAAACTTTTCTTTTTGACGGGTAAGCTAAACTTCAAGTTAAAAGTATTTCTAATATATTGCCCTTTTTATTGACAGAAGCCTACTTTTACATGCCTACACTTTTTTGTTTAGACCTGTACTGTCCAGTACTCTGTCCCATCCCCTGCCCTGGCTCTGCCTTCTGCTGTTTCCATCAAGTCTCCTGGCTCTGCCTTCTTCACCTGATGGATAAACTCTTCTATTGTTTTAGTTTATGCAAAACAGTTTATAGATGACGAACATCTCAAGCTGAGATATGATACTCAAACCTTAGCACTGAATCTAGTGTTTCTAAATCAAAGCAGACCACACTTTTTGCATCAGTATTAGCATGTGGGTGTGCAGACCAGTCAAGTCAATTTTAATTGCTGAAATGATTGTATTTTTAAATACAAGCAGATATCCACATATGCTGTAACATAGAGTATAACAGTTGTAAATATGCAGTCATTCTTGAGTGTACATTACTTCTAATTTCCATCTTTTAGTTATAGTTGGCTACCACGTGCATCAGTTGAGATGCCTGTAAAAGAAACATTCTTTTGTTCATCATGAGGCTTAATTAAACCCTCCCCTGCACACAGGACCTTGGACACATATTTGGTGTGCTTGTACTTGTCCTAAAAGCTATTATTGTTAGTATACTTCAATTACCAATGATGCATGTATAAAAATACTTTTGCAGGAAACCTTTCCTCGCTGAGGAATTCCTTATCGTGCTGTTGATCATATTTTATTGGCAAAGGTCTTCAAGCTTTTATTCAGAAGTAAGGTATCAGACTAAAGTTTCACATTCCTTAGTATCTTCAAAACAGCTGAACAATGTGGAGTTGCAAACTAGACCTTTAAAAGACCCCCTTATTTTAACATAGAGGGTGGGCACTGCATTTGCCTGCATTTGAAATATGTTGTGCTAACAGATTCACCTTTAAGTTGGGCTCCTATCCACCCTATGAGATGTTTTACAATTCTTTGTTAAATATTTGAAATAAAATTCTTGTCACAACTGTGAAGCATGCTAATATGATAATCCATCAGCTAGGCCTTTATGCCCTTATTTCATACTGACATCTATTTCAAGTGATTATAAGTACTGTTCTGAAATAAGAATTGTCCTGTATATTTCTCAATAAAGATTCTTCTACAGACAATATAACATTTAAAAACAGACTGCTTTTTAAAATTTTTATATTTTTCAAATTAACTCCAACAAACCCCTTCAACTGTTACAGACACGCCAGGTTCCACCTCCTTCCAATCACAGCGCACGCCCTCACCTGAATACTGATCACTTCCACCTGACCCTCATCCACGAACAATCCCCTCTGCACCACAAATACCACACACACGCACTCAGTCAGCGTCCGGTCTCCTTCGCAAGGTCTTACCTGTATGCTAACTCTAAGGACTAACTCTATCTCTACTTACCTCTCTCCAGCGATCTCCAGAAATTCCCCGTCATCTTCGTGCATGTGTGTGGTACACCTTCCTTCTTCAACGTCTCTACCCCTCAACAACAAATCCATTCATCACCGCACTTCCGCTAGCAACTCCAGCACTTCCTCACCTGCCGTGCACGCCAGCCCCATGGCCAAGCCGGCACCCCGTACTCTGGTTCGGCGGAGGATTGCAGCGGAATTCTACTCCAATGCTCGCTGGTCCTGGAGATGCAACTGCACATATACCCAACCGAAAGATCTAAGGTGGCCTTCTTGATATCCCAACTGCAAGGTAAAGCACTTCAGCGGGCCGATTCAATTTGGACTCAGAATAACCCAGTTATAAAGCTTATAACTGCTTATAACTGTCTTATTCCAGCTTCATCTACCATTTCCGAGAAGTTTTTGGCAGACCAGCTTGGGACTCATCTATTGGTGAGAAGCTTTATAACCTGAAACAGGGAAAAATGTCTGTCAATGAATATGCCCTTCAGTTTAGGACTCTAGCGGCCTCCAGTGGATGGAACGAACAGGCTTTACTGACTACCTACCGTCAGGGATTGGAACCTCGAGTGCAGTTGCATCTCGCTCCATGCGAGGACACCATCGGGCTTAAACGGTTCATCCAGCTTTCCATCCGCTTCGCCACCCGTATGCAGTCATGCTTAGAAGAGCACCAGGGCCAGGAGTATTCCACCACGCCACTCTGCCGACCAGAGGCCATCAGCTCCCCAAAACCAGTCAACGAACCCATGCTCGTTGACTCATATCGACTCTCTGCGGCTGAAAGACAAAGACTGCTGGCCCAGAATCTATGTCTCTACTGTGCATCCCTGGGGCATATCATCTCTGTATGCCCCGTCTGTCCTCCTCGTCCCATGGTGAGTGCCATTCTCCCTTCGAAGTATAAAATGAAACCACTCACCACTGTTGTGACACTTACTGCCGCTGACATCTGTCTTCCAGGTTCCGCCCTCCTCGATTCTGGGTCAGCCGGCAACCTCATCTCCGGTGCTCTCTGCCGTCAACTCAAACTCGCTACCACGGCTACGCCGTCAGTCTACCAGGTCCACACAATAACTGGAAGCCCTTTGAGTAGAAGATGTGTGCGTCATAGTGTGGGTCCCATCACCCTCCAAACCGGACTACTCCATCAAGAGGAGATCCACCTGCTGGTTCTGGAGGAATCCACCGCTGACGTCATCCTAGGGTGCCCATGGTTGGAGCTGCATAACCCTGTCATCTCGTGGAAGACGGGCGAAGTCCTGAAGTGGGGCGACTCCTGTTTCCAGAGCTGCATCACTGTCCCAGCCAGCGTCCTGTCCCAGCCAAACCTGCACCTACACCTCTTGCAGTTTGTACCACCTCCATAGAGAGCCCGGTGGAAAATCAATCCATTTCCATCCCGACATGCTACGCCCACTTCAGTGGCGTATTCTGCTCCAAACCTGCCTCCAAGCTGCCTCCACATCGGCTGTGGGACTGTGCCATCGATCGTGGTGCCACTGTCTTCACCAAGTTGGACCTCCGCAGCACATACAATCTCATCCGGATACGTGAGGGGGACGAGTGGAAAACTGCCTTCATCACCCCTACTGGCCACTATGAGTACTGTGTGATGCTGCATGGACTTGTTAACGCCCCCTCCGTCTTCCAGGATTTCATCCATGAGGTTCTCCGGGAGTTCCTCCATAAGTTCGTCCTCGTCTCTATTGATGATATCCTCATTTACTCCCGGAGCCTAGCGGAACATCGTCGCCACGTTGCGGAGGTCCTGCAATGCCTGAGGGCCTTTCAGCTCTATGTCAAAGCAGAGAAATGCTCCTTCCATCAGCCCTCAGTGCAGTTCCTTGGTTACAACATCAACAGCAGTGGCATCCGGATGGACGAGGGGAAGGTAAATGCTGTGAGAAGTTGGCACATTCCTACCACCATCAAAGAACTCCAACGATTCCTTTCTACAGACGTTTCATCCAAAATTACAGTGCCATCACCAACCCTCTCACTAGCCTCCTCCGGAATAAACCCAAATCACTCTCCTGGACTCCACCCACCACAGAAGCCTTCAACTCCCTCAAGAGGGCCTTTACGACCGCTCCACTCCTGGTCCATTCTGGCCCCAATCGACCCTTCGTTGTAGAAGTCGACACCTCCACCACCGGAGTGGGAGCTGTCTTATCTCAGCAGAAGGGGAATCCCAATCACCTCCACCCATGATCCTTCTTCTCCCGGAAGCTCAACCCGGCGGAGGTAAATTATGACATCTGCAACCGTGAGCTGCTGGCCATCAAGTTGGCCCTAGAGGAATGGAGGCATTGGCTGGATGGAGCCAAACACCCCTTTCTAGTTCTCACTGACCACAAGAACCTTGAATATCTTCGGGTCGCCAAGAGGCTAAATCCAAGACAGGCCCGCTGGGCGCTATTCTTCACCCGCTTCCACTTTTCCATCTCGTATCACCCAGTAGCAAAGAACGTGAAGGCTGACGCCCTCTCCCGGTGTCACGCCCCTGAAGAAAACCTAGAAGAGCCAAAAACTATTCTTCCGGAAAAAGTCATCATCAGCCCCATTACCTGGTCTGCAGAGACCCTTCCTTCCTCCAATCCTACTACCAACACCCTGCCGGGTTGCCCAGCGGGACACCAGTACATCCCCAGGACACGGCGCACTCCACTCATTCACTCCGCTCACACATCTCTTGGCACTGGTCACCCGGGGGTCAATGAAACCCTCTCATTGCTAAAGGGAACGCTTCTGGTGGCCCAAAATGGCTTCTGACGTCAGAAGGTATGTGAACGGATGTACAGACTGCGCCATCTCCAAAAGCCCGCGCCATCTACCATCAGGCAAGATCCATCCTCTGCCGGTCCCTAATCGCCTCTGGTCACACCTAGACAGATTTTGTAAATCATGTTGTCTTCTCCCCCTGAAAGGTCTGCCCACGGCCATGGAAACGGCCGAGTTACTGTTTAACCATGTCTCCAGGTGCTTCGGCATTCCAGAAGACATCGTCTCAGACAGAGGTCCTCAGTTCATCTCCCGGGTATGGAAAGCATTCCATTCGCTCCTGGGTGTGGCCATCAGTCTGTCCTCCGGATACCATCCCCAATCCAACGGGCAGACGGAGAGGAAGGTTCAGTAGATTGGACGCTTCCTCCGTACCTTCTGCCATGGCCACCCAAACTCCTGGAACCAGTTCCTAGGGTGGGCCGAGTACGCACAGAACTCCCTGCAACAACCTACCACCGGACTCACTCCATTCCAGTGCATGCTCGGCTACCAACCTCCACTCTTTCCCTGGTCAGGAGAACCCTCGGACGTCCCCGCCATCGACTACTGGTTCGGGGAGAGCGAGAGGGTCTGGGACGTGGCTCATCACCAACTCCAACGGGCCCTACACAGGCGCACGATGACAGCCGACCTTCGCCGATCAGAGGCCCCGGCATACCAACCTGGTCAGAAGGTCTGGCTGTCCACCCGGATGATAGGCAACGTGACCTAAACTCTCGAGAGGCTTGTGACAGATAATATAAGTTACTAAATAAATACACGATTGTGATAGAGAATAAGAAGCTGACGTCTGATTTCTTCAAGCGGTCATATTTACCATGTTTACTATGGTAATGTTAATGCCCAGCGTGCATAGTCTTTTGCATCGTTTATAAATATTTCTGCCTTGTATGGTGATTATAATCCACATTGGACCAAGTTATTTCAAACACTCGCTGCCGACTGAAAGTGAGTTTTGAGCTTGACTTATTTAAAAAAGTGTTTAATGCTGGTGTTAAAGCTCTTATCTTTCTGAAATGATCCGCAGCGCAGACTCTCTATTTTTATAAAAGCTCCCGAACAAAAATCATTATTATATTTTGATGATATGCAACGTGGAGCTAAACTCTTGAAACGAGATGACAGATAAAATGTTACTTAATAAATACACAATTGTGATAGAGAATAATAAGCTGACGTCTGATTTATCCAAGCGGTCATATTTACCATGTTTACTATGGTAACGTTAATGTTTAGCATGCATAGTCTTTTACATCGCGTATAAATATTTCTGCCTTGTTTAGTGATTATAATCCACATTGGATCAAGTTATTTCAAACACTTGCTGCTAACTAAGAGTGATTTTTGAGCTCAACTTATTTTAAAAAGTCAAAATTTCCTACTGTAAATATATCCAAACTAAATTTTTTTAATTAGTAATATGCATTGCTAAGAATTTAATTTTGACCATTTTAAAGGCGATTTTCTCAATATTTAGATTTTTTTGCACCCTCAGAATACAGATTTTCAAATAGTTGTATATCGACCAAATATTGTCCTCCTAATAAACCAGACATCAATGGAAAGCTTATTTATTCTGCTTTCAGATTATATATAAATCTCAATTAATAAAAATTACCCTTATGACTGGTTGTGTGGTCATATAATATTCTTAACACATTTACAGTGTGATAAAAAAAACCTTTCTTCATGGATTAAGTTTTCTTAATTGACCAAGTATGATGTGAAAGGTAGTGAGGTGTAGTAGGTAGTGGTTTTTCACAATCAATATAAGTGTAATGTTGTTTTTTTAATTAACAGAAGTATTTATATTTGATGCTAATGACATGATAGACACTAGAGAAGACCTCTTCCAGATAGAGTTCCCTCTAGACCAGTTCAACTAAAACCTGTTGACCCTCTAGCTTAACCAGCAACCACACTGACCAGAATGACCACATCAGTGTTTCACCAGTTTCACTGGATAAGTTTTGTTTTCTAGAACAACCCAAAACAGTGCTAACCAGCACTTTCCAGCATGATTATATATACTTATTACAGGATTCTAATTATTGTATATATTGCTGAGTTATATCAGTAGGCTGCTTTGATGACTATGTGAAGTGTGAACTTACCCACACACTGTTCTCCATGTTTCTGGTATCCAGGATGGCATTGACACGTGTAGGAGCCTCTCGTGTTGTAACAGATGAGGTCTGCATTGCAGGTGTGTAGGCCTTGAGAGCATTCATCTACATCTGCCCAAACATACATAATCACAAAGACTGATCAAAGCGTAGACCATTGACGAGTTTCATCCACATGGAACCCAGAGCCTAAAGTGTAGCTACAGACTGCTCTATTTAACCAGTTTTACTGTACATAAAGTGCTTTTTGGGATCCTTGTCACTACATGATGAATCAAGGATTACATCATTGGGTCACTTCCAAACATTACATGGCCTTCTCCACCCCTTCCAGAACAAAGTCCTGGTCAAAAACCAAGTCAATTTTTGAAGAATATTTCCTATTCAAATCCATGATCTCTTTCTGTTTGCATTTACAATGGAGATTATGTTCCCCTTTGAGGAACTTGGAATAACAAAGTGGGGAATGCTTCTGCAAGACTGTGTCTGAAGTAATCCAATCCTGATTGGTGCTGAGTCACTCGTGATGTGTGATGTTGAACTGTGGAAGTTACAAAGGATGCCAGGGTGAAAATAAAACAGGTTAATTTCTGCTTTCAGCATGGGCTCTGTGTCAAATTGTCTGTACCGTTGGTATGTGTGTATCAAAGTAAAGAGAAAGTTAAAGTGTAACTATGGTGAGAAGTTAGTAGGGTGAGTGAGAAGCAGATTAGTTACATCATGCATTAATCATGGGCGGGTACACACAATTTGTGTGTAAACAACTTTGGAGCAGAGCATATGCGGTCAGCTCTCAAATGGGTGCACATTTTGAGCAGCTGTCAATCAAAATGCTCTGATCCTTGAGGCAGTGTGGCAGCTTTGATCATGGGGGTCGTAATGTGGAGCTCTCAGAGATGGCTTCGGCCCTTCCTCGGCTCTCTCCCATGTGCTCCAGCAGTTGCACCTGGGATCCAGAAGCCTGCTCCAAGGATTCCTATACACTAAATGAGAGCCCAATGTTGATGTTGTCCAGTTCTGAGGAGGCGGATATCTTCTCTTCATCAAGGTGGGAGATATGGAGGACTTGCCATCTATATCCCCTGTTTATGAGAAGCTGGTGACGGTTATGACCCATGCAGAGAAGCAGGAAGTGTGCTGCAAAAGCATGATTGCCGTCAGGCCCCTGGCGTCTCTCTGGCCCACCAAGGAGCCTGAGTCATCAGATGCTCCATTTTAGCATTGGTGCCCTAGGAGAGAAACAATCTATCAAGTACCGGAATCCAGTGCCAGAAGATCAGAGAGCAACAACAGATCTCCGTCCCCGTGTCCGGCGCTAACCGCTCGCAGGCGGCAGGTGAGTGAAGGTCCACTGACAGGAGGTGAACTGGGCAGAGAACAAAGGTTAATGACCAACTCTTACTCACGTAACAACAGAGCTGGACGGGACAGGACAAGACAAGACTAGGGGATACACGAGAGGAAAACTGCTGAAAAATTGTATTTCTCTGCTTTAACAAAGAGGCGGTTCTCTAAGAGGCGTTGCAGGACTCGACGAACATGCTGGACGTGCACTTGGAGGGAGGGTGAGAAAATAAGTATGTCATCTAGGTATACAAACACGAAGACGTTAAGCATATCTCTCAGGACATCATTAATAAGAGCCTGAAAGACAGCGGGAGCGTTGACCAAACCGAAGGGAAGAACACGGTATTCAAAGTGACCGAGGGGCGTGTTAAACGCGGTCTTCCACTCATCTCCCTCTTTGATTCGAACTAAATGGTACGCATTGCGTAGATCTAGTTTTGTGAAAAACTTCGCCCCCTGCAAGATCTCGAAGGCTGAAGACATGAGAGGCAAGGGATAGCGGTTCTTAATAGTGATGTCATTCAGTCCACGATAGTCAATGCAGTGACGTAAAGAACCGTCCTTCTTTTTCCCAAAAAAAATCCAGCACCAGCGGGAGAGGAGGAAAAAAATTAAAAAATAAATTGTCTCTTGATGGTTCCCTGAGATGGTGAGACTCACCGGTCGGGTGGTGCGACGAACTTATACTAATAGAAATTATAGAAATTATACTACCATCCAACGTGAGCACAGTAGTGGAATCATCAAGGTCAGTAAGAGGAATGTCATGTTCACGTGCCCATCTCTCATCAACGAAACTTGCTTCCGAACCAGAGTCGATGAGAGCCAGGCAGGAGGCAGAAGAGGTGGACCAGCGGAGAGTCACCAGGAGGGTAGTGCGTGTCTTGGACGAGGGGAGAAGAGTAGTTGCGCTCGCCAGAACTCCCCTAGCTACTGGTGAGCTCTGGCTTTTACAGAGCAGGAGGACACAAAGTGGCCATCGGAGCTGCAGTAGAGACAGAGATGGTTTATTATCCGTCGCTGACGCTCAGCCGTCGAGATCCGAATACCACCCAGCTGCATAGGCTCCGTTTCATGATCGCTCCGAGCAGGAACAGAGGGTGTGGGCGGAGTTACTGGTCGCTCGGCCCCCAGACCGCGAGTATGACGACGCATCCCAAAGCGCTTGTCCAGACGGATCGCCAACTCCACTAGCTGATCAAACTGCCCAGGAATCTCGCGTGCATAAATCTCATCCTTAAAGTAGGAATTGAGACCCTCAAGGAAGTGAGCAATAAGAGCAGGTTCATTCCATCCTGACGAGGTTGCTAGAGTATGGAACTCGATCGCATAATCGGCCACCGAACGTCTTCCCTTCCCACCGCGAGCTGGCAAGACGCCTCTTGACCATGGACCGAGCGGTCAAACACCTTTACCATCTCTTCCTTGAACAGCTGGAAACGATTAGTCAGGTCAGAATTCAACTCCCAGACGACGGTTCCCCACTCACGTGCCCTGCCAGACAGCAGCGAGATAACGTAGGCGATGCGTGCTCGATCCTGGGCATCCTGGCTGGCTGCAAGGAGAACACAACCTCGCATTGAGTGAGAAAAGCACGGCATTGTGTGGGCTCACCGGCATAGCTGGGGGGGTCGTTAATCCTAGGTTCAGCAGAACTCCCACGACGAGTGGATGCCTCAAGCTGATAGCGATGAAGACGCGCAGTCAAATCAGCCACCTGCGCGGTCAGGCTCTCCACGGAGTGGCGAGTCTCAGAGATCTCTGCATCGTGCCTGCCCAGCGTGACTCCCTGCAGCTCGATGGCCATACGAAACGGTCCTTCCCCCGCTGGGTCCATCTTGGTCAGATTATTCTGTCACAGTTCAGAATAGAGGACCCAAAAGCAAAGGTTATGCAGTACAGTTTATTGTCCAAAACTTCAAACAAGGAGACTGCCGTCAGCAGACGCAGGTCTGTGAAATAACAAAAGAGGATCCTTGATGGACAGGTGAAAAGGGACCGGAATCCAGTGCCAGAAGATCAGAGAGCAACAACAGATCTCCGTCCCCGTGTCCGGCGCTAACCACTCGCAGGCGGCAGGTGAGTGAAAGTCCACTGACAGGAGGTGAGCTGGGCAGAGAACAAAGGTTAGTGACCAACTCTTACTCACGTAACAACAGAGCAGGACGGGACAGGACAAGACAAGACTAGGGGATACACGAGAGGAAAACTGCTGAAAAGATTGTAACCGAGAAACGGAGCGAAAACACTACGTTCTACAATAATCCAACAAAAGACAGAGCAAACAGTGACTAGAAGTAGCCGAGAGAATTAGAGAGAAAAAAGGATCAGGTGAGAGATAATCAGTGTAGGTGTTGATTCTAACGGGAAACAGCTGCTAGAGAGGCAAGGAGGAGAAACATGAATGGGAATGATTAGAGTGTGTGTGCGCAGCGCGAGCGCTGAGAAAATAGTAATCAGCTGTATGAGTGTGCGCGTGTGTGAAAGGAGGAAAACAAACAGAAGGAAGAGACCGGTTTATGACAGTAACAGCCTTTGCCCCACTTCAAGACTTCTATTATTTTCCAGGATAGCAATGGGGCACTTTTGTTTATTTAACTATGAATGCCCCAGGATGGTGCCAGTGGTGGATTCCTCCAGAACCAGAAAATCCAGGAATTTTTGATGGAGTTGGCCAAGCTGGATGGGTCCCATATGAAAACGCATATGACAGTGGCTGAGTGGTCTTACGGTTACCGACTGGACTTGACTTTGATGGGTCTTCTTTTGATCTGGAGTTTATGGCAGAGCTACATAAAAACAAAGATAAAGTTGCTTACGGACCCAGAGTCGAGGAGGGTGAGTATTAAAAGAGAAACATCACAAGCAGTAAGGGTGTCTTAAGTGGTGAGTGAGGATGCATGAGAACTAGGAGTAGGAATGCAATTCATCATTCAAAAACGGAGTATAATCTGTTATTGACATCTTACCTTATTTAAGTGAAACAATAGCTCACCCACAGATGTTTTTTCATGCACTGGAGTGCTCACCCTTAAAACAGTGACTACAAAGGATATCTTGGATTTCTCAATGGGAAATTGGTGCGACTGCATCTTGAGGCCAGTGAGTACTGTAGAAAAAAAATCTATTGCAGCCCTGATCATCTATCCGCCGAGAAGCAGCCTCACCTCGGCTAGACCTTCTGATGTGTGCCGCTGGCTCTGATGTCTCGTTAGTGGTTAAACATAAAATATAATTTGTTTTGTGTAAATCTAACAGGTTATCTTTGGTCTGTATTCAATTGATCTATATGTTAAAATGAAAATCAAAAAGGTAAATTTATATAATATTTCGTTTCATTGTAATGGCTGTATATATACACATATCCCTGAACTAAGTACATTTCTGCAGCTGTTATTATGTTTAAATGAAAACGAAAGGAGGCAGTGGTATTTGATATCCTATTTCATTTTATTGTAAATATACAGAGAGGAAAATTGCAGTAGCCATGGTCATCTGACTGAAGTTATCAAGTACGCTGCAGATTTACCGGATTTGAGTCGTCGCGGACATCACACTCCCGAGTCGAATGCACAAAGTCTGAACTACCGAGGATGCAAGTCCAAAATCAGCGTACTTTGTATTGAAAAACGCTCGCAGACCTACGTCACCGGTCTATTTGCCTAATCTTCCCGGTACTTTACACCGTGGTGGAAACGCAGAAAGCAACAGGTCTGGGGGGAAAAGTTCCTGGGAAAAAAAGTTCCTAAAAAACGAGGCATTAGGTGCCAGGTTAGTTATGGGACTAACAACACGAACAGGTGCTGAATGAGTGACTGGTGTGGTGATTGATGTTGTTGTGGATGCGAAGGCCCGCCGCAGTGAATCCACAATCTCCTGAAATGGATTCATGGAATTCATGTGCTCGTGTTTGTTATAGTCTACTGTTATGAAAATACCAGACTCAGAGACAGGATTAGCAGACAATACACAAAGTGATTTTATTAAACGAACCAATTTAAATGGAAAACAAATATTTTTAGATTATGTGATCTGTATGAAACATGCACGTCCACGGTCATCAACTTCATCTCTGCAGCCAGAAATATAGAAAACATTGATCAATAAATTATTATTATGTTTAGGCAGTCTTGTTGCTTTTTTATGTAGTTTATTTGTTATTTTTTCATAATCATTACTTCTGCTGGTGCACTGTGGCAAGCTTTATGCATGCGCTTGAGTGCTTATAAGTACTTACGAGCACTTAAAGGCTCATTATTAGGAATTATATGGTTTATTAACATAAACACACAATTAGTCGACTTACTAGTTGACCAGAAAAATCTTTAGTTGAGCACAGCCTTAAAAATTAGTTGCATACTTGTCACAGTGTCACCTGCCCTCACAATCACCTGAATACTGATCAGCACCCTCATCAGCTCCTGTATAAAAGCACACACTTCTCCCCAGCTCATTGTCTGGTCTACTCATTGGTATATGGACCACTTTCTCTATTAAAAGTAGACATTTTCTATAGATATATTTTTCATGTCTGTGAAGCAAACCGCTTTTTTACCTGCTGAAGTTCACAGAGACCTAGTCAGCAGAAAGCACACCCTCTTTGCTTTTATTATTTTACAAAAGCACAACGTTTTGTTGTTATTGTGAGTGCACACAAAAGAAGACCGATTCATAGATTTTAAATATTTATTACTTTTATCTGTATGAGCAAAAATTATGGAGTATTTTAAGTTAAATGCAAATGATCACACCGGCACCTCCAAGTTCAGTTAGCATGCTACTGTTCAGCTTTCACACTCCGCACAAACACTTCAGTAGCACACATTTTCTAGGCTAACTTTAAAGCGAGCAGCCATGTAATGTTGCTACTACTTCCATGTTTCAGATGATAAGCCACAATTGAGGTTGATGATCGAAACGAACACTTGGATGTCCTGACGGATGTACTGTAATTACCACACAGACCAGCTGTTAGGGAGCAGCCCTACAAAATTTTTATAAATAGAGTACATGCCACCCAAAATTTCAGTGCAAGGCCCTAAATATCAGTTTGCATATATATATATATATATATATATATATATATATATATATATATATATATATATAAAGACCTGTACTGAAATTATAATATTATGTCTTTTTATACATTTTTAATGCTGGGAAAATAACATTTTCTGAAATGTATGTTTCCTGTTTACTGACTAAAACTAACTTTGCAGTTTAGACATTTGTACATTTAGCACCAACTAAATTGTTTGCTGAAAATCAATGATGGGGGAAGAAAGAGTTCTCTTACCAAGGCCATAAATGAGACTAACACTGCCACAAATACTGTTGTGTTAAGAACAATGGTTTACCTTGGCAGTAGTTTTGCTAAACCAATATAAAACCCGGTGAGCACTGTGAGACTCCAGCTGCTACACCTCTGTGGTTTGACTGGGTGCATGTTTGTAGGGTCTGTGGGTTAGTGGGGTTCAGAGGGTTAAGGGGGGTTTGGGAAATAGGCTCTGTGGGCTGGGATGATTCATCTCCATTAGAGACAAATATCTGGGTATTCTGAGGGAGGCAGAGGTAGCCGCCATAGTGGTTTATGCACTTCATGCCTCCTTTGCAGGCATCAGAGACGAGGGCACACTCATCCATATCTGTTCATGAACAGAAGGAAACAAGATGCATTAAGAGCTGGGGGTGTGAAAACTTGTGAACAGGATGAAGAGGTCTAAATCTTTCTTATTTTGCTGAAATATCTTTTTTTTTTTTTTAAGTACTCTCATTCAGAAGCAACAGAAGAAACTAGCATGTTTCTTGGAGGACAAATTCCAATATTTTCATCCCCCTTCTCTTAATGCATCTTGTTTCCTTCTGGAGCATCAGTGAGTGTTTGAATCTTTTTTAATAGTTGTGTTTGAGTCCCTCAATTGTCCTCAGTGTGAAAAGATGTATCTCAAAATCATACAGTCACTGCTGGAAAGGGTTCAAATATGCGAAAGATGCTGGAAAACTGAAGAATCTGCAGGACATGGAGGATCTTTCTGAAGAACAGTTCTCAGTTTAACTGTTCAGAGCAAACAAGGGACTCATGAACAACCATCACTTTTTTGTCTTGTGGACTATATGTAAACATATTTTATGTAAAATATCTTACAACAGTACTAAATAAAAAAATAATAACATGCATTTAGTATGATCTCTCTTCTTTTGTGAAAATTATTCACATTTTCACAGATTCTGCAAGGGGTTCCCAAACTTTCCCAATCCCTAATCCTAAACCTAAGCATAAAATAAGTGCATGTATTTTATTAATATTACTCAGTACTTAAATGTATAATTACATTGTAACAAGTACACCTTAAAAAAAAAAAAGAATATATATATGTTTTTTTACCGAACACTGACTCCTGACACCCGGAAACGATTCACTCTCCCCCCTCCACCACCTCCCACTTCCACTCTGACTGCTGATGACTTTGGATGTCCACATTCATCTGGCTAATGTTTTCACTACACATATTTTATTTATGTTTTAGCCTACACCAAGTCCATTGAAAACAGAGCTTTTCTGAAGACACACTATAAATTTGAAAATGCAGCATTCACAGTGTAGTGTGGACTATGAAAACGAAGGTATTTAAACGATGATGCACACTTTACTCACACACAGGGCCGTAGCTGGGGTGTGCAGGGCCCCAGTGCAGGTTGTACCACTGGGTCCTGTTTAAAATGATTTAATTTGTATGTTCGTTGTATTTCGAACACAAGACAAACAGAGTGTCAGGGCAAAACCCTTTGTTAATTTGATTTTTGATGGTTATTCTTAAAGTAAAACTATATAATATATAACGTTTGTCTGTCCACAAATAATGTACTAATCAATATTTCAGAGCTTTGCATAAAAGCAGACTGGACCGTTATTGACGGGCTACAACAGCTGCACAGTTGTTCTCATGTAATTGAGCTAACAGGTGTATAACCTATCCTACCACAGTGTTACCTGAGCTTGTTTGTTTTGTGCTGACCCTAGTCAACCCCTGATTTAACTAGAAACCAAGATCTGAAATGGGTGACATAAAGAACCATCCTAAAAATGCACTGAGTGTTCTCTGCTGTAATCCATTTCATCAGAAATAGCTGTGGATTCAGTATACTGTGATTTAGAGGTGTTGATCCTGCAATGATTGTTTGAGTGGACTAGCACTTCACATTTCAGTAGCCTATAGTGGCCAGTGAGAGAGTACAAGTACGCAATCTGAATTAGCATCCAACCAGAAGTGCTTATATGAATGCAGACATTACATTAAATGTTCAATTTGGCTGTTAGATGTTACAAGAACAGACTCAAGCCCATCGGCTGGTCGAAATTTTCATTGGCCTTGGGAAACTTCTCTTGTTGGCTCTCTGTGCAGTTGATAACATGCAACACTTATGAAGAAATGGACTTCCTTTCCCTTTTAAACTTCTAAATGACCAGACAAACTTAAAAATAAACAAACCTTCAACTGAGACGTAAAGTTCACACTAAATGTTGAATAACCTAAGATTTGTCTTATGTTTCATTGCAAGTTTAGTTTATTCTGTTCCAAGTTTTGAAATGTATTTCATTCCATTGAATCTGAATTTTAATGTTTACCTTTTGTATATATATATATATATATATATATATATATATATATATATATATATATATATATATATATATATGTGTGTGTGTGTGTGTGTGTGTGTGTGTGTTAAAAAAAATAGACTACATCGCGCTCGCGTCACTTCCGCTCGCTGCTGGGCCGCACGGTGTTTCGTCACGTCCGGTGGTCTCGAGCTCAGAGAAAATGGCGGCTGTAGTAGTGAGCGCTGATGGAGGCGTCGCGCCGCTGGATCCGGACTCTGCGTCTCCAGCGCCGGAGCAGCCGCTCCAGAACAACGCGCTGCTGGGACTCCCGATCGTGGCGATCGAGAACATCCTCAACTTCCTGTCCTACGACGAGATCAGTCTGCTGCGACTGGTGAGAAACCACGAGCCCCACACAGCTGTCTGCGAGCGACGATTACTCGAGGAGTTAGTCCTGACTGAACGCGTTCAGACCGTCGAAACACGGGCAGCTCACTCGGTGTCGAGTGCTGTCTCGGATTTAGACACACCCCGTGTGAGTCACTGCGGAGCTCGAGCACTAGTTAGTGTGTGAAATACAGCAGAGCTCGAGCACTAGTTAGTGTGTGAGTCACTGCGGAGCTCGAGCACTAGCTAGTGTGAGAAATACAGCGGAGCTCGAACACTAGCTAGTGTGTGAAATACGGCAGTGCTCGAACACTAGCTAGTGTGTGAAATACAGCAGAGCTCGAGCACTAGTTAGTGTGTGAAATACAGCAGAGCTCGAACACTAGTTAGTGTGTGACATACAGCAGAGCTCGAACACTAGCTAGTGTGTGAAATACAGCAGAGCTCGAACACTAGTTAGTGTGTGAGTCACAGCAGAGCTCGAACACTAGCTAGTGTGTGACATACAGCAGAGCTCGAACACTAGTTAGTGTGTGAAATACAGCAGAGCTCGAACACTAGTTAGTGTGTGACATACAGCAGAGCTCGAACACTAGCTAGTGTGTGACATACAGAAGAGCTCAAACACTAGTTAGTGTGTGACATACAGCAGAGCTCGAACACTAGTTAGTGTGTGACATACAGCAGAGCTCGAACACTAGCTAGTGTGTGACATACAGCAGAGCTCAAACACTAGCTAGTGTGAGAAATACAGCGGAGCTCGAACACTAGCTAGTGTGAGAAATACAGCGGAGCTCGAACACTAGTTAGTGTGTGAGTCACAGCAGAGCTCGAACACTAGTTAGTGTGTGAGTCACAGCAGAGCTCGAGCACTAGTTAGTGTGTGAAATACAGCGGAGCTCGAACACTAGTTAGTGTGTGACATACAGCAGAGCTCGAACACTAGTTAGTGTGTGAGTCACAGCAGAGCTCGAGCACTAGTTAGTGTGTGAAATACAGCGGAGCTCGAACACTAGTTAGTGTGTGAGTCACAGCAGAGCTCGAGCACTAGTTAGTGTGTGACATACAGCAGAGCTCGAACACTAGTTAGTGTGTGAGTCACAGCAGAGCTCGAGCACTAGTTAGTGTGTGACATACAGCAGAGCTCGAACACTAGTTAGTGTGTGAGTCACAGCAGAGCTCGAGCACTAGTTAGTGTGTGACATACAGCAGAGCTCGAACACTAGTTAGTGTGTGAGTCACAGCAGAGCTCGAGCACTAGTTAGTGTGTGACATACAGCAGAGCTCGAACACTAGCTAGTGTGTGAGTCACAGCAGAGCTCGAGCACTAGCTAGTGTGTGACATACAGCAGAGCTCGAACACTAGCTAGTGTGTGAGTCACAGCAGAGCTCGAGCACTAGTTAGTGTGTGAAATACAGCGGAGCTCGAACACTAGCTAGTGTGTGAGTCACAGCAGAGCTCGAGCACTAGTTAGTGTGTGACATACAGCAGAGCTCGAACACTAGTTAGTGTGTGAGTCACAGCAGAGCTCGAGCACTAGTTAGTGTGTGACATACAGCAGAGCTCGAACACTAGCTAGTGTGTGAGTCACAGCAGAGCTCGAGCACTAGCTATTGTGTGACATACAGCAGAGCTCGAACACTAGCTAGTGTGTGAGTCACAGCAGAGCTCGAGCACTAGCTAGTGTGTGACATACAGCAGAGCTCGAACACTAGTTAGTGTGTGAGTCACAGCAGAGCTCGAGCACTAGTTAGTGTGTGACATACAGCAGAGCTCGAGCACTAGTTAGTGTGTGACATACAGCAGAGCTCGAACACTAGTTAGTGTGTGAGTCACAGCAGAGCTCGAGCACTAGCTAGTGTGTGACATACAGCAGAGCTCGAACACTAGTTAGTGTGTGACATACAGCAGAGCTCGAGCACTAGTTAGTGTGTGACATACAGCAGAGCTCGAACACTAGTTAGTGTGTGAGTCACAGCAGAGCTCGAGCACTAGTTAGTGTGTGACATACAGCAGAGCTCGAACACTAGCTAGTGTGTGAGTCACAGCAGAGCTCGAGCACTAGCTAGTGTGTGACATACAGCAGAGCTCGAGCACTAGTTAGTGTGTGACATACAGCAGAGCTCGAACACTAGTTAGTGTGTGAGTCACAGCAGAGCTCGAGCACTAGCTAGTGTGTGAAATACTGCAGTGCTTCATCTCAGTGTTACCTATTCAAGGTGATCCTCATCGTTCCTGTTGCTCTGTGAGTGTAAACTCTGCCTCAGAGTGTTAGTGTCCGGTTGAGTATTTCATGATCTAATAAAAGCTAATGTTAACTGTCTGTCTCAGTTTTTAAGTTGGTCAACTGTATCTCACAATTATGACTCTTTCTCTTGTCATTCTGAAGGGAAAAAATCCCAAATTGCGAAATAATGTCAGAATTGTGAGATTTCTTTTTTTTACCTGTACATGAACCATATTTGTCTTTTGGCTAAAACAAACAACAACAACAGAAAGAAATTGAGAGATGCAGAATTGCAGTTACAGTAGATGTCCTCCTGCAGATCTGTTGATCAAGCCTCTGAGAAGTCCTCTAGAGATGATTCCCCACGCTCACTGAAGAGATCTCCTTATCTAAGAATATTCCCAGAGGAATTCAGTGAGGAGTTCACATACAGAACACGTGTGTCATTAGAGAACTTAAGAGAACACATCATGATTTTCACGGTGGAAATGAAAGATACACATGTTTTCCACCATATCTTAATTAGAGATGGTACACCAGACCTGTCTCTGCTTATGATGTAATCGCCTCCACGGACCGGCCGAGCTCATCCTGCAGATCTGCTCTGTGTTGCAGGTGTGTAAACGCATGGATATGATCTGCCAGCGCATGCTGAACCAAGGCTTCCTGAAGGTGGAGCGCTATCACAATCTGTGCCAGAAACAGGTGAAGGCCCAGCTGCCCAGGTGAGACGTCCCTGTGATAGTTACTGAACCGCTTAAATCCTCTGAAGAGCTACACGACTGGCAGCTCAAAAGAGAGGTTCAGAAGTGCCACTGGAGGAGCTAGACTTTATAAGCCATGTTAGTGAATACCTGCTCGCCTGAACACAGGTGTTCACTCCTGACTCTGCAATCAAACAGGCCTGCGTTTCCCAAAAGTGTCATAAGAGAGCTGATGCTTTTGGGAACGGCAGCCCTTAGCAATGTCTATCCGAGGACAGAACAAACATACATGTTTGAGTGATTTCATAATAAAAGAAATTCAATAGTAGCCTGTTTGGTGCCATTACATTGATTTGAAAATGTTGATATTGATCATGTGCTCTTCTGGGTGTCTGGTCCCGGATGGGAAGGCAGTAGCATCAGGGGGTGTTTGCTGTAATGCTTGTGTTGTGATGTCCTCAGGCGGGAGTCGGAGCGGAGGAACCACTCGTTAGCGCGGCACGCAGACATCCTGGCAGCGGTGGAGACGCGTCTGTCACTGCTCAACATGACCTTCATGAAATACGTGGACTCAAACCTCTGCTGCTTCATTCCTGGAAAGGTACACGTGCATGTCTTTCAGAGAGGACTCGCTCTCTCCACATTCACAGTGTCAGGTGATCACATTGTGATATTCTGTCCGTTTGGTTCAATTACTCAGAAACGGCTGTGAAAGACCGTCTGTCTGTGCAATCCATCAGTGGACGAAACAACACTATCTTTCACATTTTTTCATTCTCTACAATAAGGATGTGAACGATGAATCGATGATCCATTCATTGTCTATAAGAGATTGATCGATTAAGGCTTATTCATTTGTGGCAACTGTCCATGTTTCGTTAATTTTGTTCCCTAAATAACCCATGATTTAACTGAAATAAGGGAACAAATTAATAAATCGAACGAATTCTTAAATCATGAAATCTTTAATTTCCCTTCCCATGTTTACCACACACAGTAAGAGATGTGATTAAAAGTGAAAGATAATAAAAATAAACCTGTGAAATTAGAAGATTTAAGAAAAGAAATGATTCCTGTTTAATGAGCAAGAACTAGTTCAATTTAAATGAAGTCTGCTCTAGTCGTGACATTGCAGGGTCGTTCACAACACAACACTCATGTGTTTCTGGGAAATTTCCAATGGTTAGTTTTCCAGAAAGGCTGTTAATTAATCAGCCTGTTTTAAGAAACAGAATCAGTTGGCAACAGCACCTTGCTTCTCATGCTTTGGACACGTGCACGATGCAGACTCATGCATTTTAGATCACTGTTATTTAAATTTCAAAGCTCTTTTTATTTTATAATTGATATTTTTGTTTTGTTGGGAGAGCACACTGACCATTATTATATTGAATAAAGGGTATTCTATATGTAATAAAAACACATCTTACAAATAATTGCTGTTGTTATATCTGTATATATTGTTTGGTGATTTATTTTGAGCAGATAAATCCCGAGAGGTTTGACAGTGTTGTTGTGTGCCTCGTGCAGGTGATCGATGAGATTTATCGTGTTCTGCGCTATGTGAACTCCACACGAGCGCCACAGAGAGCTCACGAGGTGCTGCAGGAGCTGCGGGACATTTCCTCCATGGCCATGGAGTACTTCGATGAGAAGATCGTCCCTATCCTGAAGAAAAGGCTTCCCGGCGCGGATCTCTCCGGACGACTGATCGGATCTGCTCCGGGTAATTTCTCATGTTTCTTCTGATTACCAGCATGTTGTTTGTGCAGTTAAAGGGGTCGTGAACTTTTATTATTTGGTACTGTTCTCTGAGGCCCACATATAATGCTAACATACTAATAATTCCTTTTTTTTTGTTGTTTTTTTTGTCCTGCTTCAAGGCCCTCGTCAGGACACTGTTTGAATAGATGTGGAAGATTGTAGTCTGTGAAGTAAACACTCACTGCTATGAAGTCTCACTGCATCGTCTTTCAGTTTCAATATTTCTGAAAATCTCGCATCAAATTGTGCCTCGTTTGTAAATGAATCCATGGTCAAATTAAGTGAACAAAGGACTACATGCCTGATTCGGTGGGCGGGGCTAAACATGCAGCGATGAGAATCAGTGGGCGGGGTTAAGGACAGTGATGTGAAATCGGTGGGCGGGGCTAAATGGGCAGTGGTGTGAAATCGATGGGCGGGGCTAAACAGGCAATGATGTGGAATTGGTGGGCGGGGCTAAACGGGCAGTGGTGTGACATCGGTGGGCGGGGCTAAACAGGCAATAATGTGGAATGGGTAGGCGGGGCTAAACAGGCAATGATGTGCAATTGGTGGGCGGGGCTAAACGGGCAGTGGTGTGAAATCGGTGGGCGGGGCTAAACAGGCAATAATGTGGAATGGGTAGGCGGGGCTAAACAGGCAATGATGTGCAATTGGTGGGCGGGGCTAAACGGGCAGTGGTGTGAAATCGGTGGGCGGGGCTAAACAGGCAATAATGTGGAATGGGTAGGCGGGGCTAAACAGGTAATGATGTGGAATGGGTAGGCGGGGCTAAACAGGCAATGATGTGGAATTGGTGGGCGGGGCTAAACGGGCAGTGGTGTGAAATCGGTGGGCGGGGCTAAACAGGCAATGGTGAGTAATTTGTGGGTCGGGGCTAAACGGGCAGTGGTGTGGAATCGGTGGGCGGGGCTAAACAGGCAGCGATGTAGAAGCAGGCGTTGATCATCTTCTGCAGAGGCGGTGTTTATCCACAGTATAACATCATCATAGAGTGGAACACTCCACAAACTGTCATTTTGGCAGTCTACCTTCAATATAAGCTGTTTTTAGACTAACAAGAACGTTTTGAGTTCTGAAACTTACAGGATGTTTTTATAGTATAAACAACTCTTATATGTCAGATGATCAAGGGAAGTTTGGTTTTTCAGTTCATGACCCCTTTATGCATAAAGCATGAAGTTCATGACTTTGACTCTCCATTCCATTGTCTTTCCTCTGGATTAAAGTATTTTCATGAGTTTCGAACCTCTTCCCTCTGTCTCGCAGTGGCCGGTACCTCTTCCTCTCTGACCACCATGTCCCTGCTGGCCAAAAACACTCCGTCTCGCTCGGAGATGACGAAGGTGCAGCAGCAGGTGAAGGTGAACGGCGCGTCGATGACGGCGCTGCGGCGCGAGATGCAGGAGGTGCGTGTCAAGCAGCTGGAGCAGCAGAAGCAGCTGCAGGATCAGGAGCAGAAGCTGCTGGAGCAGTCTCAGGTGATGGGAGAGCAGAACGCCCGGCTGGCCGAGCTGGAGCACAAGCTCAGGGAACTGATGGACAGCGCGGTGGCCTCCAGCTCCTCCGCAGCCGCCGCCGAGGGCCTGTGTCTCAAACGGCCCCGCAACTGCCCGGACCTCCCGCGTCACTCCAAACGCCTGCGTAGCAAGAAATAGAGGGATGTTTCTCTCTACCTTTTAAGTTTTCTTTTGCTTCCTTAAAGCTATATCATTTTTTCCACTTATGTCAAACGATGAGGTGAATATCACGCGGAGGAAAATCATAACGAGAGGGGAATCTTATTGTTTTATCATTTGTTGGCACGTCCCTCATATCAGACATGTATTAATATACACTAATAAGCTTGAGCCCCGTCGCTTGACTTCTGTTTCTAAAGGCTTGGCATCTGCCTTGAGCAACGTTTGTCTTTCGTGTTTACCTGACTCTCATGCCAATGAGCTCATGAAACGATGCAGAGAAGCTTTAGTCAATCAAGTGCGAGGACGAGGAAGACCTGAACACAGATATGACGTTAGCAGCTGATTTGGCACGCCGCAGTAGTTTCCACCATTAGGTCCAACTGTGTCCAAAGTTTTCAAGTTAAGACTTAGACCCCTTCTTGAAATGGAGAACACGAGGTGTTCGTATAAATGATATAAATGGTAAATATCAGCTTTGTTCTATGTTCTAAGAGTGAAATATTTGATCGGAGATGTGCCTCGACAGTATGAGTAAGTCTTGCAGACGTCTGCAGCTGTAGCATCCATGATTATATTGTTTGTCTAAAGATCGTCCATCACTGAGGATAGTGTCTTGTAGGCGTCAAATGTCTCTAGGTGTATCATTTACTGCAAATAGATCTGTGTCAGTGCAATAAAAATTGTGGAAAGCCTTGTTACTAGGAAAATAAATCATTGACGTTCAGGTTGGTCTTTGCCTGTGAGGCACATTTTGAGTGATTTGAGACTGGTGTTATTGTCATTCTGTCTGCACAGTTACGTAGGAAAGGTTAGATTTGCTTTCCTTCATAACCTGAGAGATCCGGATGAACTCTAATGCTGAACAGACTTTGAGCAAGCAACAGGTGAGGGGTACAATTACTTGTGACACGGTTAATGTTTTGTTTTTTGCACACCTGTCCTATAGTTAATGTACTTTCAATACTTTTAGTGCTTGTGATTACAAACATGCTGACTTTAGGCCCTGCCCCTTTAATATGTAATGTTAAAGTGACCTTTTGGTCTTTCGAACAGTAAAAAACACATCAGCTTTAATGACATTATGTACTATATGTTCCAAAGTATATCATTTAGCAAGGTGTCCTTCTGCATGGGACTGCAAGGTTTCGCAAGAGAACCATTTTGCCACAAAAGAGTATAGTGTGTCTCGAGGAGAAGCTACAATGGTTCTCCCAAAACCCCATCACAGCTGTTTTTGTCCTTTTGTTTTTTTACTACATTAACTGATACTGTTCTCTGCAAATCATGTTTGAAACTACAGATCCATGGCCCAGTTTCTTACACTTCTCAGAACGCCAACCAAAAATATTAAAAAACTTTGTTGAGAGATAAAAGGTTTTGCAGTATGTAAACTGTAATTGCGTCTCGTAATGTGACTTCAGATCATGCGAAGTCACATTGGGTTTAGTTTATGGTAAAACAAAGTATGATCGTCTATGATTTCCTCTTAATCACCTAAACATCCAAGAGAGCAACTGTCCTGCAAGGAATAGCGCCATCCCTGTCCTGCTATTAAATAATGTATTATTACACTGATATTTCATTGTCCTACAAGTTGTAAAAGTACAGCTAAAACCCACCTGAAATTATACAGCAGGCTTGTTTGTGATACCAGCATTAAAGAAGAAGTATCTATGAGAGCTATGTCTTTGAGGAGCTGTTTACACCTGGTCGCTTCATGCGTCTTCTCTGATCAGATCATGAAAAGAGTAGACCAGGTGTAAATGCCCTCTGAAATGCGAGGCTAATATAAATCAGATCGCTCAAACCACTTCAGGAGGAGATCTGGGACGCATTGTAAATGCATCTGGTTGTTGAAACCACATATGCAAATTGTACTCCTCCCAAAATTTTAAAATAATAACTGTGAGAGTGTTTTATAGGCTATATGGCATGTTATAGTCCGATATATGACAGCGCTAATGCAACACACATCTCTGCGGATGAGTAGCTGAGCGGGAATGATTTCAAACAATTAATGTTTTCAGTTTGGGTGAATGAAGCCTGGTTTTGTGTCACTGTCATGTGCTCCTGAGAAAGCACATTTAGAGTAGATCAAATGGTCAAGTCAAACAGGTTTCCCTTGATATTGTGGCACAGATCATAACATTTATACAAAAAAACCTGGGTTTTACTGTAGTCACTTAAAATGGCATTATTATGGAAATTTAAACCGAATAGGGAACTTCTTACTTCTGTGGCTGTCAGGTGTTTGTCAAAGGAAAAAACTGATGACAAGCTCGTATGTGCTCTCAACTTCATGTTTCAATACGAAATACAGATGCATCTCAATGAATTAGAATGTCGTGGAAAAGTTCATTTATTTCACTAATTCAACTCAAATTGTGAAACTTTTGTATTAAATAAATCCAATGCACAGAGACTGAAGTAGTTTAAGTTGTTGGTTCTTTTAATTGTGATGATTTTGGCTCACATTTAACAAAGACCCACCAATTCAGTCTCAACAAATTAGAATACTTCATAAGACCAATAATAAAATGTTTTACTGAATTGTTGACTTTCTGGAAAGTATGTTCATTTACTGTACATCTACTCAATACTTGATAGGGGCTTCTTTTGCTTTAATCACTGCCTCATGGCTGAGTTAATTTTTTTGGTCTCTTGTTTCTCATCTTCCTCTTGACAATAGCCCATAGATTCTCTCTGGGGTTCAGGTCTGATGACCAACACCATGGTCATTTAACCAACTCTTGGTGCTTTTGGCAGTGTGGGCAGGTGCCAAATCCTGCTGGAAAATGAAATCAGCATCTTCAGAAAGCTGGTCAGCAGAAGGAAGCATGAAGTGCTCCAAGATTTCTTGGTAAATGGGTGCAGTGACTTTGGTTTTCAAAAAACACAATGGACCTACACCAGCAGATGACATTGCACCCCAAATCATCACAGACTGTGGAAACTTAACACTGGACTTCAAGAAACTTGGGCTATGAGCTTCTCCACCCTTCCTCCAGACTCTAGGACCTTGGTTTCCAAATTAAACCCAAAACTTGCTCTCATCTGAAAAGAGGACTTTGGAGCACTGGGCAACAGTTCAGTTCTCCTTCTCCTTAGCCCAGGTGAGACGCCTCTGACGTTGTCTGTGGTCCAGCAAATCTCTTGACACGTCTGTGTGTGGTGGCTCTTGATGCCTTGACCCCAGACTCAGTCCATTCCTTGTGAAGTTCACTCAAATTCTTGAATCGATTTTGCTTGACAATCCTCATTTGGTTGTGCATCTTTTTCTTCCACACTTTTTCCTTCCACTCAACTTTCTGTTAACATGCTTGGATACAGCACTCTGTGAACAGCCAGCTTCTTTGGCAATGAATGTTTGTGGGTTACTCTCCTTGTGAAGGGTGTCAATGATAGTCTTCTGGAGAACTGTCAGACCAACAGTCTTCCCCGTGATTGTGTAGCCTAGTGAACTAAACTGAGAGACCATTTTGAATGCTCAGGAATCCTTTGCAGGTGTTTTGAGTTGATTAGCTGATTGGCATGTCATCAAACTCCTAATTTGTTGAGATCGTGAATTGGTGGGTTTTTTGTTAAATGTGAGCCAAAATCATCACAATTAAAAGAACCAAAGACTTAAATTACTTAAGTCTGTGTGCATTTTATTTATTTAATAC
Organism: Carassius carassius; assembly: GCF_963082965.1. Lineage (NCBI taxonomy): Eukaryota > Metazoa > Chordata > Actinopteri > Cypriniformes > Cyprinidae > Carassius > Carassius carassius. The sequence goes on along the minus strand of NC_081768.1, from coordinate 31,569,568 downwards.
AGGAGTTACACAATTTGAGTTGAATTACTGAAATTAACTTTCCCACGACATTCTAATTTATGTAAGTCAACACATCAACTGATCAAACTGATCCTCAAGCTGTGTCATGGGGATTTTAATATATTCCCATCAACATCCCTAGTATCTCTTCCAATGTCACACCTTTGTTTTTAGCACTGGAGCATGACCTGCATAAGGCTTCAGCAGAGAGAGATTGTGAAAAGATGACCAAACAGTGATAAGAATCACCGTTTGAGGACCTTTTCTAGTTTATAGATTAGGTGATTATTACAGAAGGGAAAATTATCACGTTCACTAAGGACTCTAAATTTTGAAGTTTTCCATTTCTTGGTATACATTAGGTGATTTTATATCTGTTTTATATTCCCTGTGTTTGTTTGTTTGTTTGTTTACTTGGTTACTTTTTACTTTCTCACCTGTTTCCAGTTCATGTTTTCCTTAGTTCTGTTAGGTCTGTTCTCATTTTGACATAGTGTGCTTATAACAGCAGTTATCTCTGTAGATTACCTTCTGCTTCCTGTGATTTTCCCATATACGGAAATGTTTTCAACTAGTTTTGTTTAAATACACGTTCTCATTGTCCTTGTAAACAGTGGCTAAAGAAGAACGACCAACAAATGGATGAAGCGGCTCTTCAGCTGATCCTCCTCGAGCAAAACGATTGTTCTTCCCATATCAGGGAGTTTTTACTAGCTAACTTGGTGGACATTGATGCTGATGCCCTCATTTCATTTTTACCAGCACATTGTTGCTGCCCAAGGGATGGACCTCGAGGGATGCTTTCTCACTACCTGGATCAGACTATGATATTGAGTGGATTCCCCAGGAACATTGCTCCAGGCCTTGTGCTCTCCGCCGAGTCTCCAGTTTCTTTGGTTCTGCCTCAGTCTTTCATTCCCCCGGCTCTGTCCGGCTCATCCTTGCTCCAGCTCCTTTCCTGATTTCATGTTCCTCCTCTTGGTTTTCACTGCCCTGAAGCGGGGATCTGTTCCACTTTCGTGGCTCTGGTCTTCTCTCCCGCAGTTACAATTAGAAAATATTCTCCAGAGATGAGTGCGCCAAAAAAATAAATTAAAATACAGTTCTAATACTTGACAGTTTTGTATGTTGATCCAAAGGTGTTGTCATCTGCAGTTCATAAATAGTGTTTGCGTTGTCTGAAATCCGAACTGGAGTTTGCTGTTACTCCAAGAAGATATTATAAAGTAGAAACAGGGAAACAAAAGGAGAAGAATTAGCGTAGCTGCTGTTTGTAGCATTCAGGCAAAAGGTGATCATGTATATTTGATAGTTTTGCATTAGATTTAAGTGTACAAGTTTATGGGAAGTTTTTTGTGAATGCTTGGCTGAAGAGATGCATTTTAATGTACTGTGTTTCAAACAGAGAGTTTTCTGAGCCCTGAACATGATCAGGTAAGCTTGACTTAAATTAGTAGACTTTGATATCCTTGTTACTCAGATTGTTATCAAAAGTCCAGAGTTTTGTGACCTTTAAAGAGCGTGATAGTTTTTTGTAGTGTGATAACAGATGGAGCTAGACCATTTAGGACTTTATAGATAAGTATTTAATAATACAGAATAGGTAAGCAGAATATATAGATGATAAAGCTGGGCTGATATGATCATATTCTTTGACCGGGTAAGGACTCTTGGACTACCTTCGGCTTGTTTATTGAAGCATGTCGTGCATTGCAATTCAGTCTAGAAGTCATGCATGCATGAACTAGTTTTTCTGCATCTGAAACACATTCCATAACTTGGTTATCTTTCTAAGGTCAAGTCAAGTCACCTTTATTTATATAGCGCTTAAAACAAAAAAGATTGCGTCAAAGCAACTGAACAACATTAATAAGGAAAACAGTGTCAATAATGCAGAATGACAGTTAAAGGCAGTTCATCATTGAATTTAGTGATGTCATCTCTGTTCAGTTAAATAGTGTCTGTGCATTTATTTGCAATCAAGTCAACGATATCGCTGTAGATGAAGTGTCCCCAACTAAGCAAGCCAGAGGCGACAGCGGCAAGGAACCGAAACTCCATCGGTGACAGAATGGAGAATAAAACCTTGGGAGAAACCAGGCTCAGTTGGGGGGGCCAGTTCTCCTCTGACCAGACGAAACCAGTAGTTCAATTCCAGGCTGCAGCAAAGTCAGATTGTGCAGAAGAATCATCTGTTTCCTGTGGTCTTGTCCTGGTGCTCCTCTGAGACAAGGTCTTTACAGGGGATCTGTATCTGGGGCTCTAGTTGTCCTGGTCTCCGCTGTCTTTCAGGGATGTAGAGGTCCTTTCTAGGTGCTGATCCACCATCTGGTCTGGATACGTACTGGATCCGGGTGACTGCAGTGACCCTCTGATCTGGATACAGACTGGATCTGGTGGCCACGGTGACCTCGGAACAAGAGAGAAACAGACTAATATTAGCGTAGATGCCATTCTTCTAATGATGTAGCAAGTACATCAGGTGTTATGAGAAGAGTGTTCCCGTTCTAAGTTGGAAGAATGCAGCTTGTTTACGTGGGAAATATATTTTTTTAAAAGACATGTTCCTGTCTAATATAACACCCAGTTCTCTGACTGTAGAGAATGAACATTAAATCCTTTGAAATTCAGATTTTATTCATCTTATATATATACAGGGTTTTGGTCAATGAATAATATTTCTATATTATCATAATTTAATTCGAAGCACATTTCTGGTCATTTAGTCTTCAATGCCGCTTACACGCTCTGCTGAGACAGCCTTCCCTTCCAATGTAACTACAGCAAGTATAAGTCAAAAGATGCTAAATGATTGAACAAAGGACTAGAAGATTTGATCTGTCTTGACCAGGTGCCAATATACAGAGTTAAGAAAATAGGATTTTAGAGCCTTGTGTAGCAGCTAGACAGAAAATAAGACACGCCTGGGGGAAAATCAAATAATGTATAATGAAATCCCAAAGGTGTGCACTAAGACCAGGAAAGATATTCAGCCAGAACACCAACCTTTCTTTACTTCACCACTGACATCTGGACGAGCAGGGCAGTCACAATCCAGGATAAAACTGAATCCTGGGAAACACAGGCCTGGTGTTTAGGTTGTTCAGCTTGATATTTGGAGAATATATGGGGAATGAACCTGTCAAAAATGGCCAGTGTAACCACTGACAATGCCTCTGACAACAAAACAGCATTTGAGAGGTACACCTGGATTCCATGTTTTGGCCATAACCTTCATTTGGCTGTAGGGAAGGCGTTAAGTTTTGTCTCAAGTACCATGTCCAGACTTTTCCAAGTCAAACTAAATGATGAGTGGCTTGGAGAAAATCATGTGCTTGGACCCAGTTACCCAGTTCTGAAGTTACTGATAAAGGACTCTTGACAGCCAAATAAAGGCTATGGCCCGATATAATTTCTGTGTTAAGAAGAACCTAATGGATCTGAGGGGTAGAAAGCCTGTCAGAAAACACCAACAGAATTGTGTGGAGGGTGTGAAATGGCTTATATATGTTAAACCCCCTTTTGGTTTACTAACTGGAGTTGACTGTTTTGGTCCATACAGTATATAAATTGGGAGGCGACATGGCAAACAGTGGGTATATGATTTTTATTCTTTATTTTTCATGATGATATTTTATTTAAGAATCGTATCAAAGTCATCCCTGGCTCCATCAACTATCAAAGGTTAAATGCCATTTTAGAGAGTATTTCAAAGCATACACACACTTTTCCCTAAGCATGCGAGCGCTTTCACCCGAACACAAACAACACTGATTACGTCCTATGTTCTTGGGTACTCTCCAAAATGACTGAAGACAGAATGGTTGAGTAAATTATTTTTGTATTCTTTGCGGAAAAAAAAAAAATCTCATAGCATCGCAAAACTGAAGTTGAGCCACTGATGTCACATGGACTGTTTTACCGATGTTTTTAATACTTTTCTGGACCTAGGAACATTTCAAGTGTTGCTGTCTGGTATCATCAAAAATATCTTAACTTATGTTCTGAAGATGAATGAAGGTCTTAATGGGTTTGGAACGACAAGAGGGTGAGTAATTAATGACATAATTTTAATTTTTGGGTGTACTAACCCCTTTAAAGATAATGTGGACCAAAAATCTTTAGCATATCTTTATGTTAACATACTTTACTAGCCTTTAGTTTTGGATCTTTGATGCAGTCTTCATCTTATCAAGCTCTTATCAGTCTTCAAGCTTTATTATCAACAAATAGCATGTACAGCATTTCCCATAATACACACACACACACACAAACCTTTGCATTCAAATGCATAATAATAACAACAGTTAAAAGAGAAAGAAAAGCATCAGCTATAGAAAGATATACTTTTTAGACATTCCTATATAATTTGGAAAATGTACACTGGTGAGTAAGCATCCTTTAGCATTCTTTTAATATGAAAATGTTAAAGGAAGAGAATATTTAATCTATGCACATTTTAATCTCCTCAGGCATGAGCTCTCAAAGGTGACTGTGAATAAAGAATATAAATAAAAACATAATTTGAATAGTAATCCACCTAAAATCATGTTTAAATGATTAAAAACAATGTGTTAAAGCAATTATCACCAAAATAATTCTCTATGTCCAGGTATCTTGGCAGAACCAGAAAGAGGATTTTAATTCCGTATCACTTTATAATTTTTGTAGGAACTGGTAGACTCCATGGATTTTATTTGAGGTGTCTTTAACATTATTTTTGTATGATAATACAGTATCTGAAATGGTAGTATGTTTGAATTCAAAGTATTCATACAACAGCAGAACAAACTTGTTACGAGATTCTGAAGTGTGTACCCAGATGACTCTTGACTATCCCATGAGGCCACAGTAGAGCTGTTGTGAATGGCAGCGAAAGCCACACATCTTGTGGCTTTAACAAGTCTAGTCAACCGGTTAAGCTAGTCAGTTCAAACCAAGACACAGTAAACACACACCTACAACAAAAGCACTGAACATTACTCTACCTTATGGCTATTACAGCTATGTGTGAAAAAGACACAGCACACCAACATCAAATCCTCATACCATCTGTGTAATGCACTGGGCTGCTTTGTTGCCTCGGGGCCAGGATAACGTGCTATTATAAGCAACTTGTTTCCACCGTCGGGGCAAAAGGCAAACGTGCTGGTGCATGCTTGATAATGCCTACTCGGGGGTAAAAGGCCAAGGGTTTTGGCCCAATGATCACCTTGGTCCAACTAGAGCCTTGGACAAATAAGTTTATTTGACTTTGCAACAATGTTCAATTCCCAGTTTTTTCCCCTCAATTTCCCAATCAACATATATTACTGATAGATTTATACAATTTCTGCAATAAATTCACAATAACTGTGCAAGCAACTACACCCAAAAAAGCATGTCATGACCCATTTTGTGCTTGACATGACTGATGGTTGCTGCAAGGAGGATGCACCACAGAAAGCATAAAGTGTGTGGTAGAAGGGAGAGAATGTTTCCACCTGTATTAACTTGTGCTGCTCTTGGTAGATTGCATTGGTCATTTGCAGATTGTCAGTAGATCACCTGGAGAACTTTTTACTTCTATCAGTGCTTTTTTTGGAATTGCGCTCATGTTAATTTGCCTTCTGGGAGGCCGAATTTGCAGAAGACATTGGAACAGTGCTTCCATGATACTGTAGGTCTCTGAGTGGCATCATATGACATGCTTTGGAAAACAGAGGAGCGAGAGGGTCTTGAGTGATTCCAGAGAGTCACTCATATTTATTAATAATGTGCATTTAAAATAAAATCACATTTCATTCTAACATAGTAGCATTGCAGTCTAAAAACAAAAATAAGGCTTTTAAAGTTAAATTCACTAAACTAAAATGAAAATATGGAGAACTAAGTTGTGTTAGGCTATTTTGATTACCCCTTAACAGTCACTTTACAGTCAGTGCTATCATAAAAATAGACTTACGTGTAGTTTTAAAATTCTACATGTCACATTTATTGTGCAACAACAAATATTTTAGTGAAATGTATATTTCAATTATAAAATGAATTATTGCTCTCCTATTTAATTGAGCTCTGTCGGTTTGGTACACATGGGCGCTGTGACGCTCGTTCACTGAAGCCTGAAAAGTTTAACGGAGAATCCCAAAGCAGAAGACTCATGCACTTCTGACAGACACATTTAAATATGTCCATGGCTTTTTAACATTTGCAAATGGAGGATATTCCTGTGAAATGTAAGTTATGCATTCAGGAAGAGAGCACATCTCAAACATATGAAACAGCGCGAGAAGCCTAGTGTCTCGGTCAGCGGCACGTGCAGCCTTTCTGTCTGATGGTGATTTATTGTTTCATTTGAAGTAACCATGTTAGAGATCAGTGTTTGCTTTAGTTGGGCTCTTGACCCTTGTCTTCAGTCTTAGTCTTTTCTCTGTCTGTTATAACCGTGTGTTTCTAAAACACATTTGTTGTAACTCAAAAGCCCAGAAGAAATGCCATCAGGTGTTAACCTGTACCTAGGTGTAGGTTGTTATACTTTATATTGGTGATGATAATCATCAATTATTGAACTGTACGGAGTCAAACAGTCACACAAAGACATCAATAATCAGAATATGAACCTCAACAATGGTGACCATAAAAAAATGCTGCAGAGCATGCTGGGAGCCATGGATGAGTTTTGTACTACAGTAGTACCCAGCATGCATTGCAGCATGTTTTTTTATGGTCACCATTGTTGAGGTTCATATTCTGATTATTGATGTCTTTGTGTGACTGTTTGACTCCGTAGAAGACCACACTGTTTGAAAAGTCATTCAGATTAACTGATTATCACAGAACCACTGGCTCTTAGAATCACTTTTACTATAATCAATCAAATTACACAATGCCTATTTCATCAGAGATTAGACTCGGTACAGTTCAATAATTGATGATTACCATCGCCAATATAAAGTATAACAACCTACACCTAGGTACAGGTTAACACCTGATGGCATTTCTTCTGGGCTTCTGAATTACAACAAATGTGTTTTAGAAACACACGGTTATAACAGCCAGAGAAAACACAAAGACAGAAGTCAAAGGTCAAGAGCCCAACTAAAGCAAACACTGATCTCTAACATGGTTACTTCAAATGAAACAATAAATCAACATCTAAACCTTAGTTCATTCTCAATAAGATCTTCTGTAGACGTCTGACAGAAATAAAGTCAGTCTGGTTATTAATAAGTGGAGCTGGTGTTGCTGTTTGTGGGGTTGTTTAATCAGATCTTGAGAGATTTCATGTATTTTATTTCAGTTGATTTCATCTAAGGCTGTGTCTGAAGTCAGTTGTAGTAGTTCTTGTGTTTCTCTTTTCTTCAGTGATTCTGTTTGTTAACAGCAGCTGTTCATCACTAATGCTCAATCAGCCCTTAGTTAATCACTTAATTACTTAATTGCAATGTACATCTTCTTTCAGTGAACTCAACTGAATTAAGTTCAGAGTACTCATAACTGTTAGTTTTTTTCAACTTAAATGGTTTAAGGCAACCGGTTTCCTCAAATGGTTTGAGTTAACATAACTTAAGGATATCTGTTTACTCAAACGGTTTGAGTTAAGTTAACTTGTCGGGTTTTACAGTGCAGGTAAGAACAGAGAAGGATTTAGAGAGAACATAAGAAATACTATAATATATTTATATAAGAAGAAGGTTTTTTAAGACTAAGGATGATGCTCATTTTCATCTGTTTTATAAATATTTGTCAGGGATTAATCTGTCTCAGTAGGGTTAGAAAAATCACTCCACCAGCAAGAAACAGAGATTTTAGGTGGAAATGGAGAAGAGGAGGGGTTCGATTACAAATCCCTGAGGCACCCCGTGACTAGTTGATGTGCTGTGGATAACTCTGATGAGGGTCGATACAAACCAGTGCAGTGAAGTTGCTATGAAGCCCAGTGATTAGAAGGATCTGATGGGTAATGGTGTGAACAGCAGCATATATCTATACCAGAATGAGAACGGACTATTTGGAATCAGCTCTCACAATCTTCAGGACATCTCTGACTGATGACATTGCATTCTCAGCTGAGTAAATCCTGGACGGCTGTTGTCCAGCCAGTTGTTCTGTCAAAGGAAAGATGATACCCAATTGAAATCAAAAGCCTCCAGTGTTGTCCCCAGACAAGTGTAGTGTAAAGTGGGTTGGGGAGGTAAGAAGGGATGACACAAAAGAGAAGAGTTGGAAGGGAGAAAGGGAGCGTAGGTTTCCCCTGAATGGGACAGTTCAGACACTGGAGACCTTTAAAGAAATGGGTGACAAAAGAAGAACAGGATCTGATGATTGCCACATCCTGCTCTTGGATGATATTTGCCCATTGTATTGCACTGCTGATGAAGTAAAACAATGAAGACTTGCTTCGTGGTTAAAAGATGGGGTTACATTTCCATTTTGAGGGAGCTATACAACTGCTTTCCTCTGCCAATCTGAAGAAAATAACTGGAGGGATGCAGTACCATTGAGCACCAAAGTCACATAGAAGTCTCTTATCTGATACACTCAGTTCAGTTCAAGGAGTCTCTCCTAATGAGCTGATGATCAGGTGTCTTAAATGAAGAAAACATACAAAAAGCACAGAGCAGTGAAGCGATAATATACAGTCAGCCTGTCATTATCGCAAAACAAACCCAGACAAGGTGATCAGAACCCCATACATTACAGTCGGCTTAGCAACAAAATGAACACTACAGTAATATTACATTATATTCAGGGATGCACATAAGTGGTGTGCACGCGAGACCAGAATAAAAAATGCACTGGTTTCAGATTGTTCATTTGTGTACCAACATGGTTGACACAGTTAATCCCTGTTTCAGATTGTCTTAAAGGTGCCACATAATGCAAAAATCACTTTTATAGAGCGCCCTCTCACGGCTGGAGACGGTAATGTTTTCTCTTGGTTCATTTCTCTCGGTTCATGTCAAATTAATTTTGATAAATAAGTCGCACCTGACTATAAGGACCAGCCAAACTATGAAAAAAAAGTGCGACTTATAGTCAGGAAAAAACGGTAATGCAAAAATCACTTTTATAAGGTGTTTGAACAGTTGTGTGGCTGAAGTGTGTGAAAACAACCAGCCTATGATATATATTATTTTAATTTTTTTTGTGTTCCAAAAGAACTGCTTGGCTCTCTGTAAGGCTAATGTTGCTAAAGCTACCATTGTCTCTGTCTGTTTTCACTCATGCTGCCTTCCCGTTCTACCAGAATGATCATGAATAGGAATGTGGTAGTTAGAAATTGTGTCTGGAAGCAATGTGTGAGGTCAGTAACATGGTCACCATAAGCTTCAGACTCTTCTGAGGAGGGATCAGGGTTGCCAGGTTTTCACAAACAAAACCCTCCCGAGGACATGAAAAGTAGCCCAATTCCTTGGGAAAGTTTAGCTATTTGCAGTGTAAATAGCATATATCACTTAAAATATACATGCTATTTCCCTATTGAGCAAACACATTTGACTTTTTAAAAAAATGTTTCCGTAAAGTTTGAACCAGTTCTGATGTGCATCGGGCCAGTGCAAAATCATAATATATATTTTTCTTCTTTGCGAATAGTGACGATGATTATTTTGATTATGTTGTCAAAGCACACATGCAATAACAAAGTTATCACGTCGTGACTCATGACATGTCTCGAGCTATAATAACCTCCTGACATTTCATCTTCACCTCTAGATTATTCTCATGATACCAAACGACCAGAAACTCTTCCACAGTTCCACTCGTAACCAGCGGTCTATTTCCTTTCGCTCCAGACTGCCAGAGGCACCAGTGCAAGACGAATGCCTACGCAGTCATGAGGAATCCCCTTGAGAAGCATATGTACAGGCTGATAGCACTCCAGCACACACTGCTGGCAAGGAAGCCACAATTAATCTGTTAAAAACAAGAAAATGTGCAATATGAACTCAGCACAATTCTCAGAAAGCAGCACTCCCTTGAACACTGCCCAAGATGTTGCCAAAGCACAAGCAGAGTGACAGTGGATAGATGAAGGCACAGACAAATATACAACGCTACCAACAACAAACTCACAAATTAAAAAGACTTGAAAACAAAACCAGGCAAGAGGTCACAGAGCTGCAGTCAACTGTACATTATAGGAAAGAACCAATATTATAAGATGCACATAATGTTATTGACTTTAAGGCTTTTACATTGCTGGAGGTAGATATTGTATCCAAGTAATACTTAAAAAAAGAGAGAAACAGGGTTTTTACAGACAAAAATGTGCACTTATGCATAAAAAATTGTTGCTAGTAAAATAAATATATTTATTAGAAATAATTTGTCCTTTAGATTCCTTTCAACATGACAAAATCCAAACATCCTTGTACAACAAAGAATAATTGTCTAAGAGAGAAGCATGTATAAATAAACTAAACTATAAATACCCCCCCCCCCCCACACACACACACACACAAAAAGAAAAAGTTACACGGTTAAATTCCCCAAAAAGATGAAAGATAGACTCATCTACTATTCCACTGAAGAACAGAGAGGATTTTTTTTAAATATAAACATTCACAGGGTAAACTAGATGGAGATATTTCTAGGTTACCTCTTTAACCCTGTTCATAATTAAATATTTACTGGGTAACGACCAGACGCTCTTCCAAGGAACACCATGAAGATCATTACACCAGTCAAATACAACTGAAGGAACAGTAGTTATATCACTGTCAAAAAGATGTTGAATCTTTTTATTCCTGAAAGAAGGGCTGAGCTCAAAGCTAATTCTTCCTCTCACTGTTAACAAGGATTAGTCAGGGAAAGTCCGGCAAACTGGATTCAGTGTTTTCTAAATAAGTCTCAAGTAAGAAAAGGGCTAGTTCTTGAGCAAACCTTTTGTAAAGTTTTGCCCATCGGTAGCTACTCAGAGACTTGTTCTTAAGAGCGTCAATAGATCCATTATTTCAGCAACAGTTCTATCTCTGTCAGGTGATCTTCTCATCAATAGATAAAGTCTCAAACAACAGTGTCCTCACAATAATCAGATTTATAGAGTAGTATAACAATTTGCACAAAAAGTACCAATTTGTTTATGGTCAGAAGAAACTGTACCATTAATGTTCACAGAGTCAATCGTTACAGTTCTAGAACTATTATTTTCCATTCTAAAGAAGTAAGCTGTACTTTGCTAAAGCCATCTTCTTCTGAAGCGAATAAAGGAGCATCTGCCTCTTGTACTTGTATAGTGAGTCTAACTCAGTTTGCATAATATCTCAGCTTCTGACAAACCATACTGAACTCTGTCATGAAGGGGTACTATTTAAGAAAAAAAAAGATAATTTTCTCTTACGGGTTTTTTTTTTAAAGTTTATTTAGATGACTGCCAAAATTTCTGGCACATTTGCCAACTTCCCCAGGCAAGCATCATAACGGTGTCGCGTAGGCAGAGCTGGGGTGACGTCACCCGGAGACTCCGCCCACCGCGACGCGTTAGGAAATCGAAAGATCTTCTGGAAGAAAGACGGACGAGAGGAAGCGAAGGATGTGGGACAGCTGCTGTTAGACCTGTGTAAAAATACGCTATCATTTTGGGTTCAGATCCTGAGGAAACACACTGAACTAGCGCAGAGCAACCGTCGAACCAGAGAGAACATGGGGAACCGCGTCGCTCGCGAGGACTTTGAGTGGGTTTACACGGATCAGCCTCACGCCGACCGGAGGAAAGAGATCCTGGGTGAGTCTCTCTCTCTCTCCTCGGTATATAAACATCGCTTCTTCTACACATCAGCGTCGTTTTAATCCGTTACGAAGGATTATATGACGCTTTAGCCGCGACTCGAATGAGTTAAAGTTAGCCGTTATGTAAAATGACCTCACGCGGAAACCCCAATGAGCCAAGTGTCTTTTATTATATTATATTGTAATGTTTCTGTACCGTCTGTTATGTGTGAAGTTGATGTATAACGAAAGAAAGCCGTGAGTTTGAAGTGTTCGTCGTTAGTTGAGGGATGACCGTTATGTGAGGGCCACTCCCTGACAGACACTAACGTTACATAATAACACCGTTACTAAACTAACGTTACAGCAGTCACTCCACCGCATCTGTTACTGCACACTTCATCAAGTTTATTATGCGATGTTTGGAGAATTTACCTCATGATATATGAAGCTTTGTCAGCTAATGTTAACCGGTTAAACTGCGTGCTCAAAACGTTAGCAGCTAACGATAAATCGTTTCATAACTATCCGAATACTGTATGTTCAGTGAGTGCGACTTTGTGTCTGTTTTTAACGATTTAATAATCTCTGCTTTGTTTGTTGTGCTGTGTTTGAAGAGTTTAATGTGAGTGTGGTGGAGTGACGGTCACATGAGGAAGCTCAGCTAATGCTCTCTCTCTCTCTCTCTCTCTGTTCATTCATTCTGAATCTCTCTGTCTCACACACACACACACACACACGCATAAATAGGGTGAAGGTACAGAAGGCTATGCTGTTTATTAGTAACATCTCCTCGCTGATAAAGCTGCTTATGAATGCATGTGGAAAGCTGATGAGCCAGCATTGATCTATATGTGGACTTTGGATAAACATTACAACTGGTTTATGGATACTTTCCAATCATTCTGTGTTTAACACAAGAGCACTCTGTTGCTAATACATGATTTATTCATGATGCCCTCAAGGACACACACCAGTCGTCTGGTAAATGATTCTGTAGCTGTTGAGTTATAGTTTTGCTTTAGTTTGAATGGATTCTACTGCAGCTGTTATGAATAAAGAATTAAGCTGCATTCTGTACTACTGTTATGTTCAATAAATCCCACTGCACTGAATATATTATATGACAGTCTTATTCAAACAACACATCCTCCTCACCGTCGTATTTGTTCAGCAAACGCTGTCTTCATGCGAGCTCATGTTTGACTGATCTGGAGACGATCCAGTATCCTGCACACTTGTGCTGACTTGTATTCTGTCTTATACACAGCTGTTGCATGTACAGTAACCTGGCTGCCATTGCTGTATAGCATTATGTAATATATAAACCCTGGATTAGGCTTTAAAGTAGCACTCTTGCCTCAAAGCGGTAGTTACTTGTCTTGCATTATAAAAAAACCTTGTATGAGAAGTGCCCACATTTAAATTCTGCTGTGTGTTTTGTATTATTTCTCTGAAGCTTTAGGCAAATGAGATTGGCTTCAGGCTTCACCATATAAAGCATATTAGGATCTAGATGACAGAGAGAGTTGACGTTACAGGCCAGAGACAGACGAGCCAGCGCACCAGATCCCGCTGGTGTCGAGTTGCGTTAATTTGTCATGGAAATGGACATCATTTGAATGCACTCGTCCTCCACATCAGACTGTTTCAGTTTTACAATGGTTGTCTTGTGTTTTTCTTTGGCAGCGAAATACCCAGAGATAAAGTCTCTGATGGGACCCGACCCCAGGCTGAAGTGGATCGTCTGTACGATGGTTGCCGTCCAGTTTTTGGCCTTCTATTTGGTGAAGGACCTGCCATGGAAATGGGTCATGTTCTGGACGTATGTGTTCGGGAGTTGCATTAACCATTCAATGACTCTAGCGATTCACGAGATCTCACACAATACGGCTTTCGGCAACAACCGCGCCAGATGGAACCGCTGGTTCGCCATCTTCGCCAATCTGCCCATTGGGCTGCCCTACTCGGCGTCCTTTAAGCGCTACCACCTGGACCACCACCGGTACCTGGGTGGAGACGGGGTGGATGTCGACATCCCCACTGATTTCGAGGGCTGGTTCTTCTGCACCCGTTTGCGTAAGCTCTTCTGGATCATGTTCCAGCCGCTCTTCTACGCCATCCGTCCCCTCTGGATCAACCCCAAACCCATCACCCAGCTGGAGCTCATCAACGTGGCCATACAGCTCTCGTTTAACGTTCTGGTGTACTGGGCCTGGGGCGCCAAGCCCTTGGTCTACATGATGATGGGCTCCATGCTAGGAATGGGTCTCCATCCCATCTCAGGACACTTCATCGCAGAACATTACATGTTCCTCAAAGGCCATGAGACCTACTCTTACTACGGATCCCTAAACCTGCTGACGTTCAATGTCGGGTACCACAACGAGCACCATGACTTTCCCAGCATCCCAGGACGCCGACTGCCGATGGTAAGAAGCTGTTCAGCCCGTCTCAATAATTCAGTTCAGGTTTGTCCTAAAGCAGCTTCACAGAAAATTAAAGTTACATACATTTCAGTATTAAAACTCTGGTGCTGTTGGGTCATTTTAGACTGAAACATTTTCTGCTATGATTTATTGAAATGATTTATTCCATGGTCTGTCTGAATACTGGATTCTGATTGGCTGGCAGGTATTCAGTAAACACACACACAGAGAAAGTGCTGCTTTAATGCACACACACACACACACACACAGAAAGTGCTGCTTTAATGCACACGTACACACACATCACTCACGTGCACGCGCACACACACACACACACACACACAGAAAGTGCTGCTTTAATGCACACACACACACACACACACACACACACAGAGAGAAAGTCGGAAATCACAGATTATGCTGCACACACATAAACTTGTCAACATTTCCCCACAATTTTTTCACTACGTTATATTCCTCAACAACGAGGTGTTTAAATCAGTGTTTGTAGACAGAGACGCACAGATGCAGCAGGTAATACACACATCTCTCTCTCTCTAGATCGATTAAAATAAATGCTATAATTAAATCAAATAAAGATGATCTTTCCGCACTGTTTCATCTCTGTGTCTGATTTGAAGTGATTTGATACTAGAGCTAATGTGCTTTGTCGAAAATAACCATCATTTTTACCCATTCTGTTAAATATTGCACTGCACAGAGCAATACTAGTTAAACTAGTATGGAATAAGTTTGATAATCGACAGATTTTAAATGCACTTTGGTTCTTCACCTCCACAGTGACCCGTTGATTATCTCTTACTTAACTGGAATGGTATGAAAGTTGACGAAGGTTTTGGCACTTGCTGTGTCCCAAAAAGCCATGCAAACAGTGCAGCTCATGTCTATCATGAGCTCATGTGATCATGGTGCGCTGACCTGACTCTGGTGCTTCCTCAGGTGAAGGAGATGGCAGCGGAGTACTACAGAGAGCTGCCCTGCTACACGTCCTGGATCAAAGTCCTGTATGACTTTATCATGGACGATGAACTGAGTCCGTACTCACGTGTGAAGAGACGGCTGACAGGAGACATCAAGCAGGAGTGAGCAAGAGTCTTCCCCTTCGTCTGTCACACTGAGGACATTTCCTTCTTACTTTTCGGCTTTGAGCAAGTGTGCGGACTAATTTTAATTGTGAACCAAACCGTTCTGTTGCAGACACTTTCCTTGTAGTTTAAAGGGATTGTCATGTTTTCCATCTGAACGCTGATGTTTCAGACTCGTTATATGTTAGATTTGATTGAACAGTTACCTGTTAATAACGCAGACAGCTGGAAAATACAATAGAATATATATATGAAGCATCCAAAATAAAAGTTGTTTGTTTACATAAATGTGTTCCGTGTATATTTATGTTAATATAAAGTCACACATACAGCATATATATTTTGAAAATATTTACATGTATTATATGTATATTTTCTTACATACATGCATTTGTGTGTATTTATATATACATGACAAATATACACAGTACACAAACAAGTATTCTGTAAACCAAAGCCTTTATCTTGTGTGTGATTAGTCGTTTGACAGCACTAGCTGTTCTGTATCAGAGATGATTACGTGTCTCATTAACACACGCCACAGACCGGACTGATTAAATCTGTTTCACTTCATCATTTCATCAATTTATCAAGTGAATCTTGACTAACAGTGAAGTACTGAGTGGACTACATTTATACATTTTATATTACATGACCTGTAAAGCCTTAATAAATGTGTGCAGGTGTCTAATGATTGTTCTTGGTTTCTTTCTGAAATACATGAATATTTTATGTAGATATGATATGTTTTAATCCGGAATACTGGAATACTGGAATCAAAAGTTTAGACGGAAGAAAAGACACGTAGACATGATTTATATTTATAGTAGTAGTAATAGTGTCAGATGTCACAACTTTTGACTGGTAGTGCTTATTTTCTCTCTCTCCACACACACACACACACACACACACAATCTCTCTGAAAGCTCTGGAGGATCTCTGATGGATCGGTGCAGGACACATCTGAAGACCAAGGGCTTCTCTCACTATAAATCAACAGGCAAAAATCTGTCAAACTAAAGTTCAGCCTACTTTACAAAACCTGCTCATGCAAATTGTTCATTTTAATCCATATTTTTGTCTAAGCTGTCAAGATCATTTTATCTGATTCTTAAAGCAGCAATCATCTTCAAGCTAAAACACTGTGAAGCACACTTTATTGCGTAATTTCATGAAATCTTTGATTTTGTAAAATAATGTTGGTGTTCTGTGAGCAGAGATCTCACTGCAGGAAAAATGCACAAAATGATCTGGAGAAAACGACGGTTGTTTTTAGTACGAAACATCCAAAAGTTGCTTAATGGTTTTCATCTTGAACCTCTTTCAGTTTTTCATACATTAACTGGTCCTGCAATGAAGAAGAAAAAAAACCCATGATTAAAAGAAAAAAGGAAACCACACACACTCTTAAGATGGACAAACTGATCAGTCACGGTGCAGATGTCACTGAACTCTTGCACAATGCAGCACAGCAGACGATGAATGTAAAGAACCTCTTAATAAAAGACAGTCAGCGATGACGATGCTGCTATTCACAGTAACAATATAAATATAGTGTGGATTTTGTGGCTAATGCAAATGTTTACACTCGCACAAGAAAGCCATGTAAAAAAAAAACAAGTGCACTGCATCTCATGTTTTTAAATGAAAAAGTACTCTTTTTGATTGATCGGTCCTTTGTATTAAACTATGGATACATACATGATGCTGGTTTGTTTTCTAATTGTTAAAGCAAAGGAATTCATTATATATGGTTTATAAACATATTTAACATTATGCACTAAAGATGGTCGTGTTATTTTATTGCGCTGAAGAAACATGCTTTAGTAATGTTTTCGCTCAAATGCAATGCTTATTGTCCCTGGACAGAAGCCAAAAGATGTTTTCCCCATAATTGAAATTATGCCTTTTAAATTTGAATATTGGTCATATTCAAGTACAAAATTATAACTTGAGTTGTTCAGCCATTTTGACAGCCCTAGTGTGTGTGTTTGTGCTGGTCCTGAACTCAGGTGAACTCTTAGAGTTAACACACGCCTCTGGCACCATGCAGCACTGACACACACACACACACACACTCAGCCTTCAGCCAATCAAACCAGTCCAAATACACCAAACCACATCCTCTGGAGTTTGGTAATATATGATGCATAACGTTTTTGTCAATAAATAGACTGATCTCATTAGAGCTAACTATTGCCATGAGATAAACACAGCAGGTCAGCATGAGAAAGAGTGAAGCTGTAGTTTGGCTTCAGTATCTGATGCCTCACAAGAGAACCGCTTATTCCAGAACACATGAAAGCAGAAATTAATACAAGGATCTAAACTAATATTTTGTATAAAAATGATCCATATATATATATATATATATATATATTAAACAGTAGTTTACTGAACAAATTACTCTTTAAATGAATTCAATTATAATGAAAAGTTTTCTAAGGAATAAAAATGTACTTCAGCTTCTGCTCGAAACTATAAGGAGCCCTTTTACATTACTTTAGGTTACAATTAACAACAGGGCCCACACTTAAAATTCAATCACCATTTATTTTTATATAATAATCAACACTCAACTTAAAAATGTAAAAGATTGGATGACCAATAACTATCTCCAATTAAATTCGGATAAGACAGAGATATTAATTATTAGACCAAAAAACACTACACAGAATCTTGTAGATTACAATCTGCAACTAGACGGATGCACTGTTACTTCCTCTACAGTCAGAAATCTGGGTGTTATATTAGACAGCAATTTGTCTTTTGAAAATCATATTTCCCATGTTACAAAAACTGCATTCTTCCATCTTAGAAACATTGCCAAGCTACGAAACATGTTATCTGTTTCTGATGCAGAAAAGCTAGTTCATGCATTCATGACCTCTAGACTGGACTATTGTAATGCACTTCTAGGTGGTTGTCCTGCTTCTTCAATAATCAAGCTAAAGGTAGTCCAAAATGCAGCAGCTAGAGTCCTTACCAGGTCAAGAAAATATGATCATATTACCCCAATTTTACAGTCTCTGCACTGGCTACCTATTAAGTTCTGTATCAGTTACAAATTATCATTACTTACCTATAAGGCCCTAAATGTGTCTCTGTTTCTGCTGGATCTTCATCCCGTGGTAACTAGGATTTACACAAGCTCCAGTCTGGATCCAGAACACCTGAGAAGAGATGATGCTGACCCTCAGAGGACCCCAGATGATGCTAACCCTGAATCAACAACAGAACTAACAAATATTGCTACAAGTGTGACTGCATCATAGAATAATTATTATTAATAACATTCATCTGGTTGTTTACGTCTTGTATTAATTTTTCAGAAAATTCCTGTCACATGCACATAAACTGACAGTCATCACTTACAAGCTACTACTAAATACTGTATAAACGTAATTTTCTGTAAAGTTGCTTTGCAATGATTTATATCTTAAAAAGCGCTATACAAATAAACTTGAACTGAATTGAATGTAGTTTTTAAACTAACTTCTAAATTAAACAATTTCTATTTGATGTTGAAATATTCATTTACACTGTCATAACTTGTTTAATAACGGATTTATTTAAACATACATTAAATAATTAAGACATCAATAACAGGTGAAGTCAAATATAATGAGTACATAGTCTAATATTTCTCAAAAAGCTCTTCTTTAGACCTCATTTCTAGACTTAAGGAAGTGTAACACTACACAACATTTTGTTTTGATATCTTTCCACATTTAAACACTGATTGAGCGAGGCCTGTGATGTTCATTCGTGTTTATTCTCGTGTTGTATTTAGTGGTCAAGTGGAAGGGATGATCACACTGAAACTTGAAATGAAGCATTTATTCAGCAGTCTGTCGCGCCACATGGACATCATTTAAAAGATGAGACTTTGTTTCTTATCGAAAGTAACAATATACAAACCTGGAAGCTTCCAATGAAGTTCCACTCATGCAGTGGTTAAAACAATGCTGTTTTTATTTGTACACATGAGCACCGAACCCAAAGACACATACTGAAAATGTTCTGTAATTCATTTGAATGTATAAGCACTGCTCTGACAACAACGTAGAAACCCATGTATAACTCTCACAACAAGCATCATGGGCAATTTCCTCAATATTGACATCTGAATTTAGAAGAATATGAAAGAACTTGAGTTAATCGATCCACAGGTCACCCATATCACGTCATGAACATTGTGCATGTTTTGTAAGTTCATGTTATGTTTGGTTATAAAATGTTTACCTTAGTAGTAGTGACTAATATGACATGTCTGTCTGCAGATGGCGGTAAACCCACAAACAGAGTCATCCTGGTCTGAGCACAGAGGGATCAGTAATAACTACAAACACACATTATAGAAACCCCAAAAACACAATATCCTCACAAACATGTGACTTTGACTAGGGTTGGGAATCGAACATCAATTCCAGAATCAGATACTTAAAGGGGCTGTAAGTAGGAATTACTCCCATCTAGTGGTGAAATTGTATTTTGCATTCAAACTAATTTTGCTCTCCAGCGCCTCGCTTTTTCAAATGCGCGTTGCATCTACGGTAGGCGATATGTACCAAAAAGCTTTGACAGGATGTCTTCTAATAGCACTTCATTTTGGCGACGATGTTTTCTTCTCCTGTGGCGCGGCATATGTATGGTCTATAATAAGAATCCAATCCAACCTTTTAAACTTGCCGGTGCAGTTTCAAGCGCCTCTCACTGCTCTGCACCTGCGTTTCTGGCTCTGACCGAAAACGCGATGTGGAAACGCGTTGGCTTAGTACTTTTTGTCCCTCTCTGCTATTATAGTTTTGCAAGATGGCGGAACTACATGGAAGCCTCCGTCGACCTACCCGTCCCATGTATATAAAGATAATAAATTCTTCATTTACGAGGATTAGTTTAAACATTGGCATAGGTATTTGTACACCATTGAGGGCATATTTATGAATAAAAATATTGATTTTAGATAATAAAATACCTAAAAAGTTACTTATTGTCCCTTTAAAGGTGCCATGTGCCAAAATTGAGGTAAAAATATCCAAAAAATGATCTACACGCATCAAAAGAATGAGAAGAAATAAGGGCGATGATGTCATTAAAAAATGTCAAGTTATAGTGCTGCTGAGATATCAACCTTAATTAGCAGTAGCATTACTAGCCCCGGCCCGACAGGTGTCGTAATACCAGTTTCGGCCATGGGAGGCAGTATGCGGGCAACATAACCACCAGCCAACCTGCAATACATGAATAACTAGCTAGCTATAACTTACCCATTTTTTTATATCATAACTAACCTGCTCTGTCTAGTCTGTTGGTCTCCATGTCCTCTTTGCTTCGTGGTTTTTCTGTACGTGAGAAAATTGATGTGTGGCGTGAAAGCGTGTGAAAAGAGTCAATTGCGTGTGTCTCGCATACAACTCAGAATGTAATATGAACAAAACGAATATGAACATATTCACTGGTAAAGGTGAAGGGGAGTAGCTTGAAGATGTCATGTTTCAAAATCACTTGACATCACCCAACGTTCCTCTGGAGGCAAAACGTCCTCTTAGGCTTCGGCTATGGCTGTAGGGTTGTTGTGAAGGCAGGGGCGGAGCATAGAGACTATGCCGTTTCTCATTTGTTACTCTAGAGTAGACCAATTCACTTTATTGAGGCATACTGCCCCCATCTGGTATGGAATGTGGAGTATGACTTGATTTTTTTGCCAGACATGACAGATGGCACCTTTAAGGTCAGGAATCAGACACTTGTAAAATGAAGGTTTCAGTTCCACCTATCAGTTCCTGTGTGCGCATCTTTTATTTTTAGGTGGTGGAAAGGAGCTGTTACAAATGTATTTGTCTTTGAATCATTCATTCAAGAGATTCACTCAAAAAGTGATTCATCCAATAAAGAAACAAGTACATCTTGAGTGAGTCATTGAATCATTCCTTGAAGAAATCCCATAAAATTTTTTGCTTCAGAATTTTTTTTGCAGCTCTATTCTGCACACAAACAGCTCGAGTCGAGTCCAGTTCTTATGCAGCAGGCTGATTTTTGTTCATAGTATTCAGCAGAAATTAAATGTTTTGCAAAAAGAAATGTTTGATATGTGTGAAAGTTTGACTTCATTTTTGTATATCATATATATATATATATATATATATATATATATATATATTTTTTTTTTTTTTTTTTTTTTTTTTTTTTGACCGCATTGGAATGGAAACTGGGAATCATTAAGAATCGGAATCAGTAAGCAGAATTGGAATTGATACAATTCAAATGATACACAACTGTACATGTGACTCTGGTCACCTGGTCTGTCACCTGCAGCCATGATGAAAACCTGCTTGTGGTTTTCCATGCCATCCATCTCAGTGAGCAGCTGGTTCGCGACACGAACACGGGCTCCTGACTGACAGCAGACACTCAACACGCCTGCGTCACACTACACACAACAAATATTACATTTTACGATGTAAATCAGGATTATTTTAGTACAAAGATTTTTTTCCATTCATGAACACTGCATTAGAAATGCATCATTCTCCATATTTTCAATACCATATATGTGACCCTGAGGCACAAAAGCAGTCATAAGTAGCACAGATATATTTATAGAAATAGCCAACAATACATTGTATGGGTCAAAATTAATAATTTTTCTTTTATGACAAAATTCATTAGGATATTAAGTACAGATCATGTTCCATGAAGATGTTTTGTAAATTTCCTACTGTAAATATATCAAAACTTAAATATTGATTATTATTATGCATTGCTAAGGACAACTTTAAAGGTGATTTTCTCAATATTTCGATTTTATTGCACCCTCAGATTCCAGATTTTCAAATATTGTACTCCTAACAATATATCAATGGAAAGCTTATTTATTCACCTTTCAGATGATGTATAGATCTCAATCTCAACAAATTGACCCATATGACTGGTTTTGTGCTCCAGGGTTACATATATTGCAAAATGTCTCATTCCCACAATTAAAAAATAAATAACAATAAATAAATTCTCATAACTTTTATGCAACAAAATAACACTTGTATCTTAACTAAGTTTTGAACTTCTTTGTTTATTTAGAAATTATTTTGTCTTACTTTTATTTGGGGGAAGGGGGGGTCCTTTATGCTATTTATTATTTATTTTGATGTTGTGCTGCAATATGACCTGGACGTCCCCTCATGGTCTCATCTTGAAATGGTCACACAAATGAGAGAAAATACAATGACAGTGACCTTTCCTTGTTATAGGCTAGTACCTCTAATATCAAGGCCTACTATAAAATTTAGCACATCCTCTGTGGCAGTGGAGGAACCATGGGCTGATGGAATAATACGCCTGTGTGCATTGTCCTGTTTGCCAAATTCAAGGGTCAACTGTAAGACGGTTGTTTTCTGTGGCCATAAAATTATCCTTTCTAAGAGTTTATATGCAATTACGCTAAATGTTCGCTGGACCAACAGACTTGTTGATGGGAAATTTTATTCTGCTACATTTACTTCTGGAAGCTCATATAAATAATTGTAATTAATCATAATTAATTGTAATTATTTCTATATATTTCCCTTTTGAGATAATTTATTAC
This sequence comes from Carassius carassius, assembly GCF_963082965.1. Taxonomy (NCBI): domain Eukaryota; kingdom Metazoa; phylum Chordata; class Actinopteri; order Cypriniformes; family Cyprinidae; genus Carassius; species Carassius carassius. Next base: position 31,546,757 of record NC_081768.1, on the reverse strand, counting down.
AGCTGCATTAATTAGGTCAGCCAGAACCGGGAACACTTTCCATAACACCCATTGTACTTGTTACATCAATAGAAGAATGGCATCTACGCTAATATTAGTCTGTTTCTTTCTTATTCCGAGGTCACCATAGCCACCAGATCTAGTCTGTATCCAGATCAGAGGGTCACTGCAGTCACCTGATCCAGTACGTATCCATCCCAGATGGTGGATCATCACCTAGAGATGACCTTGACAGTCCTGAATGTCAGCCGAGACCAAAACAAGTAGATGAGCCCTAGAGACTCTTCTAGCCGACCATTGGGACAAGACCTCAGGAACCAGATGAGTCCTTTGCACAATCTTCCTTTGCTGGAACAACCTGCTGGTTTATCTGGCTATATAAATAAAGGTGACTGGACTTGACCCTTGTCTGGCTGGAGCAGTCACAGTCTGCGGCGACTGACCATCTGATGCGAGCCAGCACGAGCTGGGCGGACATGATGGAAGCCGAATCCCAGGATACGCCTCCGCTGTTTGAGGGTCTGCATACACAGGAGAAGGGTGATCAGGGGGATGAGGACGCAGAGGGCGATGCTAACTCTGATCTCCTCGATTTGGACATGGACGACGAAGAGGAGGAAGACAACTCCCACTTCCCCATCCAACAGACTAGGCACAAACGACTCTGCCTTGCAAGCAGACAGTAACTTGCATTAGTCTCAGTAACTTGCACTTGTCTCCTAGTCTCACCACTGGAAGGAGCGCTCACTTTAGTTGGAGCCAGCAAGGGGCCCTATTATGCTCTTTTACAAAGTCTTGATTTTGTTTTGGGGGTGTACTTGAACAAGCTTTCATACTAGGTTGTTCGAATTATTTTTCACATATTTTACATTATTACAATACCTCTCTCCCCAGTCTGGAATGAACGGCTCGAATAGTTCCTTTATGAAATGAAGGAAACAGTCGAGCTACAGTGAAGGACAGCAGCTTGTGAGTGTTTTGCCTTGTTTTCTCATCAGACTAGTGTGTGATCGTCATTGCTAGGAAAGTGTTTGGTTTAAATTGTGTGTGTCTTACCCTGGTTAATACGTGCTGAAAGTGGCGCTTGGTTTTGCGTGCCTATCGCGGGACTGCCTGGTTTCGATCTGCTAAATAGTGAGGCTTGGCCAGCTGACTTCAATCACAGGTAATCAGGCTAATACAAAAACGCTAAGTTTCACCGCGGCAGCGGTCGCGGCAGCCCTCGTGTGAGCCCTCCTCGTGTGAAGACAGACGAGTGTAAAGACAATCGACTCTACCTGCGCGACTCCACCAAGCAAGGACACCGACAGGGCACTCGAGTATTGCTTTTCTCCTCTTTCTTTACTTTTTGTATACCTTGTTCTCAAATATCTCTTACACTTGTAGTCACTATGTGCTTTCAGATCTCTACTATCACTACTAACACTCGGAGAGCGCGCTATGTACGTCGCAGGAAGGCCTGTCTGACAAACCTACGGCCTGTCCCTCTGACCTCTACTACTACGCTCTCTATTCCTGTTGGTCTCTGGAACTGCCCGTCTGCAGTTAACAAAGCAGACTTCATTTCTTCTATTGCTGCTCATTCTGGTCTCAATCTCATGGCACTGACAGAGACTTGGATCAAACCTGAAGATACTGCCACCCCTGCAGCCCTCTCCACTAATTTCACTTGTTCACACACTCCTCGTACCACTGGGAGGGGTGGAGGTACGGGTCTCCTTATATCAAAAGAATGGAAATTGGATCTTCTGCCATCACCTACAGGTACTGGTTCATTTGAATCACATGCCATTACTGTAACCCACCCTGTTAAAATCCACTTTGTGGTCATTTATCGTCCCCCAGGTCAATTGGGAAACTTCTTGGAGGAGTTGGATGTGCTGCTATCAAACTTTCCTGAAGATGGTACTCCTCTGGTACTGCTTGATGACTTCAACATCCACCTAGATGAACCCCAGGCTGCTGACTTCAAAACTCTGCTCACCTCATTTGATCTCAAGCTAGTGTCTACTACAGCGACTCACAACTCAGGCAACCAACTGGACCTCATCTACACGCGCTGTTGCTCTGTGGACAGTTCTTCAGTTGCTCCACTGCACACCTCAGACCACTTCCTCATTACTGCTAACCTAGCACTTACTCCTGAAGTGCCTCACACTCCAACGCAGGTCACCTTTCGACGGAACCTACGCTCCCTCTCTCCATCTCGCCTATCTTCTGTGGTTTCATCCTCGCTTCCTGCACTCTCTCATTTCTCTGCTCTGGACACGGAACAGCGCTACGGACACTCTTTGCTCCACTTTAACATCTTGCTTGGACAACTTTTGCCCACTGTTGTCTAGACCAGCACGCACTGCCCCATCTGCCCCCTGGCTGTCTGAGGTTCTCCGTGAACATCGCTCTAAACTCAGGGCTGCAGAGAGGAAATGGCAGAAATCAAGAAACTCTACAGACCTCAGTGTGTATCAGTCTCTCCTCTCTTCCTTCTCTGCAAATGTCTTCACGGCTAAAACATCCTATTACCACAACAAAATTAACAGCTGTTGTGACGCTCGGACACTCTTCAAGACTTTCTCTTCTCTTCTTAATCCGCCGCCACCACCTCCTCCATCGACTCTTACAGCGGACGACTTTGCAGTTTTCTTCACAAAAAAGACAAGATCCATCAGTGACCAATTCTCCACACCGCAGACTGAGGACAACTTCACAATGACCGACGCACATTCTTTCTCCTCCTTCTCCCCACTCTCAGAGATGGACGTCTCCAAACTTCTCCTGTCCAAACATCCTACTACTTGTCCACTTGATCCGATCCCCACTCACCTCCTTCAAGCGATCTCTTCTTCAATCATACCTTCGCTTACTCACGTTATCAACTCCTCTCTTCACTCTGGAACATTTCCCTCAGCATTCAAGCAGGCTCGGGTAAGCCCACTGCTCAAGAAACCATCTCTAAATCCAGCACTTCTTGAAAACTACAGACCGGTATCCCTTCTTCCATTCATTGCAAAGACACTTGAACGAGCTGTGTTCAACCAGTTTTCTATGTTCCTTGTACAGAACAACCTCCTGGACAGCAACCAATCTGGCTTCAAAAGTGGCCACTCAACTGAGGCTGCTCTGCTCTCGGTTACTGAAGCCCTGGGACTAGCAAGAACAACTTCAAAATCCTCGGTACTCATCTTACTGGACCTTTCTGCTGCTTTTGACACTGTTAATCACCAGATTCTCCTGTCCACCCTCAGAAAGATGGGCATCTCGGGAACAGCATTCCTGTGGGTTAAGTCCTACCTCTCTGACAGATCCTTCAGTGTGTCTTGGAGGGGTGATGTTTCAAAGTCACACCACCCTGCTACTGGGGTTCCTCAAGGCTCAGTATTTGGACCTCTTCTCTTCTCCATCTACATGACATCATTAGGATCTGTCATTCAGAAGCATGGCTTTTCTTATCACTTCTACGCTGATGACACCCAACTCTACCTCTCATTCCAACCAGATGACCCGACGGTAGCTGCTCGCATTTCAGCCTGTCTGAGTGACATCTCTAGCTGGATGAATGACCATCACCTTCAGCTTAACCTTACGAAGACAGAACTCCTGGTGATTCCAGCTAACCCATTGCTTCATCACAACTTCTCTATACAGCTGGGCTCATCAACCATTACTCCTTCGAGGACAGCTAGAAACCTAGGAGTTGTGATGGATCATCAGTTAAGCTTCACAGACCACATTGCTACAACTACCCGGTCCTGCAGGTTTGCCTTATACAACATTAGGAAGATTAGACCTTTCCTGTCAGAGCAAGCAACCCAACTTCTTGTCTAAGCTCTTGTTCTCTCCAGACTGGACTATTGTAATGCTCTCCTGGCGGGCCTTCCTGCATGTACTGTCAAGCCTCTGCAATTGATCCAGAATGCAGCAGCGAGGGTTGTCTTCAATGAGCCAAAAAAAGCTCACGTTACTCCTCTCCTCATCAGGTTACACTGGCTACCAGTAGCTGCTCGCATCAAATTCAAGGTACTGATGCTAGCCTACAAGATGACCACTGGCACGGCACCAACTTACCTAAACTCATTGGTTAAATCTTATGTGCCTTCCAGAAGTTTGCGCTCTGCAAGTGAACGACGCCTTGTGGTACCATCCCAAAGAAGTTCAAAATCACTCTCACTGACCTTTTCCTGGACTGTGCCCAGCTGGTGGAATGACCTCCCAATCTCAATTCGTACAGCTGAGTCTTTACTCATTTTCAAGAAACATCTAAAGACTCATCTTTTTCGCCTGCACTTAACCAACTAACACTAGCACTTTTCCTTTTCTTGTCTTTTCATTTATTAAAAAAAAAAACCTACCTATGCGTTCTATACTAGACTAACTGAGACTTGTCATGGCACTTGTATACTGTTGTTGTTGTTCTTTTGTTGACCTGACTGCTTTTATTGTTCTCATTTGTAAGTCGCTTTGGATAAAAGCGTCTGCTAAATGATTAAATGTAAAATGTAAATGAAGGCCTGCCTTCTGGAATACGAGATGTTCTGTAATTGGTTAGCTGGGCCAGTCTGTGTTGTGATTGACAGCACTCGGCGCCTGTTCAGGAAATGCCCTGCCACTTACCAAAGCAGCCTGCTACGAGCTTAAGTTTAAATATTGCGTCAAAATCAAATCAATTTGAGCGCGGTTTAAACCCAGATGATTGTAACCAATCTAAGCTTGTCTGTCTTGGGAACACAAGCGTGTCTCTGACATAGTGGTAACACTTGTTGTCTTCTCTAGTACAGCTCAACCAGGTCTCGTCCCATTCGTCGATATTTGTGATATCACAAAACCTGGAAAATATGCATTGTAGTTCAAATGAGTCATTCATTGTAGTTTTAGAAAAGTGACTTCTGTTCAAATAAAATATAAATTTCTAATTTAGCTCTTTGTCAATCTAATCGATTTCTTCTGAACAATTGGTTTGTAACAATCCATCTCTCAGAGACTTATTTTCACATAGACATTTACCCCTCTCACAGGAAAGTCCTCAGATTTGCATACCGAGGCACAGCTTACTAGTTTCAAACTATTCCGTTTGGGCTATCTTTAGCTCCACAGGTTTCTTTTTTCCAAATGTCTGGAAACAGCCCTGTTCCCGAACAAGGGAATAAGAATATTATCATACACAGACGATTATCAGATATGCTAATCATCGAGAGAGCAAGCAGTGAAAGATGCAGGGATGGTGTTAAATCATCTCAGCAGCTTGGGGTTCAGGATCAACATGAAAAAGAGCCATTTGAAACCCTCTCAAAAAACAGAATATCTAGGGCATATCTCAGGACAGACTTGTGACAGGCTCACACTGACAGAGGGGAGAATTGCATCTTTCACACAATGTATCGCCTGCATTCAGATGGGGAAAGTGGTTTCGTACAGACTGTGTTTACCGTTGCTGGGTCTAATTCTACTGTCTTTCTACTGTCTAATTCTACTGCAGTTCTACTGTCCAGAGGAAACCTCCTGTATGGGGAGAGGAAACTATTCGTACCTTCTCTGTATTATCTTTGAAAAACTCTTCATCCATCTTCAGTTTGTTTAACTCAGACCTAAGCTCCCTATTTTCTTACAAAAGGCAGGTTACTTCTGCACTGCTTTGCTCACAGAACTGGCATTCTACTCTTATTCTCTTAGCCGCTAGTTCACCTGTTTCTGTCATTTCCCTGTATTCCTCCTCTTCCACAGCTGCCTCTGCTCGATCGTCATGCTCTTCTTCTGCAGCCCCTGCCTCTGCTTGATCCCTATATCCCCTATATCCCTCTTCTTCTGCATCCTCTTGTACTCCATCTCTTTCTTCTTCGTTAATGATGTTTTGTTCATTGTGGCCTCCTCCCTCAGATTCCCTCAAATTATGTCTATGCTGTCTGCGGGCATGCCGATCTGACACTGTGACTGTGACTTCTGAGTGACCCAGGTGCAGGGCTGGAGCCCAGTCTGGATGAGACTCGTCCATCTCATAAGGTTTACCTTTGGGGAGACAAAATTATCCAAGTTTAAACAAAATATTGCAATCAACAGAGGGAATGCTACATACTTCAGTTCCAACTTAACTCATGTGGCAAACAATACTAACAGGTGGCAATCATACAAGTGTTAAGAGAATTTATCATGCTTCAGTCACAGTGATCAAAAATTGGTCTCTACATTAGGCTGAGTTACACCTCAGACATTATGGGTGCTTTGTTTTGATCACATTCATTTAGCGCACTTTATTTGAAATAGCCTAACGTAGCTTGCTCACTGTGCCGCATTACTATCGACAGAATAGTGCTAAGTTACAAAATGCAAAGGAACCTAAGACTACTCTACTCGGGAACAGAACAAAATGAGAACACATGATAATTTGCTAAGTGAAGTTTATATACTTACCCGAGTGAAAATGCCTGGAACACTCTTTCACTACATGGTGATGTCTGCGAAGTGTATGTCCGTGCGTCTTATGGCGGATATCCAGGCCATCCGTCTCCGCTTGGTAACATCAGACACGCGACTCCCTTCATTCTGTTTCCAGACTGGAAAACAATAAAAAGAAAGTCTGTTGTCTAATCTTTTACCCCTTCGATAGTGTGAACGGACCTTATCCCTCTGGAGTCTAAGGGTATTTTTGGGGCCTGGAGAAGTTTTGTCATGCCTTGACATTTGTGCTTTTTTCAGTTTCTTATAAATATCTAAATGGGTAAAGACTAATCTCACTGTAATCATCACAAACTGGGCTGTAATAATATGTGAAATGCATGTATGTACATGATTGTGTTTTTGACAAAAAAAATATTATGCGTGGTTAGTGAAAAACTAAAAATGTTAAAACGCTTGAATAAGGCAATAAAACACATAAAGAACAATGGTTCCCGGGATTTTTGAGAACTGGAGCTTGTAGCCTAGAATTTTTCTTTCTAAATGATGTGAAAATCATCTTGTTTACTCACTCACAGAAAACAATATATTGATTTTTGTTGGTAAAATCATATGCGAGTAGGCGTCAACTACCATGAATATCATTGTGATTTACATCTGAGAAGACAAAGGGCCGCATAATGAACTGCATAATGAGCTGCATAATGAGCTGCATAATGAGCTGCATAATGAGCTGCATAATGAGCCTTTCAGTCATCTGTGCCACTGTGAGTGAGGAGTTACAAGAGATAATGTGAGAACAAAATAAATCTATATAATTTTATGTTTGTAGTTTATTAAGAATATATTTAATTATCCCACAACATAATTTAATATCCACTTGGGGGAGCAGTTAAACAGTTTATTAGAAACAATCAAAGCTGACTTTCAAACAAATTGTTTGGCATGCTTACTCCAGTCACACAATCCTTCAGAAATCCTTTTAACAATCTTATTTTCTACAAAAAAAAAAAAAAAAACATTTGTTGTTATTATTATCATCATTATTATTAATGTTGAAAAGAGCTGAGAATATTTTTCTGGGTAATAAATGGAAAGAAAAGCATTGTTTTTACATTTGTTACATTTATATTATCTGCATCAAGCTTTCGAAGGGTATAGTGTTGTATATTGTTATTGAAACTTCATAATGTTTCACTTGATTATACATTTAGTCAGGAATTATAGTTTGGAAAAAGTCTAACTAGTAAAATGTTTACACGTTATGTGAAAAATAGTACAATTATATAAATAAATAAACAGAGACCTACTCATGTTTATGATCTCTGCTGAATAAAGTGCTTCATTCTTTTTTTCAGAGGAAATCCATTTCTCAAATCCTCAACCACATCACATCTTTTTGGGGTGAATTATGTGTTATTCCTCTCATCGCGAAGCAAACAGTAAAATAAAAAAAACTTGAACAGTCTCGCTGCTTTTTCTTCTGTTATGGGCGTATTCAAGCCGCGCGCTTCAGTTTGAATCTGAATAGCGCGTTAAGCGAGAGGGCGTGGTCACATTAGATATAATGAAGAGAGACGTGAAAAACAGACATCGCGTTGTTTTCATATGGATTACTTTATCACAGAATATCTGTTTTCGGCGGCACTTGTTTAGTTTAAAAAAAGACATGTCAAGCTTTCTATAGATATCTCTCTCATGTATTTTCGTTGAGTATTCACGGAGTTACAGTTCATTTTAATGACGTGTTTGTAAAAGAAGATCAGCGCAGACAAAGGCTGCAGACAGCACACCTTGTTTGTTATCTTTATTTTATAAGTGCACAAAGTTTTGTTGTTATTATGTCTGTATCCAAAAAAAAGTAGACCCTTTACAGATTCGATTGATGTATTGCTCTTATCTGTACGATTAAAACTGAAAGTGTAATTTAAGTTCTTTTCGGGGTTATCAGGAGAAAATGACTCAAAACGCGTATCCGCGTTAATCGACTTGATAGGGTTAAATCCAACAACACAACATGTTCTTCTCATAGCTACTACTTCATTGGCGCGTCACGGCCCCATCCCCTATAGTTAAAGAGTCGCAGGTTTGAGTCTCAGTGCCATCAGAAGTTGTAGGTGGGGGAAGGGTATTCCACCCTCAATACCCATGGCTGAAGTGCCCTTGACCAAGGCACTGAACTCCCAATTGTCCCTGGGAGCTGGAGTAAATATCTGCCCACTGTGTGTTCCCTACTCACTGCTGTGTGTGTGCACTTGGATGGGTTAAATGCAGAGCACCAATTCCAAGAATGGGCTACCATACTTGGCAAATGTCACGACTTTCACATTTTCTTTTTTACATGGTGAACCAGATATGGCAGAGGTAAGGTGAGATGGCTGTAGATCTCTTCGCCTCACAATAAAACGCTCAATGTCCTCTGTTTTTCTCCCTATTGGACGAACTCTAGTATTTAACAAGGGTTATTTACCACCCTCACCCAGACAGGATAGCTCTCTGGGCTTGGCCAATGAGAGGTGGAATTTGAATGCAGCAGGCCTGCCTCCATTGGTCATATATACACAGAGTCCAAGAGCCACCTATATTCGCTCACTTTATAACAATAAATGAAGAGTCTTTGAAGAATGGTGTGAGCAGGGTCATATTGTCCCTTTTCGATGCTCAATGAGAGATATTTTATGCTATTTAGCAGCTGTTTTATCTTGTCATGTAGGTTTTGGTGAGGAATTGGCAGGGGCACACTGTAAACTGCCGGTATTTAGGCAGATGATTCCTTTATGGGATTTATGCATCATCCTAAAAGCAATTTCTCAACAACCTTTTGAGATATTGGAGGGAGTTGGGCTTAAGTTTCTCACTTTAAAGATGGTGCTGCTCATAGCCTTAGTAATAGCTAGACATGTGAGAGGCTTTGTCTCTTAACCCATCATGTTTGCAAGGGTTTCATTTTGTCCTAACTCCGCTTATGTGCCTAAGGTAGTTGACTCATCTACTGAACTTGCAGCATTTCACCCTCCTCTGTTCTCTTCTCTGGAGGAGCAAAAGTTGAATTAATTATGTCTGGTACAGGCTCTTCATATGTATGGGAGGAGAACCCCAAGCTTTAGATCTCATGACAAGTTGTTTGTCTCATGGGCTACTCCTCACAAAGGGAAGTCTTTGTCTCATCAACGGCAGCCTCATTGGATCATAGATGCTATATCTTTATGCATAGATGGTATGCAAGAGTATTCAACTGCCTAAGCTTGAGAGCCCCACTCCACTCTGGGGATGGCTTCATCATGGGCCTTACTCAGGGGAGTTTCTGTTCAAGATATTTGTTCAGCAGCAAGTTGGGCTATCCCACATACTTTTGTGCGGTTTTATAGACTGGATGTGTCTGAGCCATCCTTAGCACATGCAGTGCTGGGAGCCGGCAGGTCGGTGCCCATTTAATTGCTTGGTTGGATAGCAGTGATATGGGTGCAATTCTGCAGTTTTCTATATATCCCATAGTGAAACAATGAGAAAAGTTAGAAAAAGAACAATGGGCTACTTAATGTAAAACCCGGTATCTTTGATAACAGAGCGAGGTGTTTCACAAGCACTTCCCTCCTTGCAAGGGTATGGGCAGAAATCTCTCTATGATGACTTGCAGTGGTCAACCTGACTGATATATGTGGAGCCTGGTCACAGGTCGGCCTGTCTGTCAAAGACAGACGTGGTGTCATAGGAGCTTCCGCAGGTGGCCACGCCCAAAGATATGCCCATAATGAAACACCTCACTCTCAAAGAACCAGGGTTTACGTTAAGTAACATAATTTCTAGTGCAGACATAAAAGTCTGTATATTTTATATTTTTGCAAATCTCTTGAAGCTATGTCATTCGGTGCTAAGAATATTGTCAGAAGAAACCCAAAATGCAAATATTTTGTATAATTAAAAAGTACACCATTAATTGTTGTAGTCGTGTTTGACGATCACCAGAATCGCTAAACAGCTACCATGAAAACACATTTCTTGTATAATAAAACTTATTTTCATTAAATTATTTTCTATTTTATATATTTTATATTATAAAAAAACTAAATAGGGGCAAAGGTATGGAAATGCAAATATCTTTCATTTTCCATACTTTTCTAGACCTGGAAATTACTTTCCATACCTTTCCATACTGTCCTAAATCATGTTGGAACCCTGCTTCTGCAAGAATTCAATCAACCCTCTACATTGCGAGTAAATCACTCGTATATGCGACAAAATTTTACCCTGGACGACTAAAGGATGTCTCTCATTAGCCACTGGCTAAAAAATTCTTAGATTTTACTCGCCAGTGTGTGTGTTCGAGGCTGTTATAAGATTAGCACAGATATATTTTCACTCGCTGAACACTGACTGAGCGCTTCAGAGCCAAACTGTAAACTCTGCGTGAAGACCCACGACTCACCGTCGCTTTACTGATAGCGCTGTTTCTCACACAGGCAAAGAGAGAGAGCGAGAGTCTTACCACGCTGAATCGACACGTTACATGTTAACTAATGCTGTGTTCAAGGGCTCCTGGGAAGTTCGTACTTATGAGTTGACAAATTAAATTACGTAACGTAATTACGACGTCGGGTGCATTCAAGTCAGTTTAGTCGGCACGAGATGGCGGAGTACCTTCTTTTATTAAATTACAAGAAAATACAACAGGGTTTGTAATGAAGAGCAAATAATTTGCATCAGGTGTTTTCCAATCGTAATTACGACTTTGTGGTGCCGTTCATGTGCGTTTAACTCATAAATACGATGTATCCGACATGACTTGAACGCACCATACATTCTTTGTTGTATTTTCCTGTCAAAATAATGGAGTTCATTTAGAATTATTCAGCTTTTCAGAACAAGCAGAAGACATACCGGTTTCTCCGATAGTGGGTGTAGCTAATGTGCAAATGGCAATTTCATTGGCTGGCGCTCATATTTTACAGTCCCTGTTTTGATTTCAGCAAATCAGTTTGACCGAACGCAGACAACGTGATTAATATTCATGAACCCAGCAGCTCAACAATCCTTGGTTTACTGTTTGTTGTTAGTATGGTATAGTGCTTAATACCATAATATAATGCTTGACTGACTGATTTAAGAAGCTGTGCCATTTTAAGAAGAAAAGCTGATTGGAATCATATATATATATATATATATATATATGTTTGTGTGTGTGTGTGTGTGTGTGTGTGTGTGTGTGTGTGTGTGTGTGTGTGTGTAAAACAGTAGATCAGTCTGGCGAGTAAACTAAAAATTTTACTAACCAATGGTGATTAAATTGCCAAGGTGTGCATAGAGGGTTGCCAATGGAAAAATCCTGTTGTTTTTTTGTTGAAGGAACAAGGTGACGCAAAGTCAGTTTAGGTCAGCCAACAATAAATGTCAACACTGCAGAGCTGCTTGTTACAGTTGGCTATGACAAAAAAACACCCTTCCACAGGGGCGTAGCACCAAATTCTGGGCCCTGTATACTCTCAATGTCAGTGGGCCCCCTACATATGCCATTGTACGATGCGGGTTAGCAAAATGAAAATTCAATTTTGAGTGAATTTTATTTTTATTATTATTTGAATATAAACAAGTATAAATAGTGTTTAAATCTATAATCAAATAACATTATAGTAATGACTGGTTCTTTCATTCACCACCTGGACAGTGTTTTCTCTACTTCCTGTTGGCCTTCTGTAGCAAATTGTAGCTCCGTGTAGCTGTTTTTATTTTATTTTTTTCTCTAGAATCTTTATCTTACTATCACTCTCTGTTTTTTAAAGTGGTAAAATATAACTTAATTCACACCATATTTCTGATATTATCGATCAATCTTATCAGATTAACTTTGATCGTTCACTTTTATTTTATTTCCGTGAGTGCAGTACACCTGCAAAGCGTTAGCACTCGTTAGCTTGTCATTAGCGTCTTCATTCGAACCTATCGCTGTTTTCTTTTCTCCTCTCCCTCGCTCCAGTTTTTCACAAGTTCATCAAACAACCGCAGTAAGAATTTTCATCAAGCATGGTGAGTAATGGCTTCTCCTATCATTGTTTCTTGCACCTCTTGCCACATGTACAGTTTATCTATCTCTGTCGCTGATGAGGGATTCACATGTGATAAATGCAGGGAAATAGTTAGGCTGACAGAGAAGATTTCAGAATTAGAGACACGCATCCAAACTTTAATTGAGGACAGTAAAAATGTTAGGGCTCTAGATACGGCTTTGGATGCGTCTAGCTCAGGGATTCCTGTACATTGTTCGGTTCCGGAAACAGAGCCCCAGCAGCAGGGCAACTGGGTGACGGTGAGGCAGCGTAGTCGTGGGTCAAAACACCGCTCTTCTGTTCCGATCAAAACATTAAACAGGTTCTCCCCACTCAGTGATGCACCCACTGAGAGACCTGATGAAAGTGCTCTAGTTATTGGTGATTCTATTGTACGGAACGTGAATATAGAGACACCAGCCACCATAGTCAAATGTTTACCGGGAGCCAGAGCGCCTGACATCTTGGCAAATTTAAAAGTGCTGGCTAATGCTAAACGTAAATACAGTAAGATTGTTATTCATGCCGGCGCTAATGATGTTCGACTTCGCCAGTCGGAGATCACTAAAAATAACATTAAAGAGGTGTGTGAACTTGCAAGCATGATGTCAGACACTGTAATATGCTCTGGTCCCCTCCCTGCTTACCGTGGTGATGAGATGCATAGCAGATTGTCATCACTCAATGGCTGGATGTCTAAGTGGTGCCCACAGAATAACATAGGTTTCATAGACAATTGGACGAGCTTTTGGGGCAGACCTGACCTGTTTAAAAGAGATGGTCTTCATCCCTCCTGGGGTGGCGCCACTCTTCTCTCTAGAAATATGGCAAATAGTCTTAGTGTTTATACTTGACTAACTGGGGCCCAGGTCAGGAAGCAGACAGACTGGCTAAACCGACCGTCTGCTAGCTGCCTCCCGTCACAGAGGTCAGTTAATTCTCAGCACATAGAGACTTTTTCACCTAGATATCACACTATAGGGACTGTGTCTGTTCCCCGAACTAGAAAAAACAAAAAACGTCCAAACCAAGTTAAGATTAACAATTTAATTGAGGTTCAACAACTAAAAAACAGAAGCAATATGGATAAACAAATGATAAAGCTTGGCTTATTGAATATCAGATCCCTTTCTACGAAAACACTTTTTGTAAATAATATGATCACTGATCATAATATAGATGTACTCTGTTTGACAGAAACCTGGCTAAAACCTGATGATTACATTATTTTAAATGAGTCCACCCCCCAAGATTACTGTTATAAACATGAGCCACGTCTAAAAGGCAAAGGTGGAGGTGTTGCTTCAATTTATAACAACGTTTTCAGGATTTCTCAGAGGGCAGGCTACAAGTATAACTCGTTTGAAGTAATGGTACTTCATATAACATTATCCAAAGAAACAAATGTTAATGATAAATCCCCTGTTATGTTTGTACTGGCTACTGTATACAGGCCACCAGGGCACCATACAGACTTTATTAAAGAGTTTGGTGATTTTACATCTGAGTTAGTTCTGGCTGCAGATAAAGTTTTAATAGTTGGTGATTTTAATATCCATGTTGATAATGAAAACGATGCATTGGGATCAGAATTTATAGACATTCTGAACTCTATTGGTGTTAGACAACACGTTTCAGGACCTACTCATTGTCGAAATCATACTCTAGATTTAATACTGTCACATGGAATTGATGTTGATGGTGTTGAAATTATTCAGCCAAGTGATGATATCTCAGATCATTATTTAGTTCTTTGCAAAATTCATATAGCCAAAATTGTAAATTCTACTTCTTGTTACAAGTATGGAAGAACCATCACTTCTAACACAAAAGACTGCTTTTTAAGTTATCTTCCTGATGTATCCAAATTCCTTAGCATATCCAAAACCTCAGAACAACTTGATGATGTAACAGAAACTATGGACTCTCTCTTTTCTAGCACTTTAAATAAAGTTGCTCCTTTACGCTTAAGGAAGGTTAAGGAAAACAGTTTGACACCATGGTATAATGAGCATACTCGCACCCTAAAGAGAGCAGGCCGAAAAATGGAGCGCAGCTGGAGGAAAACAAAACTAGAGGTATTTCATATTGCTTGGCGGGAAAGTAACATATCCTACAGAAAAGCATTAAAAACTGCTAGATCCGATTACTTTTCTTCTCTTTTAGAAGAAAACAAACATAACCCCGGGTCTTTATTCAATACAGTGGCTAAATTAACGAAAAATAAAGCCTCAACAAGTGTTGACATTTCCCAACACCACAGCAGTAATGAGTTTATGAACTACTTTACTTCTAAAATCGATACTATTAGAGATAAAATTGCAACCATTCAGCCGTCAGCTACAGTATCACATCAGACAGTGCACTATAGACCCCCTGAGGAACAGTTCCACTCATTCTCTACCATAGGAGAGGAAGAATTGTATAAACTTGTTAAATCATCTAAACCAACAACATGTATGTTAGACCCTATACCATCTAATCTCCTGAAAGAGGTGCTTCCAGAAGTCATAGATCCTCTTCTGACTATTATTAATTCCTCATTGTCATTAGGACATGTCCCCAAAACCTTCAAACTGGCTGTTATTAATCCTCTCATCAAAAAACCACAACTTGACCCCAAAGAACTAGTTAATTATAGACCAATCTCGAATCTCCCTTTTCTGTCCAAGATACTAGAAAAGGTGGTATCCACACAATTATATTCCTTCTTAGAGAAAAATGGTATATGTGAGGATTTCCAGTCAGGATTTAGACCGTATCATAGTACTGAGACTGCTCTCCTTAGAGTTACAAATGATCTGCTCTTATCATCTGATCGTGGGTGTATCTCTCTATTAGTTTTATTGGATCTTAGTGCTGCGTTTGACACAATTGACCACAACATTCTTTTGCATAGACTTGAACACTTTGTTGGCATCAGTGGAAGTGCATTAGCATGGTTTAAATCGTACTTATATGACCGCCATCAGTTCGTAGCAGTGAATGGAGATGTATCCTATCGATCACAAGTGCAGTATGGAGTACCTCAAGGCTCAGTACTAGGGCCGCTTCTCTTCACGCTTTATATGTTACCCTTGGGAGATATCATCAGGAAACATGGTGTTAGCTTTCACTGTTATGCTGATGATACTCAGCTCTATATTTCTTCGCAGCCCGGTGAAACACACCAATTTGAAAAACTAATGGATTGCATAGTCGATATAAAAAACTGGATGACGAGGAATTTCTTACTGCTAAATTCTGAAAAAACAGAGGTGTTAATTATGGGACCTAAAAACTCTGCTTGTAATAACCTAGAACACTGTCTAAGACTTGATGGTTGCTCTGTCAATTCTTCGTCATCAGTTAGGAACCTAGGTGTGCTATTTGATCGCAATCTTTCCTTAGAAAGCCACGTTTCTAGCATTAGTAAAACTGCATTTTTCCATCTCAAAAATATATCTAAATTACGGCCTATGCTCTCAATGTCAAATGCAGAAATGTTAATCCATGCATTTATGACCTCAAGGTTAGATTATTGTAATGCTTTATTGGGTGGTTGTTCTGCACGCTTAGTAAACAAACTACAGCTAGTCCAAAATGCAGCAGCAAGAGTTCTTACTAGAACCAGGAAGTATGACCATATTAGCCCGGTCCTGTCAACACTGCACTGGCTCCCTATCAAGCATCGCATAGGTTTTAAAATATTGCTTATTACTTATAAAGCCCTGAATGGTTTAGCACCTCAGTATTTGAATGAGCTCCTTTTACATTATAATCCTCTACGTCCGCTACGTTCTCAAAACTCAGGCAATTTGATAATACCTAGAATATCAAAATCAACTGCAGGCGGCAGATCCTTTTCCTATTTGGCGCCCAAACTCTGGAATAACCTACCTAACATTGTTCGGGAGGCAGACACACTCTTGCAGTTTAAATCTAGATTAAAGACCCATCTCTTTAACCTGGCATACACATAACATACTAATATGCTTTTATTATCCAAATCCGTTAAAGGATTTTTAGGCTGCATTAATTAGGTAAACCGGAACCGGAAACACTTCCCATAACAACCTATGTACTTGCTACATCATTAGAAGAATGGCATCTACGCTAATATTTGTCTGTTTCTCTCTTATTCCGAGGTCACCGTGGCCACCAGATCCAGTCTGTGTCCAGATCAGAGGGTCACTGCAGTCACCCGGATCCAGTACGTATCCAGACCAGATGCTGGATCAGCACCTAGAAAGGACCTCTACATCCCTGAAAGACAGCGGAGACCAGGACAACTAGAGCCCCAGATACAGATCCCCTGTAAAGACCTTGTCTCAGAGGAGCACCAGGACAAGACCACAGGAAACAGATGATTCTTCTGCACAATCTGACTTTGCTGCAGCCTGGAATTGAACTACTGGTTTCGTCTGGTCAGAGGAGAACTGGCCCCCCAACTGAGCCTGGTTTCTCCCAAGGTTTTTTTCTCCATTCTGTCACCGATGGAGTTTCGGTTCCTTGCCGCTGTCGCCTCTGGCTTGCTTAGTTGGGGACACTTCATCTACAGCGATATCGTTGACTTGATTGCAAATAAATGCACAGACACTATTTAAACTGAACAGAGATGACATAACTGAATCCAATGATGAACTGCCTTTAACTATCATTTTTGCATTATTGACACTGTTTTCCCAATGAATGTTGTTCAGTTGCTTTGACGCAATGTATTTTGTTTAAAGCGCTATATAAATAAAGGTGACATTGACATTGACATTGACATTGACCACCTGAATTGATGCATTTGGGATACTTGTGCTCAAATACCTTTAAACCTTAGGCTACATCGGGTTTGTTTGTGCACTAACATTTTGATCCATGATACTGATGCAAGTTTTAAATTAAAAACATTTATTTTTGAACAGGAGAACACGAGAGAACTGTACCCTCAGAAACCAATCAAATAAGCTAAGCCTGCCATAATGAAAAAAAAAGTCAACTATAAA
The DNA here is from genome assembly GCF_963082965.1 of Carassius carassius. Taxonomy (NCBI): domain Eukaryota; kingdom Metazoa; phylum Chordata; class Actinopteri; order Cypriniformes; family Cyprinidae; genus Carassius; species Carassius carassius. The sequence goes on along the minus strand of NC_081768.1, from coordinate 31,529,353 downwards.
GGAATAACCTTTCAGTTTTGTAAATTCCCATTAATTCCCTTATATTCCTGTTAACTCCCATGGAAATTTTCCAACTTTGAAAATTCCCAGAATATTGCAATCCTATTCATTGGCTTTGATAACAAAATGAATTTATTGAGCATTGACTATAGCTTTTAAGCACAGCACTGTTTGTTTCTGAAACTGGTTAATGTTGGCAACCTGACGTTAGGCCTGGCCCATAATTTACTTACAGCGCTTATGAGATATTAAAGAATCCTGTTCTACCCTGTATTTCTCTTCCTCACGATTAATGTCCACATATTATGTGTGTGTATCCAACCGTAATGATAAGACACTCGCCAGTGCTAGAAAGCCTTGAATTTTAGATAATTTCTCTGTGTGTGTGTGTTAGTATCTGTCTGTACAGGGAGAAGCTCAGACAGTCCCAGGACAAACGATCAACTGCCAGTGTCCAGCGGATCAGATATACGTCTTTGGAGAGTTTATCTAGGTTTAGGAACCAATCAGAATTGTGTTGACTGATGTATTGACGCAGTTAGTCTCCTCTGTCAGGGTATAACTGGGGTTGATTTTGAGTTGTACGGGGGCGGCCTACGAACTCCGTCGAGAGTATTGAAGCTGACTTCAGCTGATGAAATTGCAAACTATTTTCTTCAAGTAAAATTATTATTATTAATTGAACTCATCTCTGAGTCCTGGTCATCATTGCGACATATCTGGTCCTTGGGTTTTAACTGTTAAATTACCCCAACAGTATAAAACCTGTGTTCAGCTCATATTCTCCAAAATGGTGCTACAGTGATGTGGAGAGACACAGAATTGTTGAATAAATCCACATACAAACAGTATTATCGTCACTTCATAGTGTTACTGTAGAATCACTGATGGCAGAAGTTTTAATGGTAGAAAGACCTCTATAGGCAAAGCAGATTTGATTTCTCATGTCAAGACCTTTTCAAAAAGTGCTTTTGTGAATGCCCATCTTTTATTAGCCCTTCGCCCCTCAAACCTCCTAAACTGTAATTGTGGAGAGTTATGACGTTGTTTGCATGATTAAGAAAGCAGTAACATCTTAAACTGGTTAAAACGATTAATTCCAATGTTTGGCATTTGACATATTAACATCTGGAGTGGCAATAACATTATTTCATTAAGCAAAACTTTCCTTTAGGTTGCTTTATTACATCTGTATCTATTAATTAAAAGTGTTATTACAAATATTAAATGAGTGGATATATTACTGTAAAATTCGACAAACACTGTGTGAACAGGTTTAATGTGTGCACAGAAACAAATGTCATGGTGAAATGGGGAATGTTTGGGGAGGATTGAGCATGTATTTTAATATTAATATTTAAAAATGGAAACAATTCCTCCATTTGTTTTACAAGAAAATTCTCTCTTTTTTCAGAAATATTGTCAAAAGTGGTGTATAATATCATATGCATACATGCAAATGGAAAACATGTAAGCCCTCCTTTGATATACAGTATTTTTGGTGAGTTTGTGAAAATGTTTCAGAACTTTTAAGTACTTTAAAAAATTAAATAGAAAGTCTGAAATTATTCACCCATGTGTGCGTTGTTGGATGTTCCCGGGATTGTAACATGGTACAAGACTAGTTAGTTATGCAGGAACTAAACCTAATAAGCAAGTAATAATATTTTGTAACTGATAAGGAACTTAATAGGTAGCCAGTGCAGAGACTGTAGAATTGGGGTAATATGATCATGTTTTTTGACCTGGTAAAGACTCTAGTCTAGCCACTGAAGTGCATTACTATCTTGAGTTCATAAATGCATAAATAAACAATAATTTCTACACATTTTTTTTACCGCATACAGCAGGTGGCGCTATCCGACCGCCACTGAAAGAAAAAACGCGCATGCCATGACGTCACGCCGAACCTCTGCGTGCGCGCTCCCGTGTTGACTCGCAGTAAAATGGCGAGTTGGTGCGCGAAGCGGGTCTGCGCGAATGAGAGGTTCATTATTCGCCGCGACGCAGACAGATGGAGGTCTGAACTCATCCACGGCGTGGGTAAGGGCAAAAAACTAACTTTCTTTGTTCACGCTGGTTTAACAGAAAGGCGAGCACTAATTTCATGCAGCTAGCATGCTAACGCTAACCGTCAGAATCGGATAAACCCCGCTCATCTTCGCCTTTCGTTCATCGAGTAATCCTCGCAGATCAACCCTGTGGTGATCTATCACTTACCTATGCGACACTCGGCCCGTTTCTCGGCAAGAAATCGCGATTAATATAACGTTACAGTTTTGCGTAATGTTAGTGTTTGGTCTGTGCGCGCTCGCGTCCGTTTGAAAGTTGTTGTTTTTTAATGCGCGCTCACGTGTAGTGCAGCATGAGCGTGATTGACAGATCAAAGTCAGGACTGATAAGGAGCAGGGGCCTGTTTTAATAAAAAACAAGTTAACCAAATAAGCCAGGCTTATTTCATTGAGCTTGACTTATTGTCACCAGATTTGGTTCAAAATTAGTCAGACTTACTGAAAAAAGCCGGGCTTATTTGGTAAACTTGTTTTATGAAACGGGCCCTTCATACGCCGCTTATACATCCAAGATGATATCATCGCGCTAATCGGGATCTGGCTAATTTGGTTCTTTGAACGCAACTGCTGTTGATTATTAGTATGTCTGGATTGAGTTATGTGAGATAACAGCGCGTTCATGCGTCGGTTTAAAAAGGTTTATGTATCGATACGCGAAACCACGATCAGCAATGCAGCGATTGGCTGGCAGCAAGATGGCAACGTAATGACGTCATATAAAGTCATCTGACGAAAAACTTGACAAATTTCTGGACTTCTAAATTTCTGGACTTCTAATAAGGAAACAGCCCAGCGAAAAAAACTACATACATGTTATAATAGATAAATAAAAGTTGCACTTTTTTTTTATTTTAATTTTTTACATGATTCCCAATTATTTAGATTCGCGATTTAAAATATTTGTACAGTCTTTACATTTTTATTTCAATGTAGTAATTAGCTATTTATTAAATGTTACATTTGGACAGATTTGTAACGTGATCATGCTATCTGCTTCTCCTCATCTCCTCCATCATAACACTCTTATAATATCTGTCTTCACTCGAATGCACAACTCTACAATATCTGAATAGATTCAAATAGAATTATGAAGTGATCATTTTATGACAAATAAATATTTCAGTGAGTAAAACTGGCTGTATATAGTAGGCTGTTATGGACTACATGGCATTATCATATTATCTTTAAATACATTTTAAAATGTCCCTGGATCAGTAGGATACTCTTGTAATGTAACAGCGGACATATTTTGAGAATCAGTTCTGGTTTAAAGATGCAATCTAATCCTGTGTAGATTAAATAAACTGCTCTCGAGCAGGTTTAAGGTTACGGACCTATTGCTATGGCAACAATGAGGGTCCTGTGATGTCATGTGTTTGCGTGGGAACGATGTCTGTCTGGATGGGTGCCGCTCTAGATCTGAGACCAGAGGTGATCCTCCCTATATGGACATGGCCCCCTTGCTCTCAAAGATGAATTCATTTTAGCTTTGTTTTTGAATTTGGTCAGAGGTTCTGAAAACATGAATAATTTATTTTAATGCTGTGTGCTTTAGACCTTTCTACGTAAAAATCAGTTTAATCATGTAATGTGAATGCTTTCTGCGAGTGCGATCCAAGACTGAGTGAAACATGGATAAATGCGTTTCATTTATTCAGTATTGTCTTCTCTTCTCTTCCGTGTCTGTTGTGTGAGAGAGTTCAAAACAAAGCAGTTTGTGATATCCGGTTCGGATATTGATTGAAAGAATTGTTACATTTGTTACAGTTACATTTATTTATTACATTTATATTATTTACATCAATCTTTTGAATGGTATAGTATTGTATATTGTTATTGAAACTTCATAATATTTCACTTGATTATGCATTTAGTCAGGAATTATAGTTTATATAGTTTATAACTAGTAAAATGTTTACACGTTATGTGAAAACTAGTACAAGTATATAAATAAATGAAAAGAGACTTATGTTTATGATCTCTGCTGAGGAAATCCATTTCTCAAATCCTCAACCACATCACATCTTTTTAGGGTGAATTATCTCTTATTCCTCTCATCGCGAAGCAAACAGTAAAATAAAAAAACTTGAAGAACAATTTCGCTGCTTTTTCTTCTGTTATGGGCGTATTCAAGCCGCGCGCTTCAGTTTGAATCTGAATAGCGCGTTCAGCGAGAGGGCGTGGTCACATTAGATATAATGAAGAGAGACGTGAAAAACAGACATCGCGTTGTTTTCATATGGATTACTTTAACACGGAATATCTGTTTTCGGCGGCACTTGTTTAGTTTAAAAGTAGACATGTCAAGCTTTCTATAGATATCTCTCTCATGTCTCTTCGTTGAGTATTCACGGAGTTACAGTTCATTTTAATGATGTGTTTGTAAATGAAGATCAGCGCAGACAAAGGCTGCAGACAGCACACCTTGTTTGTTATCTTTATTTTATAAGTGCACAAAGTTTTGTTGTTATTATGTCTGTATCCAATAAAAGTAGACCCTTTACAGATTGGATTGATTCATTGATCTTATCTGTACGATTAAAACTGAAAGTGTAATTTAAGTTCTTTTTGGGGTTATCAGGAGAAAAGGACCCATAACGCGTATCCGCGTTAATCGACTCTAGAGGGTTAAAGATGCTTCAGTCATGCTTTAAAGGGATAGTTCACCCCAAAAAATCAGTCATTAATTACTCGCCCTCATGTCGTTTCAAACCCATAACCTTCGTTCATCTTCAGAACAAATTAAGATATTTTTGCTGAAATCCGAGAGCTCTCTGACCCTCCATAGACCGCAAGGGTTCTTACACGATCAGTGCTCAGAAACATATGAAGTACATCTGTAAAACAGTCCATGTGGCCTCAGGGGTTCAACCATGATTTTTCACCTTAAGTTTTTCTCTTAAGTATGAGCCTTAAGGAGTGATTTCACCTTACTTTAGGGAATTACTTTAGGGTGTTGCATATAATCCCTGAAACACTTCCCTTAGCATAGGGAACTCGTTCAGTATTTCACGACAGCGACAAGGTTTTGCCGTTAAAAATCGGCTGTTGCCATGGTCACATTATTTGTTAATGGAGATGGCGATTGTAAGTTTTCACAAAAAACAATATAACATGGATAAGGAAAAACAAAAAACAAAACCAAATATGAAAGAATGACCAGACGAGACGTAAACTCAAATCGATAATTCACTCAAAACTGAAAATTCTGAAAATATCAATTACTCACCCTTGTTTCAATTCAAACCCATACGACTTTTATTCATTTCTGGACAACAAATAAAGATCTTTCCTCATCTTTGTCTATGAAGAGGTTTTCAGAGACTAGTGTGAATAAATATATTTTTAAATGCAAACAGACAAGATCGTCTATGCATGACTTTTTATTAGGGCTGTAGCTATTGAATATTTTAGTAATCGAGTATTCTACCAAAAATTCCTTCGATTAATTGGATAAAATGTGTTTTTGCTTAATTAAAGTGCTATATTAATTATGCAAGAGAAAATAAGACTCCTGGGTCTCTTAAAATGAACAACTAAGTTTCCTTTTTTAGAAAAAAAAATATTTTTACTATTTAAATGCATAGAATGCATACATCAAAAATAAACATTTAATTATTACCCATTGTTTCTCTGTCTGTACTTGTACTGTGAACAATTACAATAAAGTTGACAGATGAATTAAGTGCATTTAAGTGCCATTCAGTTGGGGTTTTAAATAAAGCATTTTCTGAGATGCACATTAAACATTAATTTAATTTATCTTTTAATTATTGAAAATTAACTTAACTTTTTGGCAAACAAAGGGGATTTACTAATAAAAATAAACCATGGAAGAAATGTGTGATTAAATCTTTAAAAAAAAATTTTTTATTTTATTTATTTTTTTGTAGTAGGCTATGTACATTCTTCTGAACAATAGTCTTTAACCGGACTTTTATTTTGACAGGTTGACGTACCTTTACAGTTATGTGATGTGATGCTAGTTTTACTCAAATCAAACGGTCAGATGCTCATGAAGTGACTGTCAGAGCAGTTCTGGAGATGTTCCTCATGTGTTCACGTCTTATTTAGTGAGACAGCAGACGCTGAAATCACTGGAGCGTCACGCGCGCTTCAGTGTGTGTGATAAAGGAAGACGCGCTTCTGCTCCATTCATTAACAGAGACATGCAGAACATGCAGGATTCATATTTAAATAGACTGTTCCGGCTTAATATTTACAGATATTAGTCCATATCGTGATTTGATGTAAGTGCAATGACCTATTTTTGATTAATTCATTCAAAATTTGGCAAATTCCGTGCCATTCCGCGTTAAACTGTAAATTCCGTTTTTATGACTGGATTCCGCGATTCCCTCCGCATTTTCTGCATCGCGGAAATCATAGGGCCCTAGTTGTGGTATGCCAGCTCTATCTTGCAATGGACACACGCCACGACGTTCTCTTTACGTTTGCACGCGCCCTCAAATCAAAACACTGCTGACTTCTTGCATTATCGGACTCAGCGCTTGTCTCCTTCCGCTTTGTGGGTGACGTAAACGTGTTGTCACATTAAAAAAAATCATTGTGAAAGAACCTGACGTGAGATTTAAAATAAATTAAAAGAGGCTTCGAGGCAGAGGAATTTGCCTCGACCATTTTTTGTAATCGAGTTACTCGAGGAATCGTTTCAGCCCTACTTTTTATTTGTAACTAACATTTTAACGCTAAACTCCCTTTCAGTGTGTTTCATTCATACTCAAAGCCAGGGGGCGCTCTCACGCTGAAAGTCCAAATTAATTCATAGAAGTAGCGTTTCTTATAAGCTGAATGAAGAGCAGAAACATAAACGCAATAAACTCACAATTGCAACAATATATTTGTGCGTTTTTCAAGTAATCTCCAGGTAATATGTAGGAAAATTCAAGAATGAATATTATGGAATATAAATTTGCTCTCGAGTGTGATGCACTGACGTTTGAGCTAATTATGAGCAGTAAGTTGATCATTGTTTATATGTGAATAAATGCGTAAATTAATTTGTTTAACATATAAAGAGGGCAATCATGACTTGTAGTAGCAACATCTTTAAGTTTAAGGGAACCTTAAGGGAAAATCACACTTAAGGTGTTTTATGCAACCGGCCCGGGATCTCTGGTGAAAACAATTCACTACACTATTAATATGATCCAAACTTTTAAAAGTGCATTGAAAAAGAAACAAAGTCCTTCGACATGGAAAGCAATTGTAATTTAGTAACGATTTCATTTGATTTCATTGATTTCATTGACATATGCGTTGTATTTGATTATCATTTAAAAAAGTTATGCTTTATTAGTCATTGTCTTTGGTGCAGTGTGATTGTACATTTTAATGTCAGTAATATAAGTTGCTAGTGTACTCTTAATAGTTAGGCTTAGGTTTGCTTGTGTTTAGTTGCAGTCTGTGCATCAGTTGTGGATTGGATGTTCTGACATTTGTAATCGGTGTATGCAAACTTGCAGTTAATTGCGAAGGGGCAGTTTATTTCTGCTATAATTATTACTGTTATGAATTAAATTATTGGAGTCACGCAGTATAAGTCACCAGAGAGAAATAGGTCATTTCACCAGAAAATCCAGTTGCAACATTGATAAAGTTACGAGCTCAGAAAAAATTAAACATAGATTACTAACATTTAATGGCATTTAATTTGTGATCTCCTTCTTTCACTCTCGCTTCAAATAATTGATTCTTGTGCGTTTGTTTTTATTGGTCTGTTGTTCTTCTTGATCATTATTAAACTTGTTTTACTGTGTCTGTGTCAGACTACTAAAACACATTTCTCTTCTTCTCTGAATAGGTCTTGACAATATCTTGGAAGTGTTTCTTGAAACACAAATTGTGGAGGATCTCAGGCTTTTAAAAGGTATGTTCCTGTGTGTGATGGAACATGCATGAATGATAATCCATTAGTTCAGAAATTGAATATTCAGAAATATCATTCGCAAGTTTTATGATTTAATATTAAATTGTGAACCACATTCATCTAGTTTCTGCATGCCTCCATTATCGGACATATTTTACTGGATTGCACTGGATTTGCTATCACTAGACAAAGGTTTTATCCAGAGAGTTTCTGTCTGCTGGCAACCTTTTCTGGCCAATGTAAATGGACAGTTCTTATGTGTTTATTAGACATGTGCTGGTATTCGGTGATGGGATATATTGGTGATAATGAATATACACGATATTGATGTCATGGGCACTTCAAAGTACAGAGAATAATTATTACAATTTATTCAGAATTTTGAATGCATTTTAAGAATACTTGTGTGCACTCTGCTGTAAGGTGCGTACAGTCGTGAAAAACCTGGAAAAGTCATGGAATTTTAAAACTGCAATTTTCAGGCCTGGAAAAGTAAAAAAAAAAAAAAATCTATTTCATGAAACTGTTACAGACTTTTCATTAAGACCCTAAAGAATCATATCAACTTGTGGAACATGGGAATCCAATGTCCCCTTTCATATTTAGACTTAATATGCTACTCATTTTCAAACTTTTTGCCTTTTAATCTGGACTACATCTCTCCATCGAGTCCTTTTACCCATTAAGCATGTGTTATTAGATTGTGCTGTTTTTATTTTTTATTCAGTTTACTCTTTTGAAAAGTTTTTTTTTTTTAAAGAAGTTAAGCCAAGTTTGGAGTTTTTAGCAAAAATAAATTCTAAAACCATGATATAATTCAGCCATAATATTTCTCGCCATGAAAATAACCACAGAAAGCTGGCATGGCATTGAACACAAACAAACAACATAATCTGGCCTACAACATGTCCTTGATATTGTCTTAAAGTGTTGTGATTCTTTATTTGTTCAGTTACACTTCTTTAGTTAACATTAGTTAGTTCATTAGTTGAGATAAACTGCCAAAGAAAAATTATTCTAAACTTTCAATAATCTTAAATACTTTTAATAAAATGCTGTTAAAATCAAAAGTTCCAACTGTGTTATTTAATGAGCTAACACGAACTAAGAGTTAAATCTTCTGTTTTTATTGTTATCAAATACTGTATTTAAGCATGTATAATTATTTAAATGCAAGCAATTTCTTTTCTCAGAAATTCTGTACTTTGTATTTACATTTATCTTTTATTCAAATGAAAATTAAACAAACATTTTTTTGGTGAACAAAGGGGATTTACTGTTGAAATTAATACATGGAAGAAATATTGTGTGATTATGATTCCTTATAAAGTTTTAATAATTTAAGTAGTGGTAGTTATTGCGATTAATTGTCTACTTTATGGCTTAGGCCATTATCACAATTAATAAATTAATTGTTTGTGGAACTAATAGGCACACTTTTTTTTTAAACCCTTTGTTAAACATAATCAACTAAATACTCCCTTCCTCATTACAGATAAAAACTACATTTGAATGAAAATATATAAGCTATGAAATTAAACTAGCTGACAGTATAAGTTAGCAGCAAAAATAATATCTTGTTTTTAAATTTGTTTTTTGCTGCCTTATTTGTGATGCAAGTGTACTGCGTGACCTACTCCTTTTGACAGATTCGTGAGGTTCTGCGTTATACAGTAAATTCGGTTTTTAGAACTTTTATAACATTTTTATAACACTTTGCACAAATCAAATGATCTCAGAAATTAGCAAACAACATTCATCTGACAGTCCACTCATTTTCTAATGGGCAAAACCATGTCTTGTCAAGTTTTCCATCATTTGGACAAGCAAAAAATGTTGTTGGAAAATCATTGCAGTCACTCTTCGAACATTAATTTCCAACTGATGAAAAAATCAGCCAATCTGAATCAATCGAACTTTAAAGCTCATTTAAAGGGCCAGAAATTAAAATACTTTTGAATGGAACTGTAATCAGATTACCATACATTTGAATTCCAATTGAACGCTGTTACACACATCTTGTATTTTAGACACTTAACTCTTAACTAGAGCTGAAACAACTAATCGATTTAATCGATTAAAATTGATTATTAAAATAGTTGTCAACTAATTTAGTCATCGATTAGTTGCTAAATAACTTTTATTTGCCGTAAGCGACTCATTTCGTGCATATTTCAAATCTGCGGTGACCAAAGTGTGGCAGTAATGAGCCACCGGAGGTTTAACTCAGCCAGTACAGCAGGAGAAGTAGCGAATAGCCAATAGCTGGCCTCGTTTTGTCACGTGCTTCCCGAACAGCGTCTCTGCAGCATTTAGCCGCATTCAGCGGGATGTGGGAGTACTTTACTTTGAGCCTTCAAAAAAGAAGAGTAACCTGTTAACTCTGCACTACTGAACTGTTTAAGGGGTCGTTCACATATCGCGTCTTTTGCGCGCTCAAGTTCGTTATTTCCAATGTAGGCGCGCGGTATGCACGCTTATAATGAAAGCAACGCGGTCGCGACGTGCCCGTTTTTCCAGGCGCATCCGCACTGCATCAAGTTAAAAACATCTCAACTTTTCAGAGAGCCGCAAGCGCACCGCGGGTCATGTGACAAGAACTAACCAATCAGCTTCATCCTTTCACGTAACAACGTTGAAAGCTCAGCCAAGATGAAGGTACAGCTGATCATAGCTGTATATGGATTGCCATTTTGAAATAAATTTAGTAGCAGCGCTACTGCAAGCGATTTTTAGAGCTGGAAATCCATTTATCCTTTGCTGAAATTTCCGCGTCTTCAAGGAGAGAGCACGTCATGGTTGCTTAGCAAAGGCAGACGCCTCAGGGGCGCAACTGCCCGAGACGCGATATGTGAACGGCCCCTAAGACTTTTATTTGTGCAGATTCTCCAGTACAATGTTGTTTGCAAATGTTTAGTCGTAAAAGCTGATAACATTGCTTTTTAACAGTTAACATGTAACGCTTTACAAACATGTTCTGTGATCAGTTTGTCGTTTACCAGTTCATAATTCAGTCTTGCAGCCTAATTATGACTGAATGAGAGAGGAAAATGTTTAAATATATTTGAAATGCACTTTTTTTCTAAGTATTCACTGCTCTTTTTCACACAGCAGTTTTTTTTGTGTGTTGTTGCGAACACAAAGGATCACAACAAATAAGGAGAGGACGAAATGCATTCATTGCCAAAACCTCTCAATTTATTTTACAATCATGCCATTAACCAACATTAAGACAAAGTGCTAGAACTGCCAGTCTGTCACCAAATCCAGTTCCCTCTGCCACCAACAGGAAACAGTCTTTATAGGGAGCGAACACCCAGAAACCGGTGCCTCCAATTACACCACAATCAACTTCCACCTGCAAGCAATCAAAACACAAACACACACAAAGCAGAAAACGGCCACTGGGCGTCACAGTGTGTTCAAATTTTTTTTTCTGGACAACTTTCTGATGGATTTTACTTTAAAATGTGAGTTCCATTCAGGTTTCATGCCATTGGAACTTTTTTCGAAGGATTGTTTACAATTTCACAGCATAAGCTATAAAGCTGTTTCCCAGTAAATTATAAAATGCAATGCACTGCAATTTTATTCTGTTTTATCCTTATTCTTCGTGAAAATATGTTCTGAAAGATTCCTTAATAAGCTTTGTTCGGGATGTTAAACTACTTTAGGAGCTCTAAGGACTGCCATGGTGAAAACATTATTTGAAATCTCCTTGTGAAATTTGCTAGAGTATGGGTCAGTGTTCTGATTGCAGAAGAGTTCAACAAAGGATCACTAACACATAATAAAACAACTCCAGATATATTTTTGATGAGGATTTGACAATGCAAAATGGTTAAAATCTCTTAAATCTATGCTGAATGATAAATACGCTTTATTAATAATTTACTTGGGGAAAAATGGGCAAAACTAAAATATAAGTACATAAACCGATTAATCGTAAAAATAATCGACAGATTAATCGATTATAAAAATAATTGTTAGTTACAGCCCTACTCTTAACCCATTTACCCACATGTCATTGCAACGGTATGTGAATGAGACATTAAATGTTTTCATTTTAGTGAGTTATAGAAATGTTGAAACATCTTGTGATAAACTGCATCTGACAGTAACCCTTCACTCAGTCACACAGACAGTTTTATTTGGATAGGAGTGATATGGGAAGCCAAAAGTGTGATATAGTGTGAATCACATTCAGCGATTCATTGCACGGTGGGCAGTAGTGTTGCCAAAAGAACCGGTGAATGTAATGAAAGTCTTTGTGCAGTGCAGTACCGACTAAATACCACAGCCGTATTTAAATGTGGAACTGAGTCTGATGGATGATAAGATGGTCCATGAACAACAGGTGAATATTTGGATGTCCTTCCTAATGTACTGTATTACCACAACGATTAGCCCGTCACAGACTGTGTGACTTCGCCTGTAGGTTGTTGTTGTTTTTTTTTGACTAAGAACATTTTTGTTGACAGCCTCCTCTGGTCAACTAACAAATAATCGACTATAAGGGGGCAGTCCTAATTTACCAGGGCTGCACCATAAATTGAAATGAAATCTTAGTGATTGTCATGTGCATTTTTTAAAGTGAAACAGGGTTCTGTGATGTGCAATGGTCCAAAGATACAACTAAAACAAAATCATCCTTGAGCTGGGGGTGGCACTGTTTCCATTTTACTTTGACAAAGTCACGCTACCCAAAATGGACAGCTAGTTAGACTGTGAAGCTGGTAGTGTTTTTTTTTTTTCTTTTTCTCTAAGTTCCCTTTCTTGCACACACAGTTGAATTTTGCCTCTTCTTTTGGATCCACAGATTGTAAGCCTGCAAGTGTGTCAAATTGGTCATTTGATGAAAATTGTCTTTTCTGCTGCTTAAGACGGGAAAAAGTGAAGGTAGTTTTTTTTTTTCACTTACACTTTTCCCCCTTTTTCTGATATGTCAAGACACCTTGAAAGAACCGTTTTTATATTTTACCATAGGCTATCGGTTTTTCCTGTACTAGCTAAACTATTTAAGTCATGTGGATTCAGTGCTTTCAGTGATAGCATTTTCAGATGAATTAAGTTGTATGTGTGTCTCTTAAGTATTTAAAAACACACCTCCACCCTTCATTCTCTTTGTATTTTTCCAGGAACATGTAGTTGCACTCAACAAACAAATTGTGGAAAGTGGAGGAAAACCTTTACTAGGTAAAGATCCTTCTAATATCAGCAGACTTGAGTGGCAGTCAGAGGAATTCCTGAATGCAGTGTTACACCGGAAAGGTGAGCAAACCAACACATAGCCAGTCATTTGTGTGAAAATGAATGGCCAGACATGGTGTATTATAGTGATGGAAATGACTGCAACTTTTGCTGTAGTAAGAGTTACAGATACTGTCCAGAGTAAATAAATCGATTAATCTCTCACGTTTTAATTAGCATTTAGCAGAGCTATAATAAAGTTTTATTTACTCCAAGCCTGAAATTTCCTTTCTAGTCTGTTCTTATCAAAGTGTCCTATTTCCTGGACATTCAAATGAAGTCCTTGTCAACTGTGATGTTTATTTTCAGTCTTTGTTTATTTTATTATATGGTTTATGTTAACAACATGTCTAATTGAACTGTCAACAGAATACACGCCAAGAATTCCAGATCCACACATCCCTGTGGTGGCTTGTGGTTTCTTGCAGAAGATGATCAATGAGTTGGCTTCATATTATACCTCAAGAAACAACTGCTCTCAGGACTTCCTTCAGAACAATGAAAAAAAGGACCAAAACCTTCTGAAAACTAGCTGTATCACTTCATCCACTGCTGTCAAAATAGACTCTGTTGCTTCTGTTCAGAAAAAGCTCATCATGGTGGACCAAGATGCACCGCTGGACCTTTCTCTGAGAAAGATCAAAGTAGAGGACATTGAGCAAGGTGCAGTATAGAATTATAAAAATGTAAAGATCTACTAGTTAAAAAGAAATTGGTTTATCTCAGTTATGAATGACTTGTGTCTCTTTAGATGAAGTTCTTGATCTTTCGACTAAGAATTTGAACAAAGGCCATACATCTTTAAGGAATACTCATGTCAGCCCAGCTACGCATTTGGTCAAAAGGTAGATCAGGATATATACTGTTTCTTTTTACCAGGTTTATATTATTTGCTTATCACATACATTTATGTGTTATATAGTTGAGAATGTGTCTCTTATATTTCAATTTTTTTTGTCTGGTCTTTCAGGGACTCCATCGACCTGAGTCTTGCTCAAGTAAAAGATCTACAGTCTGTGAATACTTTGGAACAGTTCATGTCAAAGCTGTGTTTGCACCACCAGCGCCAAATAGTAGATGCATTAGACTTCTTACAAAGCGAAGTCAAGACTGTGTCTGCTTCCAACCATTGCGAAGCACCCACTCCAGATTTGTCTGAGAAGCAGGCATCAACCAGCTGCAGTTATGCATCACATGAAACCAGCTCTGAGATTCAGCAGTCTGAGAGAACATGCTCTGTGGATGCTGCTGCAAGCATTACTAAGACTCAAGAGTCATCTGTTGTCACAAACAGTCAAAAGCCTACTGCAGAGGTGTTAAAGGCTGATGTTTCCAGTATTGCACGGGTAATGACTGAAAAACAAGTAGACCTTGGCAAAATGGACGTTTTGTCATCATCTTGTGGAACAGGTCTTGAGTGTGGAAATGTAAGTTCTGCAACAAAATTGTTTGTCATGACAAAGACTACTACTGATAATCTGGGTGCAAAAAAAGTGTTATGTTCAAGCATTAAGCAAATTCCAAGTAGCAATTCTGTAAAGAAGTGTCTATGTAGTGCGGAACAATGCTTGCCAACTTGTACTGCGGCGTCTGATCATGCAGATTTGTTGAAATGCACACAGAAGTGCTTTGCACATAATGAAGATGCTGTTGTAAAACCCTCCACAATTCAGAAGACATCAAATGTTGTTGTACCAATTTCTCCAAGAACAGCCAGGAAAAGCAGAAAAGGTTCTTGCCTTATACAAAGGAATGGTTCTTTAAGTTGTCTGGTAAATGATCCGGATAGCCATTGTGACCTAGTTTATATTAGAAAATCAATTACAGAATGTCAACCTCAATCTCATAATCGACTGCATCCACGACAGAATGCCCGAAAAAGCACAAGGGGGCACAAATATGTGGAGGAGTACTTGGAACTAAAAACAGTCCGTACCTTAGCTGGTAAATCGATAGTCAATTCTAGTGGTAATTGTCCAACTCGTATGCCAGATGTGCACACCTCAGTGACTCTGAAGCAGGTCCTTTCTAAGTCTGGCAGTGTACCTCTAGTAACCACACCTTTTGCAGGGGATTGCATGAAAAATGTTTCAAAAATTGTTCCAAAATTACCATCGGAGGATGTAGTGGAGAATGAAATGCCAGGAGATGTCGTAAAAGTAACAAATCTGGGTCTGATGGTTGAAACCAGTCAGACGGGTAAAATTAAAAGTAATGCCCAAAAATTCAATGAACTGTCAGGTAATCAGAGTGAATTAACCATGCAACCAGATTTGATCTCAGAGAAACACATGGACCCGGTAGAAGAAAGCACAGAAACAACAGAACTCACTGTACAGAAAGACACATCTGACTTCCAAATTGGGTCTGTGCCAGAAGAGGTGGTATGTGGTACAGAAAGAAAGGTTGAGTGTGAGGATAAATCATTGGAGCCATCACTGATCAATGTGTCCCCTGACATGGTTCAAGAGTTCTGGACTGATGAAGCTGACATAGAACCGAGAAACGAAAGGGAAATAAAAAAAAACATGGAAGTAGAGACTGCAGCAGATGTACAGGAACAAGGCGAGGCATCAGAAATAAAGGCAAACACTGAGGATAGAGGTTCTCAGGAACAAGTTATACATGACAAAGCAAACTCTTCCGAACTACCAGTGAGGAATCAAGGGGACTCAGCGGTGTCCAGCCTGACTGAAGTCTCTGCTGTACCACTTATAAAATGTAAAGAAAAGGAAGAGGATCTGCATACTTCAGAAGTTTTGAATGCAAAACATGCAGTGCCCTCAGACAGATGCTTGCGTAGTAGAAATAAAGGCAGCGTTGACGTAATGAAAGACTCTATGAATTGTGGTGCTACTGAACTTGTTGATCATGCCAATAATAAAAGGCCAAAGGCTCATTCTACTGAAACAAATGTGCATACTGAGCAGGAGCCTGATTTGAAAGCTGTAGAGATTCTTGAAACGGCACCGGAGGTCCCAGCTGCTGCACCTTATAATAGTCTGGATGTGGATCATGTGGTCAAATCAAGACCAAAATCTAGTACCGCAAACGCTGTTGGGAGAGATGAGCATCAAAGTCCAGGCATCAAAATGAATAATGATTTGCCAAGTGTTTTGTCACCTGAGGTTCTTCCAGAGACTGTAAGCACCACTTCCACCCCAGAGAGTGGAAAGCATGACAAACTGAACAATCAAGCCTCTGAAAGCATGGAAAAAATGCCACTTAGAAACAAAAGTAGTCCCATTGAGCTGTCTGTCAGTGGACCCTGTTCACCCATCAAAAAGTCCCCACCAAGCTCTGAAAATTTGATTTTGAGAAGCAGAAATAACACTGAAGAACCTTTAAGTAGCAAGTCAATCAGTCTGATAGAACGCCATTCAGAGAAGCAAGGACAGATGCCTTTAAGAAATAGCAGCTCTCTTAGTGAGCAGGCAGCTAACCGAGATTTCTGTACATCTTCCGAGACTGTTACACATATGCCTCTACGAAGCAGAACTGTTAACTCAATTAAACCGACTGTTACTAAAGATTCTCCTGTTAAAAGTTTCATCAGTGATCCACCTGGCAGTTCGCCCTCCAGTACTTCCTGTAGAAAAACCGAGGCCAATGGGCACATGCCCTTAAGAAGCAGTGCCAGTTTAATTCCAGAACAACCCCGTAACAATACATCTACTGTGATAGATGGATCAGAAAGCCCTGGACGCATGTCGTTGAGAAGAGGGAATGTAGCTAATACTGAAAATACCTGTGGCTCAACAACAACCCCTAGTAGAAGTAAACATTCTCTGAGACAACCAAGGGTTTCAGCATCCTCGAGTGGGGAAGCTGAAGAGAGCCCCTTGAGTTCAAAACTTAAAATCCAAAAGCAGAAGCATGTGGTGTCCCAAATAAGAGGCTCACTGAAATTGCCAGATGAATCCTTCCGTATAGCTAGTCTTCAGACAACCGAACCTGTTGTCTGCAGTCCCCCAAAATTTTTGGAGGCACTAAGGGGGGAAGAACACCAGCAGTTGATTTCAAACTTAAATTCAAAGTTTGATAAAATGCACAAAAGTTGGGTTCCAATGGACAAGGAGGGCCAGCCTGCACCAAAACCCAAAAGCAAGGCAGATAGGCTCAAAGAAATCTGGAAAAGCAAACGCAGAGTACGAAAGACAAGGCCATTGGAACAACAAAAGTTATCCCCTGTGCAAATGCTATTCATGAAGCCCTTTGACTTGTCCAGTATCTGCAGGTGGTTCCTGCAGTCAACTGAAACCAAATCGCTTGTAATCGTTAAGAAGGTCAACACCAGACTTCCTTCTGAAACACAGTTGTGCTTTCACTCTTCGGCAGCAGGAGCGGGTTCCTCTCATGGGATATTTCCGAGCCTCCAGGCCGAACGGTTGAAGAAGCACCTGAAAAAGTTTGCTATTGCATCACCGGTGAAGAACACCCCCAAGAATCAAAGGCTACTTGCTAAAGCTTTAGGTCAGGGTATTTCTGTGATGAGGAGCAAAGTAAAGCACGAACAGACAACTGCCACACGAATCTGTACAAAGGCACAGAGTCTTGCTGGAGTGACACCGGCACAGACTCCCGAGAGCCTGGCCTCGACCGCAGGCAGTGCGAAAAATCCAGCCAGTGCTAGAATTCTTCGGAAATATTCCAACATGCGTGAGAAGCTTCAGGTTCAGCAAAACAAGAAATGCAAAGAGAAAACTTTCAAAGGTGCTCGTTTAAAGGCATCAATAACTCCAAAGAAAGCCAACCAACAAAAACTGCCGACATGTAAAGGGTCAAAGTCTGTGGTTGTTCAGAGGATCTCATCTCTGACCAAGAAGGCAAAAACAAACTCTGCCCTCAAACAACGAGCTTTGAAAAGGAACCAGTGTCATAAAAACGGTGCTTCTCCAAAGAGGTCGCAGGCACTTACAAGAATGGAGAAACCCATCAGTGAAAATGCCTCAAAAAACACCTCGAGTAAAAAACAGACACTGATCAAAACTGGAACTGATAAAGCACAGCAAACAAAAGCAAGTCTGACTAAAGTTGACGCAAAGAAACCAGAGTTTCAGAAAGGCCCTAATAATTTAGAATCGCAATCTTTGGATGTGGACGTTAAACCTCTGATGTTGGAAGACCAAGTGTTAACTAGGTCACAAAGAAAGATGGAAGGCACCCCTTCACAGACTGCCTCTCCCAAATCCTCCACAAAGCGAGGTTTGGAATCACTGGTCACTCCCACAAAACGTACTCGGACCTCAAAACCATGAACAATGTGTACAGGTGTACTAGAAACTCATGTAGAAATGTTTCATAAAAACAAGGGGTGCTGATGCTTTTCAGAAGAAGATTAATTTTGAAGTTATTTTTTTTAAGCTCGGCAGTACATTTTCAGAACTTTGGATTTATTGACATCTGAGAAAAATGTATCTTAGTTTAGGCAAAGACATTTTCCAGAGTTCATTCTTTTAAGTGTCAAACATTTTCCAATTATGATTAAAGAAACCTATTTGTTTGTAATGAAAAAAAAAAAATATATATATATATATATATATATCTTCATGATAGAGCCGTTAATGTAAAAAGAAGTCAAGAAATAAAGGTTCTGATTCCCATTAATGGGGCATTTTAAATATGGGTTATAAATAACCCAATAACTTACTTGCTTTGTTTGACCGTTACATTGTATAGCTTATTATTACAACAACTTGGACTATTGACCCAGATATTATTTAAGGAATAATCCACAATTCTAAAACAATGATTTTAGCTAATTAAAGTGGCTTTGTAACCTGAATGTGCCTTTTTCTTAACTGTATTTGAGGGGATTGAGGTTGCCTCAATGAAGCCTCATTTTTTTCGCACATAGATGAGAAATTTGTATCAAACTTCTTCATAAGATCACAGCTTTTCCCCCTTTTACTCTTAATTCCGTTTTGTCTTTTACAGCACTGATTAAGTATGTTGTAGTTCATATTTTCGGTCTACCATTATAAGGTTTTGTTCTACCTTTTAGAGGGTGACACACATGGGAACATATTCTGTCCACACGTTTCTATCACTTTTATTTAGAATGATTTAATGGTCTCAAATATTCACAAACTGCTATATTCATGATGCAGTTTTACAATGAAAGCTATGCAAGATTTTAGGTTTTCCAAAACTGGATTAATTGGCTGGAAAATGTTTAAATTCATTAAGGGTTTGGCTAGCTGGAGATAACCATAAAAGGTTAAATGTATGGTTAAATTATATGGTTTGAGCTGTGCAAGTAGGAAATATAAAAAAGTGAATTAACTGGGTTTGAGTTTTATGCATTTTGTCAATTGTTGATGCATTTTCAAATTTTAGGAATTTTTTTTTTTTAATTCAGAAAATGCAAGTAGAAGCCAGCATTTTTAATATACGTATACAACAGGAAATACATTTATGTATGGTGAATCATTAATAATTCACAATTTAAGTGGTGTTGTTTTTTCCTTTTCAGTGACCAGATGTCCTAAGAACCAAATATTTTCCCGCTTGAAAATTTTTATGGTTTTGATAAAGCAGACATAGACACTCATATAATCACACATTTTAATGAATGAAAAAGGAGAAAGTTCAGTAAACATTTTGGTGGCGCTACTTACATTCGGAGTAACTGCAGTTAGTCAATGTAACTATCAATGTAACATCAGAAGAATAAACAGCAAGAGCTCTTAAATGTTCTATATGCAACAACAGCCACAGTATCTTTCACAATAAAGGTTCTTGAGTTCATGACGTGATGGTTGTGACTGGCACAAGGTTAGCTGAAACCCATGCAATCTACATTAAATGTCTGTAACCCTTTCCAATGATTTGTCTGCACTGAAGCGATGACATTGACTTTAATTCCTAGTACCTCAGTGTACAATCAGCAATAAGTATCCACAAAAGTAAAACAAAACTTTGTGGAGAAATCAACCATGTGGTATAATGAATGTATGGGGGATTCAACTACTGCTAGTTCTCATCATAAGCAAGTCGTTTCTTTTGGTTTGCACTTAATCACAGAACCTGCTAGTAGCACTCGGCGCTGTTGACTTGCTCTTTAATATGAGGACTGGATGGTAGCTACCCTTATTAAATGCCTCGTCTCAATGACCTCTTTTTTCCTTTCGGCTTTATTCACAACTCAAAATCAGCATACTCATAAATGAAATTTCAGCTTTCTATCTGGAAAGGTCTTAAAATAAATAATTACAAAATCAACACAAAGATATTTTAAAATAATTAAATGTGGTATTCACATGGAAGACAACATTTACAATAATAAAAGAAAAGAAAAAGACAACTTCCAAAACAATCGACACTGGCTTCTATTACAATCAGGCTAATAATTGCCTATGCTTTCAAACCACTGTAACCTGCATAAGCAATGACTGAATAAAACACCAAAAGTCACCAAATTTAACACTGCTGTTTGATAGTAAAATCCTGAAAATGCAAATTTATTCGTTAACATATAAAAATACTATACCAAAATGAAATACAAATATATATTAGAATCTGTTAAGCATTTCTGTATAAAGTGAAGGTCTAGGGAGTTAGGAAAAGGAAATTGACGCAAAAATAAAAATAAACACCCACTGAAATTAAATGAAATAAGCCAAACTGCACTTGTGTTTTAATCCTAGGACAATGTTCATGGCAATTTGCCAACCTTCATGAATGCAGTAGCTTTCAGAGGTAATACTGTAGGAATCAATAAGAGAACATGGTGGAATCGTTTCTGTTACTGGGAGAACTGTCATTTTGAAGAGTTGTGTACAGTGTTGTGGTCATAACCCATAGTCATATTGTACCCCTCAAACAGTTTCAACACTGACCAATAGAAAAACTGCAGTGGTGATGCATAAGCGATGTTCTTTTTCTGCTCAGCAGTACTAATATTAACCACAATCCAGACATCACGTGACAATGAGCATGCATCTTAGAAAACTGTGATGAGATCTAGCTAGCGCTTGACTTCAGCTCTCCCTTACATTCTGTAGAGTTCTCTGAGGTAATGGAATGACAAACACTGTATGAAATAGATCGAATGCATCCTTTTATTGGACTTGCTTCAGCTATCTCGATCTATCAAAAGTCAAGATATAGTGAAGAAGCTCCCCTCCAACAAGGCAACTCTATGTTATGGTACCAGAAGCGTCACAGAGCTCTTCACACATTCACACGGAAGGCTGCTGGGTATTTTTGGCCCCCATGTCATTTATTAAAGATGTCATATTTCCAGTGGAATTGGGCCAATGACACATGGAAGAGGCCCGTATGCCACCCATAACTCAAAATGACTGGAAATATCTGCCAAGGCAGCATGTCGTTCCATGCACATCTTGTTTTCCACATGTTTTATTTGACCAGCATGTCTCCGAGAATGTGTTCTTTCACACAGATATATTATACATATACTTTTATACAGGCATGGTGGAAATGTGGATGTTCCTTTCGTCACCATTTTGGAGCCTGAAGTGCTCAAATACATGTCCTGCACTGCAGAGAGAGTCAAAAAGACCATCATTTTCTAATATGTGTCTACTCTCTAGTTTTTGGGCTGAAACAAGCCAGGGGCCACCTCGCTCGCCTTCCTCTCGGCAGAGTTGGTGTTATTTTACCTTTCTGAGACATTACCAAAGGACAAAAAGGGTTGAAATTTCTGGCTGTGGTGGAAATATAAAGGGTTGAGGGGGGTGGGGGGTATGTCTCTGTATACCCAATGAAAGATGATTTCTACTTCTGTTGACTTTTTGTGATGCCTCTTTCTGTGGATCTGTCAGACTGTGATGAGGTGGTGATGCTAGTGATGGTGTTCTACATGCACCCCACACAGCCACACTTGATGGTCTTTTCAACCTCCTCGCTGAAGGATGTGCCATCGCTGCACTCAAAAGTGTATTTCCTGCGTTTCATCCTTTGACTTGAGCAACAGGAGCCTGTGTCACAGGTACCGCTGCACTCCACCCACGACACCATGCGTGTGGTCTGACAGAAGGCGTAACCACGCTGGACCTGGTAGAAGTCCCGCACTGGCTCCCCGTGGCACTCAGACTCTAAAACAGAAGATACGGCATGAAAGTCAAATTGACAATGGACAGCTACTAACCACATAGCATTGAAAAGACAAATTTATTTATATGTCAATAATATGTTTTCCTGAAATATTTTGCAATTTGAGTGCATTTCATGTTACTAATTAATATTCAGTTCTAAATTATGGACTGTTTTCTGTATAATATGCAAAAAAGAAATTATCATTATATATATATATATATATATATATATATATATATATACACACACACACATAAATTATGGGCTTTTTTCTGTATAAAATATAATTTTATGTTTTTTTTTTTTTAATTCATTGATTTGAGGCAGATTTCTTCCACCTTGTGGAGAAAAATCAAGGAAATCCCCTGCAATACCGTGGAGTAGACATTAGATGGTTGTATAGCAATATATACTGTATATTCAGTGCTGTGTATTTCTTAGTTACAGAGCAGTGGTTTCAGGCATAATTGTGTCACCCCTTCATTGCTTTGCACTTTTTTTCTTTTGCATTGTGACTGATTTGTAGATTGTACACATAGCAAACACGACTGCCATAAATACCTCTTAGTTTCATACCATTCCAGTGAAGTAGCGATTTTTTTAAATTTCCAAAAAAAAATGTTTCGGTCTAAGATAACCGAACAACACCATACTATTGCAGCTATCTATGCTTTATCTCATCAGAAACAGAATGCCTGAAATGAGCATACGCCCGAAGGGTCTGCTTATGTTTTCTTACCTTTGTCACATAACTCTCCACTGTAGCCCACCTCACAATGACAGTAGGCATCTCCTGTGTCAGATATCTGACAGTGACCATGTTTGCATTGAAGCTTTCTGCATGGATTGAAGAGCTCTTCCCGCTGGTTGCACAGGGCTCCATGAAAACCCTCTTGGCATTCACAGCGGTACGACTGCATGTCCATTGGAATACATCTCCCATGGACACACCTGTGTAAAATGAATTAAGGATTTAGAGCATTACTTGATGCGTCTCCGTTCGCTCTACAGATTTCACTTCTAGAATTTGACTGACTTGCTGCCCAGGCAGGGGTTCGCCGAAGGCTGGTCACAGTGTTGCCCACTCCATCCGGGCTGGCAGTGGCATACAGGGCCCGTGGCGGTGTTGGGTTGGCAGATGCCATGGAGGCAGTATATCTTTCGGCAGGGCTCACATCCGGGCACCACACCAGGTTTCATCTGGGTTTTGGTAAAGTCTTGTAGCTCATTATTGATGTAAAGGTTCTGAATACAGCCATGAAAACTGGAGCTGTTTTGGATCTGCCAGACGCGGGGAGCTGTGGGGTGGACGCTGACCGGCATGCCTGATTCAGTGAGAAGATGATGTACAAGCTTTTGAGTTAGGAAAAAAACTGGTGCACGTGTAGCACACAGTGTTAATTTTGACAGGGATTTTTGATTTAGTCTTAGTCTTTATCATGAGATGAAAATGCTTACCGTATTTTCCGGACTATAAGTCACACTTTTTTTCATAGTTTGGCTGGTCCTGCGACTTATTTATCAAAATTAATTTGACATGAACCAAGAGAAATGAACTAAGAGACATGAACCAAGAGAAAACATTACCGTCTCCAGCCGCGAGAGGGCGCTCTATGCTGCTCAGTGCTCCTGTAGTCTACGTACACTGAAGACATAGAGCGCCCTCTCGCGGCTGTAGATGGTAATGTTTTCTCTTGGTTCTTGGTTCTAAATAAATGCGACTTATAGTCCAGTGCGACTTATATATGTTTTTTTCCTCATCATGACGTATTTTTGTACTGGTGCGACTTATACTCAGGTGCGACTTATAGTCCGAAAAATACAGTAATAGTCTTAGTCACATTTTAGTCATATGAGTCTTTATATAGTTTTAGTCTAGTTTTAGTTGACGAAAGTCATTGCATTTTTGTTGACTTTTAGTCATTACTTTTAGTCAAACTGCAGTTACCAACAATTATTTTGGTAGTTATTTTCTATGTAGCCTAGTCTATGATAAATTTGAATCAAGGATTGAATTTGAAAAAAAACTTGAATAAATGTTGACAATTTTCATTTTTGGGTGAACTATCCCTTCAATAGTAGTGAAAAGGGAGCAACTTATAAAAAATTATAGTTGTTCATGTATATTTAATAATTTGAAAAAGAGGCAGAACAAGATAAGACAAATACGAAAGAGATACAAATTAAACTCATTTTCATCGATTCCGCCTATCCCGCCTTCACTAACTTTGTTAATCGACAACAAATCGTGACTCCCGGGGAAAACGGGACATCTGATCACCTTATCCCTACCCTTTCGGGTGCTAAAGCCATCGTTTCAAATCGCTAGTTCGTGTTTTGTTAGTCTATCCATCCACTACACCTGCCATATTGAGAATAGATATGCGAACCCCCCTTATCTGATTGCAATCCGATGACAGGGATGCACATTTTTAAGGACAAGACAGTAGCCTATGGGATGTATTTTGAATGTGCGGTAGTCCTCAAATAACATTATAGTCCCATCTCGTCTTGTTAACGAAGACGCTGCATATATTTCGTCATAGTTTTTATCATCAGATATTAGTTTTAGCTCGTCAGCGTCTCATCTTCGTCACAGAAAAAAATGTTCGTTAACGAATATTTTCCATCTTCGTTAACTAAATTAACACTGGTAGCAGAACACTGATGCCATTCAGTTACCATTAATGATATATGGCAGAGTTCAATAAATCCTGCTCCTCAAGGTCAAATGTCATTATCTGCAACTCTGATCAAACACATGTGAACAAGTTAATCAAGGTCTTTAGGTTTACTGGACAATTACAGGTAGGTGGATTTAATAAGGTCTGGAACTAAACTATGTAGGACAGTGGTTCCTCTAGGACCGGATTCAAAAAACCTTAGTATACCGTTACTGTATGTATATATTCAAATCTCATTGTTTGAGGAACCATGCAAGAGTGCTTATATTCCATCATATATATTCCACCATGTGTGTTCTGGACAGGCTGTCTGTCTATGTGTTAGTGGTGGGGATTTTTTAGAGCCTATCCCACAGTTGGTTTGGTGATTCTAGCAAAGTTCAAGAGCAATAGAGTGGAGAGCATGTGTCATGTCTAAGTGGGTTCACAGTGGTGATTGACAGTTTTGTATAGTAAAATTAAAGTAACTGTGATGGAGGCAGATATTTGTGGTGCACTCCTACCTCCCACATATAGTGGAGCTTCTCCCCTCAAGGGCTGCACTTTCCCAAAGCTGTCCATGGTTGTTGGGATACCACCGTCTATAGAAAGGTTCACCATCTGGTCAAAGGTCACCAGTTCTACAGTGTGGAACTGACCATCGTTGATGGTCTCAGTACTGTGTGAAACAAACACGAAAGATAACTGATGTGAAATTGAAATTGTATTGAAGCTTAATAAATATTTTATTTGTAGTCGGCTGAAATGTAGTGATCTGTCATCTTCATAATTAATAATGTCCATGCATGCCAACAGTCAATTTGAATAAAACAATTTTATCTTAAACTTCAGATCACCTGTAGATTGCATGACTTGGTTGGCTGCCAGGGTCATAGCTGACTTTAACATGACCTTCATGAAGCTCCACAGCAATGTGGTCATTGTCCCCATTGTATAGAAGAATGCCATTGTCTTCTGCGGTGGACACCTGAGAACAGAACCAAAATAGAGCTATCATCTGTAGATGAACAGAACAAATCTGACCACAGTGACCACCTAGTTTGCCAATGCCAAGAAATGGATCTTATCTCTAGAATGGTTACCGTTACATAGCGTTCCTATTAAATGTACTATTTCTGGATGGTGCAAGCCATATGAAAGATGATATACAATAACACAGATGAATTTCATCCAGCGGTTGTTTAAAGTTTGGGCTTTGATGAATACCTGTAATGTGATGTTAGCCTGAGGCCAGTTCTTCGGGTCACTCAGTAGTAGGTAGGAGTCTCGGTCCACAAAGTTGACACTGACCAACTTTTCACAGCGTGGCCCACCAAACCCTTCTAGGCATTGACACAATGCATGGCCCCCCCGCTCCACACATGGGGCATTGTTTTGACAGTCGGCCAGATCACAGATAGAGCGTGGAGTAGATGGGACTTCACAAAGCTGTCCACTGTAGACAAAATGTTTCAGGTCATTTTTGATAGTAATTGATTTTCTCTGTAATGCATGTTCTTCCGCTGGAGTGAGCATCTAAAAGACAGACTGCATGAAAAGAGGCACACACTGCAGTTGTGTGGGTCTTTCCACAGCAAAGTCTGAATCTTTGTTTTATATAATGACAGACAAATAGTCAAACAATATCTT